>NC_051863.1:49422687-49789659 GCF_015732765.1 Culex quinquefasciatus | reverse complement strand
AATCCACCGCATCTCCTTCAAGCATCACGTGATTAATATTTTTTTGGGTTAGTAGGATAAGGTATTGGGATTTCGATGCCTCCCGAGCTACGACGCTATGGGGAGGACTTTCATAACAGACCCGTCGGCGTGCCTTCCGAGCAACGATGCTATGGGAAGGTATTTCTGGTTAACACACAAAATCACTCACACACAGTTATTTTGCTCCACTATTAACTCGACGATCCAAAATGTCAGTGCGTCTTTCGATCATAATATAGAAATGGCTTTTTCACCGCAAAAAAAATAAAACCTTATTCGAAAAATTTAAACACAATCCACCCGATCAACGATGATATAGGAAGGGCTTTGAACATCACAAAAAATCACTTTTCACCCGAAGATTATTTTACGACCACGCGCTCCCTTTGCCAACTATGCACTGATGACGCTGACTTTTCAGAGGGTAATCTTCTCCTCGCAGCACACAATTCACGACAAAAATGCGAAACAAAAGGCCACACAAAAAAAAATCACTTTTCACTTCGAATATTGTTTTACGACCACGCGCTCCCTTTGCCAATTATGCACTCTCATTACTGAGAATAGTTCCGGTGAAATGTTTAAGGTACTCTTTATTTTTTATGTATGTATTACACTTGTTGTGCATGATAAGCAGCAACCAAACCTATTAGACATAAAACACAGAATTGCGGCCCTAGGCGCCTAAAGGCTTGAACCCTTCCCTTCCCTTCCCTTTTTAACACCAAGGTCCCTACTACCCCGGGATTCGAGCTGACTACGTTTGGCTAGCGAGTCTAACAGCCGACCAGTGACTCAATCGAAGCAGTCTTGATCTGGTATTTTTTGTCTGTATCAACTCACACGTCCAGAGACATCTCCTACACCTGAAATGACTCAACGACCTACGACGACAATCAGGCCGGGAATTCAACCTCTATATTTTTTTCTATGTAACTTTGAAGTTGCTAATTTTTTTCAAATGGATTTTTGTAGAAAAAAAGGTAAAAGGATATTTCTACCATTTTTTTCTTCACTATTTTTCACATAAAGTCTGTATACCTCGGAGAATGCTTACCACCTTGGGAGTTGGGTGAACAAATGATTCAATTATAAGATGAATGCGCATGGGTTTCCTTTGGAGGCAGAGCAATAAGCAATTTATTTCCAACCACCGAGGGAATAACCAGGCTGCTATAAATCTGGGAGGTTGATTTATTTGTACCGTTTTTTGGTGTTGTGTAATTAAATATTTATGGAGAGCAACAATATTAGCTTTCGAGGTGAGATGTTTTTTGAAGACATTTAATTCTGTGCCTGAGTTTCGGACTTCAAAAGCTGAAAAACTATCAACAAAAAAAAACTATTTCCACCAGACTTCACGTCGGGAATCAAGTTCTGTACCAGTTTCCAACTCTGAAAAGATCTCCAAAGTGCATTTGAGTCTGTAGTGAGAGAGATTTTATTTCCAGTTTCATTCCAGGGATATGGCTCCCCAGTGTGAGATGTTTTTGAATTTCAAATAGCTGTACACAATTCGCAGCAAATTGACTTTTGAAAACTAATGCTCTTCAAACCGAATGCATAAATTTCATAAAAAGAAGGTAAAAAGCCAAACAGGATGTGAGTGAGTGTGTGAGAAGCACTACTACTCATGCTATCTTCGTTTCGAGAACCGGGGAGCGAGTCCAGGGCCCAATTTCGGCCAGATCAACCTGTTGCCAAGGTAGATCAACCTGGATGTTAGTGCCCGGGCCTGGAGAACAGGACTCTTTCCTAGATGGTAAGTGAGTGCTGGTAAGATTCACAAACACCAAAACACACACACAAAGAAAAGGAAAAACATCGTCCGGAAAAGTTGCACGTATGAGGACGTGCCCAGATCGTCCGGAGTTTTTCCCCCGGAAGGGCAGGCACTCTCGATGCTTTCCCCATTTTCCGCCTATTACTGGGTGTGTGTGTGTGTAGGAGGGAAAAGTCCCCCGAAAAATGGATTGTTAGGAAAGTTTGATTGTAATTCTTTTGTGAGCGGGAGGACTTTTGTTGTGCGAGGTGCGAGCAAGTTTTTATTTTCTACTTTTTTTTAAGCAAAAGGTAAACTCCAATTTGTGTTAGAAGGATTCTTTTTCCTTTGTCAGTGAAAACCCTGCATTGTGAATCGAAGTTTGTTGAGTTCAAAAGGGAAGTTTTGAATTTTCACAAAAATGCGATTATTATTACTCTTTTTCAGGTTTACTGTTGAGTGTACATTTTTTCTGATTATATTTCCTTTGAAATTATTGTTTCTTTTGTAAATGATCTGATTTCCATATTTCTCTGCTTTCTTATTTCGCTATGGCTTGGAAAGCAAAAAAAAATATTAACAAGAAATTTTTTTCATTTTTTTCTAAAGAAACTGCATTTTTCAAGCATGTGTGGATTTTTAGTGTTTTTATTGGATTTTTATCAATAATTGGAAAAAAATCGAGTTGCGTTTATTTAACAAAAGCTTAATATTTTATTTAGAGATAATATTCTGCGAACTCTTTTCTACATTCAGATTTTATTGATAAAGTCTAGAAATGCCAAACTAAGTGATTTTTTTTCCTCCTAAATGTTTAGGGATATTTAGTAGTTTTTTAGTGAAATTGTCCATTAAATGCGTTTTGAAAGGCTCAAATTAATATTTGGGTAGTACTTAAATGTATCTTCACGTATCAGTTTTAAATTGAAATGTTTTTAAAAGTTAAAAAATACAGAAGTTCATAAAGCTTTCAATCTTTGAATGGTTCTTTCAAAGGATCGAAGTTTCAATAAGAACCGCGGCTCTTGTTTTGTAATCCATGATTCATTCGCTTTTTTGAATGAACCGGCTCTTTGAGCGGCTCGCTTTTTTTTTGCCCACCTCTAACATTAACAATTACCTGACAAGTTTTGTCCAAAAAGTGTCTTTCTGTGTCTTTCTGTGTTATTTTGTTCTTTTGAAAAAAATAGCTGTGCTTTTTTTACTTTGTTAATATTTATCTGTTAACTTACAAAAGTATTTAAAAAAATATATTTCTGTGAGATATGAAATTGATAAAAATATGTCAGACAATTTTATCAAACTTTTTTGGCAAAAAAACAATAAATGAAAAATACACAAAAATGTACACATTTTTTTTACAGAAACGATGAGTTTTTAAGTATGTAATTAAAACATGAGGTTTATTAAGATTCACTCAAGATTATAGACAAAAATTTTATGTTAAAAAAATAATAAATCATATAAATATTACGTGACAAGGACACCGCCTGATTACTAGGGTGACAAGAAAAATTGAAAATTTCGGAAAATCGCAAGAGATACCCCCTGGATCGATTCTTTAGGCAAAAACAAGTAACTGTGCCAATTTTGAGCAAAATCGGTTAAGGCTAAGGGGTCGCTTTTCATCGTTGAAGTTTATATGGAGAAAACCGCAAAAATGTATGGGGAAAAACATCGCTTCAGGATTTTTGCAGCAGGTGGCGCAGGTCTCGTCCAAAATTGTCCAAGTGTGAGATTCTTGTAGGAAATTTAATTACCTACAACTTTGTAGAAGGGTGCAAGACGATCCGAGTTGATCCTGATGAGTTATTAGCAATGCGATGAAAAGAAATCGGCTTATATACTTGAAAGTATACAAGGGGTATATAGGAAGTGTATAAGAAAATATTTTTTTCTAGAAAAATCACCAAAAATCAGGATCAACTCGGATCGTTTTGCACCCTTCGACAAAGTTGTAATTAAATTTCCTACAAAAATCTCACACTTGGACAATTTTGGGCGAGACCTGCGCCACCTAGCAGAAAATTACTGAAACGATGTTTTTCCCCATACATTTTCGTGATTTTCTCCATATAAACTTCAACGATGAAAAGCGACCCCTTATCCTTAACAGATTTGGCTCAAAAATTTTTTTTTTTATTTGTCACCGTCTTCGGCATTATGCCGCACAGACTGTATATACTTATAAACTAAACGTATAAACAGATATAAAACATTAAAAACATAAAGGTACGTCACAACACGTTTCTAATTTTAGTTTTAAATAGTTCTTTTGTCATGTCGAAATTAAAAAAGCACCAAACTGGGTTGAAATAACGGCAGCAGCGATCGATCGGGTGGTTTTGTCCGTAAACGGTAGTGTGCCTAGCGATCCTAAACGGCAGGTAGGTTCTCAGCGCACGTTGGGGCTCGTGAAGGCTCATTTTCTGACGGATCTCCGGGCAGTCTACTCGGTTTGTAAGAACGTCAAACACAAACAGACGTTGCAGGAAAATCCGGCGATGTTCTAGAGATTCTAATTGTAGTAATCTTCGGCGGTCATCTTAACTTGTTAGGTACGCAGGGTTCCTCCAGGGCAGGCGACGTAGAGCGTATAGTGTAAAGCTTTTCTGCACTTTCTCCAAGCGGTCACACAGAAGTGCGTAATGCGGTGCCCAGACTTGCACAGCATACTCGAGAATACTTCGTACCAGAGAGATGTACAGCGTTTTAAGTGCCCGAATGTTCTCGAAGTCCACCGTGTTACGTCGAAGGAATCCCAGCGTTGCAAAGGCCTTAGCGGAAGTGACAGCGACATGCTTGTCGAAGGTGAGCTTGTGGGCCATCATTACGCCGAGGTCTTTGATGCAGTCGACACGAGTTAACAAGTGTGAATTCATCTCATATCGGTAGTGAATCGTGTCCTGTTTCTTAGAGAAGCTGATGACGTTGCATTTCTCTTCATTCACCTTCATCCCGTTCCTAACACACCATTCGTTAATAGCGCAGATATCCTGCTGCAGGGCGACGCAATCGATGGCAGAGGAAACAACACGAAACACTTTGAGGTCATCTGCATACAGCAACTTTTGGGATTTGAGGTGAGTGCAAATGTCGTTGACGAACAGTAAAAAGATCAATGGGCCGAGGTGGCTTCCCTGCGGCACTCCGGATGTCACGGCAAACTGGAGCGATCGTGAGCTTCCTATGCGAACAAACCCTTTTCTGCCAATTGCCAAGTTATGAGGCACCTTATCAAAGGCTTTGGCAAAGTCCACGTACACGGAATCAACCTGGCACCGTTTCTCAAGGCTGGAATTTATCGAGCTAACGTACAGCATCAAGTTCGAGACTTTGGATCGTTTCTTCACGAACCCATGCTGAAACTCCGATATGATGGGGACTGCGGCAGCGTACATTCTTTTGTGAATCAGTTGTTCTAGAACTTTTGGCAGGCAGGATAGTATTGAGATCGGTCTGTAGTTTTGAACATCTTTACTTCGTCCAGATTTATGAATTGGCGTAATGGCAGCAACTTTCCACACATCTGGGAACTGACCATTTGTAAGCGATCGGTTGAAGACTAAGCTTACAGGGTGTGCCAACGATCCAGCGCACATTTTAATGAAAGAAGGTGGCAGCTTATCAGGACCAGGGCCTTTTGAAGAGTCAACTGCAGCCAAAGCTTCTAGAACTTCTGCTTCAGAAAGAACCGGAAATGGCATGTCAATGTTGTGGGAGGGAATTTCGTCGAGATAATCTGCTGGAGCGGTGTGCAAGCCATGGTTGAACACGCCTTTGAAAAAGTCGGCAAATAAATTAGCTGCTTCTTCAGGACTGTTTGAGCTACGATCACCCGAATCGACCACGGAAGGAATGCCATCAGTTCGCTTCCTGCTCTTAACGTAACTCCAAAACGACGAAGGGTCATCCGTTAAGCGGGTTTGAATGTTGTCGAGGTACTCACGGTACAGTGTTTCGTTCAGCAGCTCGTACTCCGTTTCCAGTCGCTCGACACAAACGTTATCCTCCGGTGATTTCGACCGAAACAGTCGTTTCCTTGCTTTGCGCAGAATGTTCCGCTTATGCCGTAACTCAGCATTCCACCATGGTTGTTTGATTGATCGATCTCTAGCTATCCGTTTCCTCGGCACGAGCTGTTGAATCACGTCAAATACTACGCTGTAGAACTGTGATGCTTGAGTGTTGGCGTCTTCTGAGTTCAGCACGTTGTCCCAGTCGATTTGATTCAATGCATCCGTAACAGCAACATGGTCACATCGGTTGAAGTCAAAATCAGCAACGTCAGCAGAGTGTTGGCTAACTTGGTCGGGATTGTGGTGGAGGTCAACCTTCAGTACAAACTGTTTGTGATGTCGGTCGGGTTTGAGAATAGCCGACGGAGGTTCGATCAGGTCAACTCTATCTGCGTCGTTCACGAAAGCTAGGTCAAGTATGTTGCCTCTAGCATTGGAGAGATTACAAACCTGCTGCATTCCGGACGTCAGTAAGGATTCCATAAGGTCAAGTTCAATTTCGGTCGAGGCATTGTTGGAAATGAATGCGTTCACGTCGTCGTCAAAAGTCCAGCGCAGACCAGGCAAGTTGTAGTCTCCAACTACAATCACTAAGTCGTTTACGCCAGCTTTCGATAACACTTCACGGACAGCTGCGTAGTGCGAAAGGTAGATATCGTTCGGGCTGTTCGGTCTTATGTAGATGCAGCACAAAAATACATTTTGCCGCCGAACTTTGACACGAATTATGGTCTGCTCCAGATGATCATAGCCGGCGAGTTTCACAAGAGTTGCGTCGAGTCCATTCTTCACGGCAACAAGGCAACCACCTCCTCGCCTCAGTTCACTCGTAGCAGGACTACGATCTTTTCGAAAAAATTGATAGTTGGATGAGAGCTCTGAATCCAGAATACCATCACGAAGCCACGTTTCAGACACCGCTATCACATGGTAATCGCTGCTGGCTAGGCCAAGTTAAACTGGTTAGTTTTGGTTCGAATACCACCTGCGTTCTGGTAATAAACGAGGAGACTGGAAGGGACAAGCTTTCGATTCGGTCGGCGTTGGCGTCGAGGTAATAACACTGAATGAGTCGGTTGAGTTAAAGCAGCAATTTGTGGAGAGTTGGATGTGGCAGCAGTTTCTACTCGGTAGTCTCCATTGCGACATCGGCCGGAGTTGGTTGGTTGGCAGGTGAAACGGTCTGTTGTACAGGCACCGTCAGCGTCTGGGTCTGCACGGGATCCAACGGCTGCTGCTCTTCGATCATCTGGGACTGCTCTGTAGCTGGCGCCTGAGGTCTGTCCGGATCGAACCCCGACTGCGAGTTATAGTCCTCGAACTCACTCAAATTGGCACAGATACTTATTTTTGCATTAGGAATCGAGTCAGAGGGTATCTCTGATGTCGATTTTTTTTATTGTCACCCTACTGATTACACATCTTTTTAGAGTCCGATTGAATTGACAATTTTGGAGAATTTATATAAATATTTTTAAGTTTAAGTATTTTTTTAAAAGTATTTTTAAGCATCACTGTCAAGAACAGTCAAGATTTCAGAGGGATGAAAGAACTGATTAAAGCTGAAGCTGGTGGAAACACAACTGATGGCCTGAAAGCACTCTGAGATATTATCGAATAATATGATCATAAAATTGCAGAGATGATATTATGGCACACCAATGACAAATGAACACATTTTAATAAAGATGCAGTTTGTGAAGTTTTAAAAACTAACCCATGCAATTTTGCATAAAACAAAAGTTTTATTTATTTCCTTTTTAATCCAGGATGTTTCCCTTGCTGCTATGTTTGCCCACAATAGTAAATCGAAACAATTGTTTTAAAATTATATCCGTTTTCACTTTTATTTAACTTTGAAAGTAAACCCCCCTCCGACGCCACCAGATACCGCCAGAAACTGAATTCATCTGCGTGGTCCACATGGCCACGATTTAAACATCAAGCTTCCTGTAGCCCACATCGCACGGTGGGTTTACAAAGCTGAAAGCTTTACGAAAAATGAATTTGCGTTGATTAAGTACAAAATTTATTATGAAAGAAATTTCCAGCTCAATATTTTTAAAGATTTTTAAAAATGTACGCAACGTTAACCTTCCGGGACGGGGCCAATTTATTCGCTCTGGTATCGCATTAAATCTTCTGGATTTTCGTTCCCATTTTTGGACCGTGTTTCCGTTTTTTTTGTGTACATCCGCCCAGATTCCGCTGAAAGCAAAGTTTTTAATTGTATCAATAAATATATTAACTTCTGTTTCTTTGTTAAAAGTTGTTGTTCCGGGCGCGGTGAATTATTTGTACGCGCAGTGAAAAACGAGAAAGCTCTGTTGGTTCAAGCTATTTGCCAATGACCGGGCGGCGGTGGACTTTGCCAGGATCAGCATTTCTTGCCGGTTTCACCCGGACACTAATTAATGGAAATGAATGTATTTCTGCGCTAATTTATGGACAAACTTTCCATTTCGCATTGTTTACCGCTGGAAATAGCGCAGGTCTAATTGAATTTTGGGTGCCGTCATCGGCAAATGCCAAGGCGTATAAATGCTGCATTGTTTGGAGATAATTTCCGAAAGGACGCACAGCAAAAAGGTTCAAATTCGCACTTTCCAGAATTGGCTAGTTGTTTTTGTCTAGCCGTTCCCGACTGGCCGGGGCAGGTCAAAAGAAGGGACAGATTTCTGCATTCGGGATGAATAATTACAGCAAGAGGCGTCGCGACGCGATAAACCTCTGTGCGAGGACCATTATTGTGCCTTGGGGAGGGAACTTTCAACAGCTCAACAACAAACAGTGTACAAAGGTCTTGATGGTCGTGAAGGCTTGGAGTAAATTTTGGAGAAATAGGAATGCTACTGGGCTAGTTCATTTAACTTCAGTTTATTTTTGTTTATTAAAAACTCTCCTTAAAAATTAATAAATGTTTGAATGAAACATAGAATACAAACATTTTCAAGTTAATAAAAATTGTGTCAATGAAATGAAATATAGAGCAATTCCAGCGCAAATCAGTAATTTTTCTGGTACTTTTGTACCCGACCCTCTCCGATTTCAATGAAACTTTGTAGACATGTTAAACTTTTTTTAGGAGAGACATACCATCACGCATTTTTCGTCATCTTAGGCTATTTCCTCAAAAATTTTGAACGACCTTAAAATTCAACTTTTATGCTTAAAAATTGAAAAATCTCATAGAAGTGGCGTGTATTTTTGTTTCAGTGTATTTTTTTTCAGAAAGTCCGTCCAATTTCCTACAAGTTTGCCTTTGTCCACTTTTTGATACGATGCAACGGCTTTGAGATACGGTAATTTTTAAATTGCAAAATACAAAAATATTTAAATACCTTACGCCCTTCTCAAATGTTATTTTCGAGTACTATTGGCTCCATATACACAAAAATGGGTTATATAGACCTAGGATAACATGTTTACAAAGTTTCATTGAAATCGGAAGGGGGCGGGTACATAAGTACCAGACAAATTACTGATTTGAGCTGGAATTGTTCTATATTCATTTACAATACATTTTTTCGCTAGAAAATCTACCGCATTTCAGCATAACTTGTGGCAAAGTAAACGTCTTAACACAAAAACAATAACACTTCAAGTGTTTTCAAATAAAAAAAAACAAATTATCGAATAAAAATTCAAATCGCACAATTTCTTGAACAATAAAAACAAGTTTTGACTTTTATTTGGAAAGGTTCTATAAATATAATATACCACATTACACAGTGGTCCAGATCGCAAAATTAGGTTTTAGAGCTTTGTTGTCTTCAGAACAGTTGTTGCAAATGGACAGGGGCAAATTTAGAAAAAGCATCTGGACAAAAATCAATTTTTTGAACGTAGCAATTCAGGGTTAAGTTTTAGAGAAAAGTGTTGTTCGGAGCACTTTTAGAACTTAAAAAAATTAAAACATTTTTATTTTCTGACATGTCAATTTGGACTTAAGAGTCAAAAGTTACAGCCATTTTAGGGTAAAAAAGATACAAACTCTAATATCTCGAAAAGGCGCTAGCCAAATTTTAAGCGCCCGGTTGCATTCGAAAGAGGAGATCTAGCACTTTAAACGCTGAAAAATCCCAGGGGTACTTTTCTTTAAGCTCGAGATATCTTCATTTGAAAATGTCTAATTTTCATGAGAAAAGTGTATGGGACCACCCTAACGAAATTTGAAAATTGCCCAACTATATGATTAACTATGTAATTTTGCTCGTTGAATCTGAATCTGCCCTCAGAATTGAGCCAAAGTGTCAAAAAAATGATTTTTGGTCATATTTTGGGTTTTCAATGACAATTTTACATACATTTTTTTCATTTAGAACAAAAATTATCATTTTGAAATTTCGTGTTTGTTTTTTGTAAATTTGCAGGTTAATTTTTAGAGTGTAACAATGTTGTACAAATTATAGAGCAGACAATTCCAAAAAAAATTACTTACAAATCAAGCTTCCCATGCGCCAGTGCCAACGCACACCGCGGGTTTGGTTTTCTAGCTTCGGTACGTGCACAGCTAAAAAAGTAGTAATCCAGCTGCGTGTAAAAGGCCTGGGTGTAAAATAAATATTGCATTATTTTATGCAATTCTGTGTAATATTACACCCTGAAATATGTAGCCCATCAGTATGGGAAACCTACTTGACCGAAATGTCAAGCTGATATATGCGATTATCCTTGCAGTCTTTCATCGGTCTGATGGCCGAGTGGGCTAAGGCGCCAGTCCTTACTATTGGTGCTGGGTTTGAATCCCGTTGGTTGCAACTTTTTTTTGTGTTTGCAAAAATTGTACATGCAGTGTGTAATATTAAGTGTTTATTTTGACGAAGGTGATGTGCATGCTTTTGCATGCGATTTTACCATCGGATTTTTTGCTGTGTGCCTGAACCCATTTGTGTATTGGTATCTTGGTACATCGTACCAGCGCACCACGACACTCTCGGCTCGCCCCATCGGTTTTGTGTCTGGCACTCACCCATGGCATGAACCCAGCGTGCCGTGGTACGTGTCGTGGTATTGAACCCGTTTTGTACCGCCAGCGCGTACCACGACACGTACCTCGGCTCGTAACGAGTGAAGCACCTTGGCTCATATACCGGGTTCATGCCATGGGTGAGTGCCAGACACAAAACCGACGCGGCGAACCGAGAGTGTCGTGGTGCGCTGGTACGATGTACCAAAATACCCTCGGTTCGTGTGAGTCGGGTACGGGTGTAAACCGAACAAAGCAGGCGCAAAGCAAACCCGAGGTGCAAGCGAACCGCGTGTACCGCACGGTGCAGGGAAGCTTGCTTACAAACGTAAGGGGTTTGCTTGTAACCATCACGAATTATCGCGATTTTACGATAAAAAAGGTTTGAAGAAGTTGGTCGTTGTCGATCATGGCCGTTTAATAACACTCGCGACAGGCATGAACAACGAAGTAAAGGGAAACGCAAAAAGTTCATTTCTAGAGTTTTTTTTAAAGATCCTATTGTCTATTGTCTTTCATATGTTTATAGGACCTATTAAAAAAAAAACTCTGGATTTGTTTAACAAAAGTTTTGCAAGTTGAAAATTAACAAAAAGCTCCACAAACGATTGTTAACATCTATAATTTAACTTTTTTCAGAGGGTTTCAATAAGCTTAAATTTAGCAAGATAAAAGTTTATAAAGATTAGCCAAAATTAAAAAAAAATATTGAATTGAAGTTTGTTTTCGACGATGATTTTTTATAAGCTTTTGACATTTTCTATTGACAAAATACTTTGAAGTATTTTTGTTTTCATTATTTCAATGTAAAAAAAAACTTTGAATTGAAACGTACTCATCCCTACAATTTAGTAAACATTTGGGCTTCCACTACCCATCACGGTCCCCATTATTTGAATCTGAGCATGTGAACTAAAAAATAAAACCGTCCACGTCTGGCTCGTAAGCATACAAAAACACACAACGTCACTAACATGCACGCATTTCTATTGTGATTTGTGAGCTGTTGTCTAGCGAGTGCACACAGAAGGAACATGCAGTTTAGTCTTTTTCACTTTCTCTTGCTGACGTCGCGCCTTTCTATTGTTTACCGAGACTGAGACTGGCGCGGGTTTTACAAAAGAGTTGGTGGTTGTGGTGGTGACCTCTGTTGGAAATGGTCAGAATTTGCATTTCACTTCTGGGTATTATTAATGCTTTTCTTGTGATTTTGCAAATCTGAAAGGTGGTTTGTAGTGTTTAGCCCTTTGTTTTATACCCCGTTGTAGAAATAAACAGAAGACTGGACTTGGTTTATCTTTCAGAAAATCAGGATGTTTTTTATTGTTTCCAAGATTTTGTCACGCCTAAGTTGCTATTAGACTCAAGTTGTGACTACTAAAAAATTGTTCAAGTTTCAAATTGTTTGAATGCTTTCATCATTAAAGTTTCCAGAACGTTTTACATGGTATTTGCATGGAAACCCATTTAACTTATGCCATTAACTCTGTTTAATTCAAAGTCTTAAAATCTTTTTCGAGTGTTAACGAAACTTCCATTTGGTTTATTGTCTCCAAAGTTTCACGCGACTTTGTTTATTTCAAGCAATCTGGGCGTGTAAACGAACGACTTGGTTTGAAGTCTACGTCCCCCATTTTAGCCTTAGATTCAGGGGGTGGGTAGATGTTCTTCACGAGAAAACAAAATTTTAATGGAAAAAGTTGCTCCGTAACGAGTCTCGGTGCTTTGTTTGTTTGGACAATACTATAGCCTCTTGATTTCCAAGAGATAACTGCTTGTCGTACACATTTGGAGATATATATGTAAGTGCAAACTTTGCTGTGACATTGTTCCAAGTTGTTATGAACTGAGTCCGCAATGGGTAGTCACACCTAATCAAATACAAGGTAACTGTGGTACTTGCCTCGAATTGGTTTGTGGCAAACAACGAGTTTTATAACTTTTCGTTCATCGAGAGTGGCTCCCATAATGCACAAAGAGAGCTGGTGGTGACCGAGAGTACTGAACTTAATTACACTCTAGTTTAGAACCACCGAACCGAACCGACCCGTTAGTTCCGGAATAGTTTCCACTTAGAATGTGTATGTATGTGTGTTTGTGAGTGTGCCCTATTCTGATCCTTGGTGCCAAGGGCTACACCCAAAACTGGCAGCGCTAGTCCGAGAGAATGATGGTCTCGAGTCGAGAGAATAGTGGTACCATTCACGGACGCAGAGAACACAGCTCGAGATGGGCGATAGAACTATTCTCTCGAGGTTCATTTGCAAAAAAAGTTCATCCGTCAAACAAAAAACCAAAATTGTCGACAACGGGAATCGAACCAGAGACCTTTGAGAAACCAATCCAATGACTTAGCTGCCTCGGCCACCACAGCTTGGTGACCAAGGAGTAGTCAGAAGTCGATGTATGACACTTGTTGGAGATTTATTGATTCAACTAACGAATGAACTCAATTGTTATGATGGTGTGAGTTGGTACCATTATTCTATCGATTTTGGCACTGAGCCCTCAATAAATTTTGAGAGAACGATTATCTCGACTCTGAATTTTGGGTGTACAACGGCTGCAAACAAATCATATTTAGACATGCATTAATATCTCGTTGCTTCTAGTCCTGTCACTGCTACTGCTGCTCTTGTCATTAGATGGCTTCTACAGCATCCAACATGTGATGTGAGTCCTACGTCCCCGTTGGAGAAGTTTGTCCGGCTATCCAGCACGAGTGGCAGCTCATTCACTGAGATCATGGTGCTTTCAATCAGGGAACAGCTCCGAGTATGTGCGGTGCAACTCTTCCAGGAATCCGGTATGAACGGTAGTAATAAACAACATAGCATAGAAAGTTGAGACCTCGGATATCAGGGAGCTTTTGTCGACGTGGGTGCTGAGGTTTGACGTAATTTGTTGAAATTGTTCAGAAGTAGGAATTTGTGTTTTTGAAACTTTTTTTCATAGGATAAATAAAAACGTTTCTTTATCCACCATTAGGTGGTTGGTGCCTTCCTCACATTAACAAAGTAATAATGAAAATAAGTATATGAAAAAAAAAATATACCTGATACAGACTTTTCCAGAAAACATGCAGACTCTCATTTGAAGCAATGTGGTAACCAGGCGTTTCGCATCTGGCGCGACTCTCGCACGTAAACAAAAAGACCCGGTCTTTTGAGGTTATGCAAAAAATCACCCTTTTTTGTAGATACAAAAATCTTTTTCTAAGCATAACTCTTTAAATACTTCACTAAACAGAATAATTTTTAATAGGGTCTTATGGGACCCTAAAAAGAATCGAATAAGGCCTACCCGGCCAAAATTGGTTCAGCCAGTTCTGAGAAAATCGTGTGGAAAAAAACTATGTCTACACACATCCCCACAGACATTTGCTCAGAATTTGATTCTGAGTCGTTATATATACGTGAAGGTATATCTAGAAGGTATATTTAAGAAGTTCAATTTTCGAGTGATTTTATAGCCTTGCTTCAGTGAGGTGAGGAAGGCAAAAAAGCATAGAATGAACAAAGTATGCAATTCTTAAGAAATGTTTTTTCTCATACACTTTTATGAACTTTCCCATACAAATTTCAACGATCAAAAGCTTAACCGGTTTGGCTCAAAATCGGCACAATTACTTATTTTTACCTAAAGAATAGAGGCAGTAGTATCTCTTGAGCTTTTATTTTTTTATTTAATTCTCTTGTCACTCTGGATTTTGCCATGCCTGCAATATCTGTTACATTGTTATTGGAATTCCATATAAACTGTAAAGAGAATTGCAGGCACGGGGTCAAGAATGTTGTCTAAGCCCAAGCTGACTAGAAATTGATAATAGGGAATAAAACCATTTTAACCTTAACCAGATTCCAAACACAATGACAGCCGTAGCCGGCCGCTACCATCTCCAACGCATGTTAAGTGTTGATGCTTCGCTTTATTAAGCGGATAAGGGAATTTCTCCACGGAACCCACAAGTAATTTCACTTGGAATTGGAATGGGTTTTGGGAAGGTGAATAGCCTAAGAAGCTTTCCTACACCCAAAATACAGGGTCGCGAGAATAGATCTTCAAAAATTTAATGAGCGCTCAATGCTAAACTCGAAGGATCAATGCTACCAACTCACACCATTAAAGCAAATGTTTTCATCAGTTAATTGTCACAGTATATTGGAAGAATTCTATAAGTCACTAAGGAAATTTTTCCTCCCAATGTAGCCCCTCCCCAACATTTTAAAAGGGCATAATATTGAATGTTTGGCCCTTTTGAAATGTTAGTATTGATTTGAAAATTTTGAAAATATTGTTTTCAAAAAGATCGGAAAATTTCAAAAATGTTTCATATTTTAACATTGAAAATCGGACCATTAGTTGCTGAGATATCGACATTGAAAAAATGTGGGTTGTTTAGGTGAGACTTAGAAAACATCAATTTTCCTGTTTTTAAACCTTTGCATTGCAATATCTCAGCAACTAAAGGTCGTATCAACAAAGTCCGAAGAAGCAAAATGTAGAAAATTTTCTTAGCTTTTCAAAAACATTTTTTCCAAAAGTGGGCAAACATGTGCACTAATTTAAAAAAATGAAAAACTGCGACTATTTTCAAAAAAGTCACCTAAATATGGATTTATCTTGAAAACGGTGCACTTTATCAAAATTTTAATAAAGTACTTTTAGATTGCAAATTTGATTTTACATCGAAAAATGAAGTTGAAAAAATTTTGCGACCAATATTTCGATTTTTTGAAAAAATCAGCATTGATTAAAAAATGTATTACTCGGTCAATGATTTTTTGCACAACCTGGAAATTTCTGAAAAGTTGGCATTTTATGTCCTCTAAAACATATCAAAAAAAAAAAAATAGTGATTTTTTGTAAATCAAGTTATAGTGATGAAAAGTTAAATAAAAAAATCACCAAATTTTTTTACCGTGTATCATTTTTTTCCAGTGTAGTCCGTATCCATACCTACAACTTTGCCCAAGACACCAAATCGATCAAAAAAATCCTTCAAAAGATACAGGTTTTTGAATTTTCATACATCCTTTTTGTATGGACAGCTGCCAAATTTGTATGGAAAATTATATGGACAAACTAATGATGCAAAATGGCTTCTTTGGGCATACCGAAGGCACCAAAAAAGTTTCAGTCGGATTAAAAAATAAAACATTAAAATTTAAGAAAAAAGACCGATTTCGTAGAGAATTGTTCAAGTGTCAAAGTGATTCGTGAATGGTCCATTGTTTCATGGCATTTTCTGCATAAAGTATTAAGTATACAAATTTGCATTGAAAAAAATACTTTAAGAGAAACATTCTGGGGCATTTGTTTCTTGTTGGTGTTAGGACAGTCAATTTGAATTGGCAGCTTTGAGCATAATTCCAGTTAAATTTAAGCTTTAGTTGAGTTTAAAAGATAAAAAAAAACTATTTAGAATGTTAAGGTAATGACTATACTACAAATGATCGTATTTTACCACTCATATCTATGTGGCATACGGTCATAATAACCGCTCTATCTGAACCCATCGAAAAGGCACACACTGGTTACCGAAATTTATGACAGCACTCAACATGTTTGATGGCCAAACCACAGCACACACAAAACAGCAGCCCCGCAGGCCATCAGGCAAAAGTCGCACTAAAGTACCACCGCCCCTCCTGAAAGTATACAACACGCCCAACACCGCCCAAAGCCAAACAGACACGAAAACACACACGCACACTTGAACAAACTAAAACCTCAACACAAAAGCGGAGATTCAATTTTCCACTCCATAAATTCGGAACTCGACCAGAAGAGGGAGTCCTCCCAGTTGGACGTTCTTTTCCCCGGTTGTCCGGACGATGATAACTTCTCGAATGCCGTCACCGTCGTTTTCTCGGAAAATTTTCCCTTTCGAAAAGTGGCGCTCCACAAGTTTGTATCGGCCAAGCGCTCCTCCAAGGAATCAATTTAATACTTTCATCGAAACTATTAAGCGGGAAAAATAGACTTTCCGATAGCGGTCGGTTTCCCGTGGCCCAACTTTGCAGCCCGGAAACAGTAGTAAATATAAACTAACCGACAAACATTGTGGGGCTTTCTTCCTTGCCCAAAAAGCTCGTAGAAAGACGCCACTATCTTAAGAGGATGTTGCCACATCATTGGAGTTCGCTTGGTCTTAGAAAAAACCAATTGGATCGGAACATAAACTATAAATAATACCGAAAGTTTTTTGCAGTTTTGTGGTCGTTTTGTTTGGACTTTATTTGGGGGTTATCCAAACAATAGTTACTATTGACCAGAATTTGTTCTTAGTAAGCCAGTGGGCCTGGCACGGTTTCACATTCCTTTGATTTATTAAAAAAATATTGAAACATTTTTTATTTATATTTGCGTCAATGTCAATTCTATTATCAGGTACTGCTATTGCTGAATAAGGTGTTGAAAATATTCATTTTTCTCTATGCTGTCTTGTTTTTAAGAAAAAAGATAATAATTTAAGGCCATATAAATTGTTCACATAAATGTTGTACTTTGGATTTGCAATAACAATCAACCTTATTTTCTTAAAAATATAAGCAAAAAGATAATAATCAGTTCTACAACGATTCATGACATTTAAGGCTTGTTCAAATTTTATTTTTTAAATAAAATTATTTTTTTTCACACCTCAGCCCCCCCCCCCCCTTCAAATCAGCCAAAAAAAACAGGAGGCAAAAAAAATTCAAAAAAAATATCGAATTTTCAATTGATTTTAAGTGCAATCAACTGAAATCTATTTCAAATGCGTTTAGAATCATGTTTAGCATGTTTGGGTTAGTTCAAAAATCTTTTGAATTTTAGTGAATTTTCGATGTACAAAACCGCAAAAAGTTTTTTTTCGCAAATCTTTAATCTTAAATGCTTCATTTGCATTATTGGATCGTCCGTACGAGCCTCTAACAATCCAAACAAAAAATGTTTGTAAATCTTCGAAAATCTTTATCTCGAGCATACATTTTCTGATCGATGTGTTGTCTTCGGCTTAGTTGTACGTAACAATGGGGAAAACTAAAAAAAAATCTTGAAAAATGCACTTTGTTGTGATATTTTTAGGGGATTAAAAAGGGCAACTTTTGAATTAAACAATAGTATGAACCAAAAATTTGTTGAAAAAATCATGATTTGTTTAAAAATATCACAAGCACACAACAAAATAAAGCTTTTACAAGTGATATCAAATTTTAAGTCAAAACTTACTCTACAATTAATTTGATAAAATGCACTGTTTTCAAATTAAACGTATTAAAAAATTCATTTCAGGTATAATAAGACTATGTTCGATATTTTAAAAGCGTGTATGTCGTTTTTTGAAAAAGACAATAAAAATCAGAGAGATGAAAAAATCTTTAATAACTTTTTTCTGGTCATTTGATTAAAACCATCAAATATATTTGAAAAAGGGAACACTTTCGTGATTTTTTCTTTTTACATTTAGATTACATATTTTTTTGTATTTTTGAGAGAGCATAAAATTTATCTATAATTTCATTTAAAATCACGCTGAAAAATTCCGAGCTATCGTTAGTTGAAATGTGAATATTTTCGCTTTAAATTACTTTTAAATGTAACGGTGTCTTTTCTTACTCATTATGACAAAAAATATGAATATTTTCAAATATTTAGTTTCTGAGATATTAATCAGCATTTGAAACTTAAGTGCAGTTTAGGTAAACTTTTGTTTGTGTTTGGTTTTTTCGTGTGGCACAAAAAAGAACAGAAAAAAATTGTTTTGGAAATTCTTGTAAAGGAAATTATCTCAGCACTTTTGAAAAAAATATACCAAAAACACGTAAAATAAATGAAAAATTCATTCGAAACAGGGTAAATTTGCCAAAGATGAAGTGTTAACAATCAGTCTATCTTGCTCACTTAAGTCGATGTTTACATTAGGAACGAACAGAGAAACTGTTTCCAGTTCGGCACTGACCCTTTTACATTGTTTTACTTGGATCGAAGATTTTTCTTCAACATCTAGAAAATTGTGTTTTTTTTTTTCAAATTGATGGATAGTGACTTTCAATTGAAATTTTGATTATACTTCAAAGATCGCTGCAAAAAAGTTATGTAAATATTATTTTCCACAAATCTATGTTTATAAAACTTAAATTTTTGAAGAAAATTCAGAAAACAATCCAAACAAAATTTTCAGATATTTGTTTTGAAAAGAGAAGCCAATAAATCGGAAGCAAGTAATTTGTCGAACTCGTACTGCTTTCCCTTAAGTGACAAAAAATTAAAAAGGAAAGGCGTGAAAAAACAATAATTTTCACGCTAAAATCACATCTGTTTCGAAACTATCGTGATTATATATAATTTCATAACAAAAAGTAGTTTTTTACTGTTTCTGTCGTTTTCGACATTTTAGTTTAACCATTATTTCTCGGAATGGTGTTAATAAATCTCTTCAGTTTTGAACATAATACCTAACATTTTCTTAACAATAAATTAAAACGAACGTGTTTCAATACCTTCAAAGTGATATTATCAGTTTGCATTCAAACTATTATACTATTAGGTCTTATACGATTCAGCATAAGTTTTTTTAAATCACAATTCAGATAAATTAGACTTTTCAAAAAGAATGAATTTTAGAAAACCGCCAAAAAAATACGCAGAAAGATACAGAACATACCTTAATTGCTAAACAAAATAATACTTGATTCTACCATTGAACTTCCAACTAAAATAAGTGCCAAATCTGAACATGCTGGCTTTGCCCTTGTAGTTATTTTTTAGGATTGGTACATTCCTGTTATTTATTTCAAGTATTAATAAGAGAAAAAATGTATCTCTATACAATCCAACTCTTTCGAAACGATGCAGTTCAGCTCAGCAACAGGAAAACAAATCCAGTTCAAACTGCACGAGAGGGAAACATTACTTGCACAGCATTATCTCAAGCTCGCCCATCTTGGGGCGGAAAAGTGGGGTGGAAAAGGAAAACTTCTTATTGCTTTCTTTTGGCTCACTGCACGACGATGCTGCAGGGGGAGGAGGGGCGTCAAATGGCTGCAGTTGCACGGTTCATTTGGTTTTCAGCAGCGAAGAAACCGAAACATTGCTTCCGAGCCAAAATATTAAGTCGAAAGTTCAACACCGAGCCCCACGCGTTTGGCCAAGGATGCTGCGCGTCTAGGGTGAGTGCGTTCAAGTTTGAGATGCATTTCTTGCAATCCCCAGCTTTTGCTGCAATCTGCCCAAAATAGGCTCATTTACCTTAATTTGAAGCAGAGTTTATACACAACATTGATCGAGCAGTGTGGCGTGTCGTTTTGGTTGGGTAGTGATATGGTGAAAGCTGAGCAAAACCGAGTGTTTTATGCGGAAGTTTGCTTCATTAAGTTTTCTTATAAATGTTTTATGCGCTAGTGCTCTCTGGCAACCGGTTTTTAAGCAAGCCATCCGTGGTGGAAGTTTCTAAGAAATTTTGTCTGTTTTTAGAAGTTTGGGCCTGTAGATATCAAATAGTTTTTTTTATGGTTAGAACATGTTTTGTGACGTCCTATTTACTTCAAACTAATAATAGGCTGAAACAGTACCGAACTTAAACACTACAAAATCCAAAATTTAAAAATCCCATATTTTGTGTTACATCACAACAGAACGCTCTATCATTCTGCGTGTATCCTCCAGAGCAAGCAGCAGTTAAGTGCTCAGTGCTCTAGAAGTTTTTTCGAATTTTCCGCCGCAATCGACCGTGATTACCCGCGAGTTTGCTCCACCAGCATGCCGAAGGCCGGCCGTGGCCGTGGCAGTTCGAGTGCGGCCTCGAAAACCCGCGAAGTTCGTCTACCGGCCGAGTGCAAAAAGGTAAACAAAACAACGCCGCCGCGTCGTCCGCCATCGCGCAGGGAGCGTGTGCGCTGATGGTTTCAATCCGGAGTTATTGCACGCTAATTACCGTGTCCAGGATCGCAGCCCTATAAGAAGCAGACTCCGCTCAGGTACTTCCGGCAATCTGTCGACCGGTGGCGCATCAACATCCGCCAACATTCCCACCAGTAACAAGTTCGCGAGGCTGAGTGACGCGGAAACCAACAACAACAACACCGACGGTAGCAGCACTACCGACGACGACGACGATGATCGACGTGCACGCAAAAAAGGTAGTACGACAAAAAAAGATAATTCTCCGAAGGAACGAAGACCACCTCCAATTTTTGTTTTGGATACGTTGGCGGACGATGTTGACGAGTTGCTGGAAGGCCTCCAATATAGTCTGAAAATTGGAAAATCGAAAGTACAAGTGATTACTTTCAACAAAAAGAATTTCGACCTGGTGGTGAAAGAACTGAAGTGTAGCAACTTCAAGTTCTACACATTCGATCCAGTTGAGAAGACCGCGGTTAAGGTAGTCCTGCAGGGCTACCAAGACCGCCCAATCGCCGACCTGAAGGAACACCTCTCGGGTGCCGGAATAACGCCACGGGAGATAAAAGTGCTCTCGCGCAAGACAACAGTCACAGGTACGCACACTCTGTACCTGTTGTACTTCGACCGCGGCACCGTCAAAATCCAAGACCTGCGACGGACTAAGGCGTTGGAGGTTTTTGGGTAAACTGGCGGTTTTACTCCAAAAACCCAATGGACGTAGCGCAATGCCACCGTTGCCAGAAGTTCGGCCACGGCTCGCGGAACTGCAACCTCCCGCCCCGCTGCGTGAAGTTCGGTGAAACACACCTCTCGGAGAAGTGTGCACTGCCGTGCAAGGCGGACTTGGGGGACAAGGCAGAGCACACCAAGGCGCGCATCAAGTGCGCCAACTGTGACGGCAACCATACCGGTAATTACCGCGGATGCGTCGCGCGCAAGGCGTACCTCGAGGAGCAGGAAAAGAGGAAGAAGAAAGCAGCAGCATCCCACCCTTCTCAGCGGAATTCGAGCGCAACCGTTCCTGCAGCTGGACAGCGTACGGTTCCAGCGGACAACTCAGCGTTCCCTCCTGGATGGGGGCGATCGTTCGCCAGCGTGGTCGCTGCCGGTAGCGGCGATGCGGCCCAGCAAGAGGTTACCGGAGAAGATCTCTTCACCTTGCCGGAGTTTTTTGCTCTAGCGGGTGAGATGATGACGCGGTTCCGGACCTGCCGTAACAAGGCGGAGCAATTTCTGGCCCTCGGGGAGCTAATGATTAAGCACATCTACAATAGATAAAAAATACTGTGATCTAGTTTAAGCTTTTTCTATTTCTATCCCCTTTCTTTTGCAATTTCAGTAAGTTTTTTCTAATTTTTTTCTTACTTTTGGTAATCTCTTAGTCATAAGCAATAATCGTTCCAAAATGGATTGAGATTTAACACACAGCTGAAAGGAACTCTAAAACTCTGTTATGTACTGCGAATGAACTAATTGTAACATGATTATTCACTAATAAAACCGAATTGAATTGAATTGAAGAACGCTCTATAACTTACTGTTTACATAGTTTATCGTGCGAATGGTATAATGCACTCACGTGCATTGTTGTTCCATAGTTTAATATATAGGTATTGTTGACGTTCAAAAACAGAGCAGGTTATTTCAAATTGTGATTCCCATTTTTTCTTTTATCAGGTAGAGGGTAAGAGTTGCTTTATTAGAAAAACTTGTAGTAAAGAATAGACATAGTTTTTAATTTGATTGCATTTATAAATTTTATTCACAGTTTCAATAGTTTTCATAGATTTTTTAAAAGGAGATTCTCTACCTTCTCAACTCTATTTATGCTCATGGCATTTAGGGATCAATCTACTCAAACAATTCCAAAAATAGAAGTTTACTCTTTTAAAACGTTTGATAAACAATGTTCAACACTTTAATAAGTTAACAGACAGCCAATTGTGGCGCTACCATCTGCCATGACATGCAAAAATACTGCAAGAAGTTAAAGACAAAAGATGATTTATCTTTCATTCTTTCAAAAATCCCTAGAATGACGTAACAAAAAAAAATGAACGGTTCAGTGACCAACTTTTCTCGGGTGGAAATTTTTCGACGTTTGGAGTTGAATGCAATGATTGTATAACATTTTGAATTCATTGATAACAAAGTTTCAACTTGCTATTTGAGCGGCTAATTTACCGGGGTAGAAAAACCAACGGGACCAACAATTTTCGCACATTTTCCGGGAAATTGAAATTGTTCTGTTCTTGGTTTTGATTTAATGATTTAAAAAGCATTAAGATTACCAATAATAGCGATGAAAAATACATTTATTAAAAATGACATATTCATTTCAAGAATTATTAGGTTACGTCTATTAAAATTGTTTGTTTTGATAAGTGAGCAACTCTCTACGAAATCGGCCGATTTCGACCATTTTTATTTTTTGTATTTTTTGATTTGACTCAAACATTGTGGGGGCCTTCCCTATGACCAAATAAGCTATTTTGCGTCATTGGTTCACCCATACAAGTCTCCATACAATTTTGGCTGCTGTCCATACGAAAATGGTATGTAAATATTCAAACAGCTGTAACTTTTGAGTGAATTTTCTGATCAATTTGGTGTCTTCGGCAAAGTTGTAGGTATTGTTGAGGACTTTTGAGAAAAAATAGGTACACGGAATTTTTTTTTGCAGATTTTTTAATCAACTTTTTTTTAACTAAAACTCAATTTCCCAAAATACGTATTTTTTAATTTTCGTGATTTTTTTATATTTTTTCAGGGGACAAAAATCCACAACTTTTGAGCTATAGAGAAACATGGTCAAAAAATCTGCCAACAATGTCCATGTCGTCGGCGAAGCAGATGAACTGGTTGGACTAGCTGAAGATCGTGCCCCGCATATTGAAGCCCGCTCGTCTCACAACACCTTCTAGCACGACATTGAAACAAAGACAAGAGATCCCATCGCCTTGCCGAAGCCCCCCAAGTGAAGTGAACGAGTCTGATTTTTTTCGAAAAGATCGGAAAATTTCACAAATGTTAGATATTTTAACATTGAAAATCTGACCATTAGTTGCTGAGATATCGTCATTAGAAAATGGTGGGTTGTTTTGGTGAGATTTAGAAAACTTCAATTTTCGTGTTTCTTTTTCTTAAAGCGGCTCTATCTCAGCAACCCGATGTCCAATCTTCAATGTCTCTTAGATAATTTTATAGCAAATTTTCTGAACTTTTCAAAAAAAATATTTTTAGAAATGGTCACTCATAGTCACTATTTTTAAAAATCGAAAAACTGCAAATATTTCGCTAAAATCAAACTTTTGGTGGCTATATCTTGAAAATGGAGCCCTTTATCAAAAAATCTGTAGAGTACTTTTCGATTGCAAATTCAATTTTGCATTAAAAAATAATGTCAAACTTGTTTTTGTATGAAACTACGATTTTTTCCAAAAATCACTATTTTTTCAAAAAATCATAACTCGGCGGCAGATTTTTTGACCATGTTTCTCTATAGCTCAAAAGTTGTGGATTTTTGTCCCCTAAAACATATCAAAAAATCTCGAAAATCAAAAAATACGTATTTTGGGAAATTGAGTCATTGTGAAAAAAAAGTTGATTAAAAAATCTGCATATTTTTTTTTGTGTACCTATTTTTTTTCTCAAAAGTCCTCAACAATACCTACAACTTTGCCGAAGACACCAAATTGATCAGAAAATTCACTCAAAAGTTACAGTGGTTTGAATATTTACATACAATTTTTGTATGGACAGCAGCCAAAATTGTATGGAGACTTGTATGGGTGAACCAATGACGCAAAATAGCTTATTTTGTCATAGGGAAGGCCCCCACAAAGTTTGAGCCAAATCAAAAAATACAAATAAAATCCATTTCCGGTTTTGGTAGAGAATTGCTCAAGTGGAACGATTTCGCAAATTCCCAGAAAACTTTCGTGATTTCGCAGTACTGAAAAGTACTTAGTGAAGCCAGCTATTGTTTTTGACTTCGAGTTCTGCAAAAAAGTTACTTTAAGTCTGAGAATAAGTAAAATTGTTCAAATCATCAAAATGCTTATCCGCTCTTTCTCGTGTTAACATAAATCCCTGGAAAAGGGAAATATTTTTGTACGCTCTTCTGGTTATGCAATTTATGTTTTAAAGTCCAAAAAAATATTTATTTAAAACGGTTTGAAAATCGAAGAACAATTGATTCTTTCTATACCATTGGATGAAGAATCAACGTACCTTGACTTCCTAAAATAGTAGTTTATGCAACAAGTTGCAAAAAGAAGATTTTTTCAGCATGAGTTGTACATTTATCCAACAAGGTTTACCGAGTTGGATAAATAAGACGAGTGCTGAAAAAATCAAGTTTTGCAACGAGTTGCTTACAACAATTTTTGCAATTCCGAAAAACGCTTCTTTAATGGCATTCTATGTCAAACATTCATGTGTTTAGTAAATTCATCGTTCAAACCAAAAAAATATTGAAAAATGTTATTTTATAATACTTGGGTTGAATAGTTCAACTTTTCAGCACCCATTTTAGAACTTTTCAGCACTGTTATTGAAAATAGGCCGTCTCGTTTCTTCAGTAGGACAGGAAAAGATGACAGTTTCACAGTGGAATTGCAAAAAAAAAAAAAAAAATACAACTAATACTTATAAATATTGGAAAATACTGGCAAGTCATCTTATCAAATCGGGAGTACAATCTTAATAAAAGTCTCTTTGACACCAAATTTCTATCTCATCAACGTTTCAGGCTGCAAATTATTGAAAAACACCTCTTTTTTCGCATGTTCAAAAATGGAAGGGGTCCCTCCGTCACGAGCTATCAAAAAACGGACCTCGGATTCGTGATCAGGGACAAAAGTTACCCCTTGGGATAAAGTTTCACGCAAATCAAAGAGGGGTCGGGGCAACTTTTCCCGATTTCGTGTGAGTTGGTAGAGAATTACCCATAACTGATGAGTTATTCTTATTTGATTTCTCACCATTTAAACACCCGACCAGTCCTCTAAGCTTCGAGCGAGGGCTTGTATCTTTTCTCAACTCGACCAAAATTTGGGATATTTCTTGTTCCTAAATTTTTGTAATGGTTTCTTAACAATTTAAAAAAAATATAATTTAGCTAAAAAAAATCTATGAAAATTTAAAATTACTTCTCTTACAAACGTAGTGCAGCATCTTTTTTTGGCATCAGATGCTTTCCCCCCGGGAATAAGTATCGCCAGAGTGATAACAATCAATCGTTCTGCCGGACCAATGTTTTCCGCAAGGAGTGAAGTATCTGCAGCAGCAACGCCGGTTCACCCCAACGAGAGAGGGTTTCCTACCCCATATTCGATGGCGGTGCCAAAGCACTCGGCACTTGCTTTATGACATTCCAGTTAGAGTTGATGGTTATGCAGTAAAAGATGAGTGCAGAGCGCAGGCATTATTATGGAATGCTTGGCGAGAGAGTGAGAGAAATGCAGTTCAATACGTTCGGGGTTACGATTGTCTCTGCGAGGTTCCTTTTATTTTTTTTATCGTTTTTTTACTAAATAGTCATGCATTCAAACTCATAAAAATTTCCTACATTAAAGAAAGGTCACAAACAAACACAATAAAGACACTAATATATGTTATCTTCATTTTTTTGGTGAAAAAAAAACTCTATAATACTAATTTTATCGATAACTTGGTTTTCAGGTTCAAGAAAAAAATAAATAAATTGTTCGCTCTACAGCATTGCCTTGGCATTCTCTTTTGCTAGATTCCTACTCGGAACTAGGCGCCCGGAGGCTTGAAATGGTGAGACAATCCAAACCTTCTTTTACACCTAAGGTACCATCCATCGTGGAATTCCAACTGACGACCTTTTGATTGTGGGTCCAACTGCCGACCAGTTACTCTACCTAGACAGGTTTTTTTTCCCTCATCTGGACTGGCCTAACGATCTAACCTCTGGGTTAGACCGGGACCAACATTTACTTCCTCATCTGACGGATGGCATGATCAGACAAATATCGTCTCGAAAAATACCAACTGGGATTGAACCCAAACCAACTGGGGTGAGAGGCATCCACGCTTACCACTACACCAACGGACTCGTGCTGAAAAAAAAAATCCTTTTTGCAACTTGTTGCATAAACTTCTATTAGATCCACATAAAATGTTGATTCTTTTTGGGTAATTCTCTACCAACTCACACGAAATCGGGAAAAGTTGCCCCGACCCCTCTTCGATTTGCGTGAAACTTTGTCCTAAGGGGTAACTTTTGTCCCTGATCACGAATCCGAGGTCCGTTTTTTGATATCTCGTGACGGAGGGGCGGTACGACCCCTTCCATTTTTGAACATGCGAAAAAAGAGGTGTTTTTCAATAATTTGCAGCCTGAAACGGTGTTGAGATAGAATTTAGTGCCAAAGGGACTTTTATGTAAAACTAGACGCCCGATTTGATGGCGTACTCAGAATTCCGAAAAAACGTATTTTTCATCGAAAAAAACACTAAATTTTTTTTAAAAATTCTCCCATTTTCCGTTACTCGACTGTAAAAATTTTTGGAACATGTCATTTTATGGGAAATTTAATGTTCTTTTTGAATCTACATTGACCCAGAAGGGTCATTTTTTCATTTAGAACAAAATCTTTCATTTTAAAATTTCATGTTTTTTCTAACTTTGCAGGGTTATTTTTTAGAGTGTAACAATGTTCTACACAGTTGTAGAGCAGACAATTACAAATGAAAAAGTTACTTTTTGCGTTTCTCTTTGTTTCGTCGTCCGTGTCTGTCGCGGGTGACCATGAACGGCCATGATCGATGACGACCAACTTTTCCAAAACTTTTTTTCGTAAAATCGCGATAACTCGTGATGTTTATAAGCAAACCCCTTATGTCTATATATCAAAATTTTTGTAATTGTCTGCTCCACAACTTTGTAGAACATTGTTACACTCTAAAAAATAACCCTGCAAAGTTAGAAAAAACACGAAATTTTAAAATGAAAAATTTTGTTCTAAATGAAAAAATGACCCTTCTGGGTCAATGTAGATTCGAAAAGTACATTAAATTTCCCATAAAATGACATGTTCCAAAAAAATTTACAGTCGAGTAACGGAAAATAGGAGAATTTTTAAAAAAAAATTAGTGTTTTTTTCGATGCAAAATACGTTTTTTTCGGAATTCTGAGTACGCCATCAAATCGGGCGTCTAATTTTACATAAAAGTCCCTTTGACACCAAATTTCTATCTCATCACCGTTTCAGGCTGCAAATTATTGAAAAACACCTCTTTTTTCGCATGTTCAAAAATGGAAGGGGTCGTACTGCCCCTCCGTCACGAGGTATCAAAAAAACGGACCTCGGATTCGTGATCAGTAGGGTTAGTGAAATTTCACGATTTCGCGGACAGCGTGAAATCCGCGAAATTTGGCTTTTTCCGCGAAATCCCGTGAAATTTTATGTTTGTGTAAAAATATAACGATTTCTCTAAATAATTTATCAAACTCAAAAAGGAATAAAAATAATCTTATGAACTACTGTAGAATTAAGCGAGTGAATACCCTGGTTTAATTACTAATATAGGGTTAGTGATTTTTGACGATTTCGTAAACGGCGTGAATTTCGTGAAATTTATCAATTTTTTCAAATCATTTTTTTAAATAGCAACTAAATAAATATTTCATCCAAAAAGACTATTTAATTAAATTTTATTAGTTTTCAATTAAAAAGCCTTAATAAATATGTATGTCAAGTTGATATAAACCATTTGAAGATATGTTCAGATTTTTGAGTTTTTTTAGAAACTTACTGAATTTAGTAATATTTTCATTCGCGGTATTAAAAATTTTACTGCTATTTTATTTGAAAGGTATAGTTTTGAAAGAAATTAAAAGTATCAAGCTTTGTTTTATTCATAATAAAATGAAGAGTATTTTTTATCTTTGGAATCACATTTTAAAAACAAATCAATTTTTTTTGGGCCTGTTTAATTTTAACGATATTTGATTATTTGGCGGATGATTCCCGTGAAAGTTAAAAAACACTACTTTTTGTTTTTTTTCTCATTTAGAATAAAAATTTCGATTTTGTTAAAAATTATATTTTTTTTTGCAAATTGATTTTAAATTTTGTTTTTGAAAAGTGAGCTAAAACCCTTAAAATATGTTTAATGGGCTAAATGTCGCAGGAAATTCAATTTATTTTACTCATTTTGACTGGACTGGAAATTCAATAGAATGTAAAATTATTTAACAGAAGCAAATTAGCGAAAACATTTTAGCTTTGTTAGTCGAATATTAAAAGAGCAGTTTCATTAAATGAGAATACGCGTGCCCTACATTTTGTTTCAAAATATATGTAGAGCCCATCCATAAACCAGGAGGATTATTTTTTTGAAAATCAGGAGAATTTTTTTCTTATGTCGCATTTAAACTTAGTGAACTTTTTTTTAGTTTATTGAAGAATAATATATAATGAAGCATAAAAAGTAGTTTCTGTGATTTAAACATAGGATATTCAGAGTTTTTTTTTACCATTTTTCAAGTTTCCGCGAAATTTGCGTGAAATTTGGTGTTTTGAAATTGAGGTCCCCGTGAAATTTGCCATTTTCAAGCGTGAAAAATCACTAAGCTTAGTGATCAGGGACAAAAGTTACCCCTTAGGACAAAGTTTCACGCAAATCGAAGAGGGGTCGGGGCAACTGCTGTGAGAGTTGGCGGAGAATTACCCTTTTTTTTTCAACGGAGTGTAAGGAAATCACTAATCATTTACGAGGATAGAGTTGCTTTGCAGTACCCATCTGAAGTGTACGTCTGCAGTGGAATAAAGGGAGAGTACTGCCCTGCTGATGCTGCTGCTGGGTACTGAGCGTAAAACAACAAGGGTTGAATCGTCGAAGAAAAAGTTATTATTAATAATCGTGAAACAGTTTGGCGCAGTGGAACCGTCTGTTTTTGTTGGCGATCGACGTACTCGTCGTTGAAAGGAGAAAAAAAGAAGATTTTCATTTTGAATCTGCTTTGGATTTCTTTTTTTTCTCAGTTTTCCGGCAGGATTCAGTGTTTTGCTATGCGACACTGTGGCGCATTGCCCGTGTCATGAATTTGGATTGGCATGAAAAATTGAAAAACGGCCCTCCCTCCGCTAACGGAATGGAATGCAAAACAAAAGCAGCTGCCGGTAGAAATGCAAACGGGTGTGGTAATCTGGTGGTTTCAGTTTGAATCCCGCAGTCGGGCGGTTCATCTGCATAGAATAGGCCGAAGAGGCGTTAATAAAGGGAAAATAAGGAATGTCGTTGTTTACGATAAGATCGTCAAAAGATCATAAAAAATAGAGCAGGTGTAAAAAGGTAACTGTAGTTGACCACCAACGGCGCCGGCCTTGTCGATATGTAGATCATGGGAGCCTGAAGAAAAGTGTTTTGACATTACTGTTGTTCTCTGTATGTTTTCGGAAAACCAAGATAAGTAATATTGTATCATGCAACATTGTTTCAAGGCTTTTTGGAAAATCTTTCCAGTTTCACTACCCTAACCGTTCCTAACATTTCTCTTTCCCAAAAATTTCCATCACCAAATCCATCTGCCATGCCAATCGAACAAATATCGCTCTCGTTACCGAATTTCAATTACTCACCCTGGAAGTGCGAGGACACATTTTCACGAATTGCATTTATCGCGTTCCGTTTGGTTCTTTGCCCTCGTTATCCACCAGCCCCCTCTTCGCGTGGATGCCAACTGCATCCAAATCCGCCCTTTCCAGAGCAGATATTTGCAGACGCTTCCGCAGAGTTTGTCATTTTGGGGGCAGGGACAAGATGAAAACAAAACCAACGAAAAGAACGATGCTCTCTGCAAGTGCACACTCCGGAATGCCAACCAGCAGCAGCAGTGGCGGAAAGACATTTTCTGCGTTATTATTTGTTATTTGTTTGCAGATGCATTTGCTTGCCGACAGTTTTCCCCAGCGAAAGCATTTTCTTTTCTTTGCACTTTTTTGTTGTTGCTGCAATTTTGCAGTAGCGATGCCAACGGTGTTGCATTCTTGGAAAAAGTTGGGAATTTTACATATTTTTTTGAATTTTGTTTAATAGATGTTGTAGTCAAAACAAGGTTTTTTTAACAAAGTCATTGGGATGCTGAACAATCTATATTTTACAGACTTTTTGGTCTCAACATTCACAGAAGTCTGTATCAGATCGTAAAATTAAGTGGAAATTGGATTTTCCCAAAACTGACGCAGTTTTGATACTTTTGCTATCTTCGGAAGAGTCGTTGCAAATGGAAAGGGGCAACTGGTTTAGCTGAAAATTAGTGTGGTTCATCATTAGGGCGTTGAAGAACATCTTACTATGCTGGAATATGTTTGGAACTTTTATTCTCTTCTGGAAAAATGTTGAACGTGCCTACGACTTATTTGATCATGATCATCAGGGCAAGCCCTCATGCAGGCCAGATACCAGATACCTAAGAGCATGCAATGGCACCAATGGCACTGATCTTGTTGCGTGCTCTTCGGTTGACGTCCAGGTAAGGAACATCCTGGAAGGAGCGCAACTAACTACATCCGTAGTTCTGTTAGATCATCCGAATTATCTTGATCAGAACAGTATGGCTCTGGTTCCTTTCAAGTGTCCTATTTTTTGACCTGGCCTGTGGAAACGGCTCGTAAACCTTTGACCACCGCGGGTCATAGTCGAGACGGCTAAAAGAAAGGGGCGCGACAATGTGGGAAAGGGAAGTAATTTGTGATTGTAGACGGTATTGTTTTGATTCGCATTATGTTGAGTCAACTGCTGTGGATGTACCTGAAACATCGCACAACCGGGTTTTCTCTTCTCTTCATTCTCAGCTACCACCTATCTCCTATTTTTATTTTGCTCTACTGATTCTCACTTTTTCACTGATTCTTCTATTTAATATCCATCATTTGATTTTGATTTTACTTACTTTTGATTCTCTTATCTCTCAAAGCTTTTCCACTCTTTTTTACCAATTGATACTGTTGTAACAATCTTTGTTTTTTTCCTTAAAAATATACTTAATATACTTGTAATATCAAGTCTATTTATCATTTGCCTTATCTTTTTTGATTTTATTGCGAATTAATTTATTAGAATAATTCTTTATCTGTCCTATAAATTATCATTACTATAATCTAAGCTTGTTTTTTTATCTCTATTTATTACCTATTGTCTAATTTTACATCTACTACATCCAGCTTCTTATTTTTATTCATAAAAATACAATCATCATTCTCTGACTATTGATTCTTGATTTTTATAAAATATATTCTCTTTTACTGTCTATTGTTTTCAATCTTCACCCTTTTTTTCAAACAAGTTAGGTTTGAGCCCTTACTCAATTTATGGAATGGATAAAGGATTAACACAAACATTACTATTGTACTTTTGGTAAACTTTTATAACATGCTTAGGACCAAAAATTGTAAAAAAAACACCGCGACAAAAGAAATAGCAACAGATAAACCCGACTCAACACTAGGAAAGATTTCAGGAGAAAAACAACACCCAGTAAAATAACAACTAGTTTTTGAATTCAAACTAAAAATAAAACAGTTTTTGCTTTAATGAAAATTGATAGGCACACTATAAATGGTTAGGCGCTTATACTTACATCAAACCCTACGCAATGTACCACACCGGCCGAGTTAAAATGCGTAACCGGAAAAGAAGGTGTGCATGCCTGGCACGAACACTCAAAGCGTGTTCTAGCGTGTTGCTCGTACTGACTCAGAGCAAGGGTGAGATGTAGGTGCAGAGCCGTACCTTGGGGCTACGGCGCCCTTGGCAAAACATAAATTTGGCGCCCCTCCCAAATTTACAAGCATTTGAATAAATTGATATTAATTTTCAATGATTGCTTCAATATGAGTTTTGATTTTATAATTGCAATTGGAGACCTAAATATGGTCAAATTCATAAACACAGTTATTTTATGTTTTATTTTTCAGATAATATAAGATTGGTTGAATTGAAATTTTATTATAGGAGTTAAGTTGGCTGAATATTTTCTCAGATTTCATAAAATCGATAATGATAGCAGGTTTTTGTTTTTTATTTATTTATTTTTCAGACAAATGCACAGAATTAAATGCTCAATAATGATAAATTTTGCTATAACTTGTCAGCTAAATTTATATATCTAAGCCTGCATAATTTGATCTGATCTAGTATTTGATTGTATAAGCAAAGAACTTTCCCGGATTCGTAAATTCATTAGCTGATTTAGCTTTGGATTTTATTTTGTTAATTACAACGAAAAAAGAAAAAAAATCTTCTTAAAAATTGGAAAAAAAATAATAACTCGATGCCCGTGAGCTATCTTGTTCTATCTAGATAGGAATCCCAGCAAGCTTAGTTCATCGAAGTATAAAATTTCGTCAAAATCAATTTAGGCCTTTGCAATTTTTTTTTTTGAAATTTATGGTCCCCAAGAAAATAAAAAAGTAAAAAAAATGAAATTACAAGCTACGGTTCCAACATTTGAATTAAAAAAGGTGTTTTAAAATGCATTATGCACCTGTCCAGTTGTTTTGTAATTAGAAGTTTCCAAAATTTCTAAGGATTGACGAGTAATTTGTCCGTATTTCATAATTTTATTTTTTTTTAATTATGTTTTGCATTGATCTTATATTCATAAGTATTCATTGATTAATTTTTAATTCGTAAAATTAAATTTTTTATTTCAGAAAAATATGTTTTGCGCAAAACTATACAAATGTTTTTAAACCTCGATAAAATATTATTTTTTTGTTTTTACATTTGCCGTGGTTAAAGCGCCACAACTCGCTCTGAACAAATAATGTTGGTCTTATCGGTGAAAATTTACAGCAGTTTTCGACATTAAAAACTTTAGCTTTTTGAAAAAGAGTTTGTAAATTTCTATGCACGAAGTTTATTAAAAAAGGGGAAATCGAGCTCAAAATATTTCAAAGGCCATTTTTTTACTCGAGATTACAAGGGTCCTGATTTTCAGTTCAATGAACAGAAACCACTCACTCATCGCCTATCCATTCGTCGCCTATTCTAACCCGCTAGCATTCATGAGCGAATGATACTCGCAAGCAGCCAGCGAGTGGCCCGAACTGTTCACTCAGCGAACAAATACATCGTGAATACATTTTTGCCTACTCCGTCGCTCGACGACACTCACACACTACCATGCTCAGCGAAGAGCCATTCTCACAAAATGCCAGCTCGGCAGTCTTTTTGTCTTCACGCCCTCAGTTTGCCATCAATTTGATTTTTTCTTGGTGGAAGTTTCTTTGAAAGGTGTCTATAATGTTATGAAATCAAAATGAATGCACAATTTAACTGCACAGCAAAAAATCCAATGGTAAAATCGCATGCAAAAGCATGCACATCACCTTCGTCAAAATAAACACTTAATATTACACACTGCATGTACAATTTTTGCAAACACAAAAAAAAAGTTGCAACCGACGGGATTCAAATCCAGCACCAACAGTAAGGACTGGCCCCTTAGCCCACTCGGCCATCAGACCGATGTAAAGCTGAAAGGATAAACGCATATAAGAGCTTGACATTTCGGTCAAGTAGGTTTCCCATACTGATGGGCTACATATTTCAGAGTGTAAAATCACATAAAATTTAATAAAATAATGCAATATTTATTTTACACCCAGGCCTTTTACACGCAGCTGGATTACTACTTTTTTAGCTGTGTGATAACATTGATTTTAGGCAACCCAAATCAATGAGTATAACGCAGCTCATCAGAGAAAAAATGTTTTCAGTTCAGAGTGATCGGTGACGTTCGAACTGCCTGAGCCGTTCGGAGACTGAGCCGATCAGAGAGAGAAGGAGAGTAGAAGAGAGAGAGAGTGTACGGGAGCGAATGGTGTGAAAGTGACAAACAGAAGGAATTCATCAGGGCAGTATCGCGTCGCCTGCTATTTGTGCTCGCGAATGGAGTGGTTGATTTTGAGCAATCAGGACCCTTACTCGAGAACGTAAAAATTTCAAAAGAAAGGTATATATTTTGAGGTTAAAATAATTCCTATTTAAAAGAAGCTCAAAATATGACCTTATTTTTTCTCAATTTGGCTGATTGTGATTCACAGCCAAATTAACGTGAAAATAACGTATAGTTGGACATTTTTTTAGTCTGGAAGGTATGACTTAAACTGCATTATACAACGGTCCATACTTAAACGTGTATTTATTTTGAGAAGCTCTAGGTACTAGAACTTCTTTAACTTTCTGCCACTTGAGCGCCCCTTCTTTGATGAAAAAATAAATATAGTTATGAATTTTCAAAAAACATTTCGATAGAAATATTCATACAATTGATTTTGGCGCCCCTAAATATTTTTTTTAAATATTTTAAACCAAATTATCTAGTTATTTGAAATTCTATTTCATAATTCGGCGCTCTTTCTGTTTCAAATATCTAATGAGGATGTTATAGTTGACATGAAAATTTTGTACAATCATCGATTTCGGCGCCCCCCAAGGGCTGGCGCCCTTGGCGGTCGCCAACCGCGCCAACCCCTAGGTACGGCGCTGTGTAGGTGTAAGGGCAGTGCGTGTTCGTCGGGAACCTAGTGCATGAGATCGTTCAAGGCCCGTTCTTACACTGAAAATTGCGAATTGCGAATGATCATCAGGGCAAGCCCTCATGAATCAGGTATTTTTGAACATAGTTATTCAGGGAATGATGGGCTATCTGCAACCACTTAGCTTAGAAAATTGTACTTAGCTTAGGAATTTGAATCAATGTAAATGAATCTGATCTTCTACAATGGAAAAGTAATCAAATTAGAAACTTGACGTATGGATTACAAAATTTCAAAATCAACGGTAAGTTGACGTTTCCACATCAAAGGTAAACAACAACTGCATAGCAACGTATATCAGTCTAGCAAATTTACTAATGGCCTATCTACAATCACTTAGCTTAGAAAATTTCACTTAGCTTAGGAATTTGAATCAATGGAAATGAAGCCGAGCTTCTACAATGGAAAAGTAATCAAATTAGAAACTGACGTATGGTTTGAAAAATTTCAAAATCTACGGTAAGTTGACGTTTCAATATCAAAGGTAAACAAACAACTGCATAGCAACGTATATCAGCCCAGCAAAATTTCTAAGTTGATTGTGGATGACGGCCGTAAGTTGCGTACTTTCCTAAGTAACTACTTTACTTAGATGTTCTAAGCTAAGTGATTGTAGATAGCCCATAAGTTGATTGTAGATGACGGCCGTAAGTTACATGCTTTTCTAAATATCTTATCTATTGTACTTTACTTAGATGTTCTAAGCTAAGTGGTTTTGAATAGCCCATGACTCGGTGGGCAAATATAAGTAGGCACAAATACTTTTGAATTATGTAAAAACAAATAATCGTTTAATGATGGGGGTCTCGTGGCGCAGGGGTAGCGGCTTCGGCTGCCGCTCCCGATGATGCTATGAGACGCGGGTTCGATTCCCGCCTTATCCACTGAGCTTCTATCGGATGGTGAAGTAAAACGTCGGTCCCGGTTTCTCCTGTCTCGTCAGAGGCGCTGGAGCAGAAATCCCACGTTAGAGGAAGGCCATGCCCCGGGGGGCGTAGTGCCAATAGTTTCGTTTTTTTTTTCGTTTAATGATATTGTTAATTTTCCATGATTTTTCAGTGTTATAACGTATAATTTTCTAAGATGGTAAATATCCATTTAACAGGATTCTGGTATATGATTTTTTGAAAAAATAATATCGGATTTCGGTACATTACCCCCTTACGCCTATGTTTGCTCAAGAGCACCACTATGTTTAAACTTAAAATGAAACATCTCGACGACAAGGCAATTTTTTTTCATAAAACTATTTTTATTAGGTCCTTTTCGGTACTGGGACCTGGTTAGGACCGAGTCGGCTTTTGTAATTACATTTTACTTAAGGGGTTACATAAATGTGAATCGACATAGAAGTCAGAGGTTGGTGTGAGCACACACTGAACATTATTTAAAATTTGTTTTCAGGGATATTAATATATACATTTTCATCTATTATCAAAACAAATTTGAAGACATTCGGTTGTATCATTGCCGAGATATAGCTATGTTTGATACTTGTTGGAAAAAATCATTTTAAACTTTTAAGAGATCTTTCCCCTTATTTTTTTTTAATTTGCAAGTCTCTTAAAATAATCCCCAATCTTCGTACCGTCCATTCCTGTCCAAGAAAGGATACCAAGTCCTCGAGGAGGAGCTTCTCCAAACGGCCCATGTTAGTGCCACTTTTCAGCTCGTTCCGGGGCCAGCAGCTTTGGCGGCAATAATTCATTTCAAATGCAGTGATACTTTACAATTGGTTCCTCGTCCCTGCGAAGCACTCGGGCTGGCTGTAGTGTGCATTCTTTCATTTTTTTTTCTTGGTAATGTCTTACAGACAGTACTGCGTGGTACTTCTGCTGAAGGAAACCATCGTCGAGGCAGGTCCTTTCGTTGCTGGCAGGTAAGGTCCAACTTATAAGGTAGTTTAAGATAAATTTTAAAATTTTACGAATCTTTAAAAGTTATAAATTTTAATTATATTTTAAATCTTGAGAATTGTAAAGAGATTAACTTATATGCATGAGCATAAAAAAAGTGATAAAAAAGGAGAATCCAATTTATGAGTTTACCCTTATAAAAATAAAATTGCCAAAAATAGCCCCAAATGCTCTCAAAATGTGTATTAGCCGAAGTCAGAGGACCCATTGCATACAATTATGCGTCTAATTGCTTTTGCTTGCCACCCCCTGCGAGGGTGGATTTTCGCAAATATTGCGCGGTGAAAATTTTGCAGCTGCTGTAACTGAAAATGCAATTATCGTGAGTTTTGTCTTGCTGTGCTTTTTTCACTTGCACCCTATTTTTCTGCTTCCGAAGTTTACGTTTTTTTTTTAGGGTGAAACTAATTTACGCCCACAAATTGGATCTTTTATTTGTACAATGAGTTGTGTTTCCGACTCAAATAGTTCTGAATGAAAACTGCATTTTTATGTTGAAGAGCATTCATGTTTATTGCGTTGTGTGCCGGTGAAGCGGTCATTTACGAACGCTTTTAGAAAATTCATATAAATCCGACGTAAACTTTTCATAGTTTTACCATCGATTGTAAAAAATATCAACCAATCTTAAACTATTGAAAAAACTATTTCCATTAAAAAATAACTTGATATTTTTAAAATTTGCATCATATTCATCATATTTGTAAAAGAAATATTTATAATGTTCAAAGTATTGTTTTTTTGTGAATTTTGTTAGTGAGAAGGAGATTGTGAAATATTACTTTTTGTATGATGTCGCTTTGGCTGAACTACATTTTTTTCTGACATAAAAGATGAACTCAATGAATTCTCAGATAGAATAATGCCATGAATTTTCACAAAAAAAAACCTATTTTTCAACCAATTTTTGATCTTTGAAAAGCAATGGAAAGCAGAACTCAAGTTTTAGAAAATTTTAGGGATGTTTTTAAAAACGCCATTTTTTTAAGAAGTCAATTTTGGCTGTGTTTTTTACTAACACTTCCTATATTTAATTAAAAAGAGGTATGTAGTAATTTTTGTATTGCAATTTAAAAGATAATGGTGCCACCCTATAGCAGAAAATGTGAAAAACAAGCAAACAATTGAAAAAGTGACTGTAAAAACATGAAAAAATTAGAAAGGCAAAATGTAATGATAGGAGGTGGTAGAAATGGCCAAATACTATCAAAAACTAATTTAAACTAAACAAGTTAAATGCAAATTGAAATATTAAAAAAAACAAGAAAAACATAAAACAAGAGAAGTTAAGTTTTTCTTAGAACAAAAGTTACTCAAAATGACCTCCTAAACACGGGAAAAATAAAAAAATGGTCAGTAAAAGGTTAATATTGTGTTATGCTACCTTAAAACCTTTTAACCTTCCTAGCTTCACTCTAAAAATGAAAATCTTTAGTGATTATAGATAGGCTATTACCCTTAAGACGAGTTATTTCCTTTAGGACAAGTCATAAATATCAATGGATTAAACTGAAAGTGCAATCAAAGTTAGAAGTAAATTATAAAAAAATGCTATCATAGAAATTGAAAGAAGACATTTCATAATTCATGTTTTTAATAGTAGTTTATGCAACAAGTTGCAAAATGAGGATTTTTTCAGCACGAGTCGTACATTTATCCAACGAGGTTCATCGAGTTGGATAAATACGAAGAGTGCTGAAAAAATCAAGTTTTGCAACGAGTTCCATACAACATTTTTTGCAATTCCGAAAAACACCCATTGAGTGAAATTTTAAGTCAAATTTTCATGTATATTGTCAATAAATCATTTAAATCAAAAAAATGTTGAAAAGTGTTACTTTTCAAAACAAGTGCTGAAAATTTCAACTTTTCAGCACCCATTTCAGTTCTGAAAAGTAGAACTTTTCAGCATTTATTTTGAAAAGTGTTGCTATTCGATTCCGTTATTTTTGGTACAGAAAAGTAGGCTATTTCGTCGTTCAAGAATGACAGGAAAAGTAAGTATTCCGCGAAAACAAAATTAATTTGGCAAGCGAAGTTGCAAACGTGCGTGGCAGGGAAGTAAACAAATCTAAAAATGGCTAAGTCCGGTTCTGACAGCTCGTTTTTACGTCACTCATGCAATATTTCAGCCTGTTCACAGTAGTTGGTGTGTCTCACCGCTAGGCGGCGCCATAATTTGAGCCATGCGACACCTTTTTTTGGAAACGCGAACTAATTTGGCTCGACTTGGATTTTGGCTGTTTTACTGGGTAGTTTCACGACGGAATTGCAAAAAAAATAAATTTAATGATGTTTTTTTTTTATTTATTTATATTTATTCAGATTTTCTTTTCCATGTTCAGTTAAAAATATTCATATCGGTGACTTTTCACCTCAATTTTAATTACTATCAACTTTAATTTATTCAAGAATTATTGCAGCTTTAGCTATTCAGTGATAACAAATGTAGGAGGTCCTACAATTACAAAAGGGAAATATTTAAAGATGTTAAAGGTGGCTTACTCTCAGCCAACTCACGCAGCAATTGCCCCGACCCCTCTTCGATTTGCGTGAAACTTTGTCCTAAGAGGTAGCTTTTGTCCCTGATCACGCATCCGAGCTCCATTTTTGGATTTCTCGTGACGTTGGGACTTCCATTTGTGAACATTCGAAAAAAGACGTATTTTCAATGGTTTGAAATTTTGGTGTCAAAGGGACTTTTCTGTAAAATTAGACGCCCGATTTGATGGCGTACTTAGAATTTCAAAAAAACGAAATGAAACAAAAATCAAAAATATCTTCAGATCTAAACGCATTTTCAGCACAACAATTTTCTAAGTAAATTTCATTGAAAAATTGGAACATTTTGTTTAACTACTTTAAATTTACATTATTTTTTGAAGTTAGTAAGCTAGCTACACTAGTTTTCAATTGCATTTTTTTTAAATTAAATATTAAAAGAACGCTAGCTATCGATTTGACATATCAAATAAATTTGCACACTTTTTGGCTGAAATTTTAAAGAAACATAGTAACTATCAAAGATACTCTGGTGTTGAAATAAACAATTTTCAAAGTAACTTTTTTTCAAAGCTTTTTTTCAATTTTACGAAGACTTATATGGACATTGTGTGATCCAGCCCAGTACACACTTCAAACATATAAATCATGAGAAAATTCTAATAATTGAAAAATAAATTAAAATTATATCAATTATATCAAAAAAAATATTTTTACAATAAACTTCAAATTTCAATAAAAATCAAGTGCAACCAGCTGAAATCAAATTAAAATACATTCTCCTGCGTTTAAAATCATTTTTAGCATGTTTGGGTTTATTAAAAAATCTTAAGATTTTTTGAAAATTTTCGATGCAAAATCTTTTTTTTCGATGCAATTTTTGTTTTTGTCAGATCTTAGATTTTTTTAAAACTAATGATTGCAAAACAACTGAACTAGTGTAAAATGCATTTTAAAACACTTTTTTCATTTAAATGTGAAGACTATGGCTTGTTATTTAAATTTTTATATTTTTTTTATTTTTTTGCCCCCCCCTTGACCTCGGCCAGGGCCGAGGGACAAAAACTTTTTTTAATATTTGCATCGGCCTAATGGCATCATTTAAAAAAAAAGAAGTAAAGAATCATTTTAATATGTTTTAAATTTATGACTACACAGCGACAATTATTTACTATTTTATGAGCTATAGTATAGTGTATACAAACATTGACAAGAGTGGATTAACAAATTATCATTCAGTGATCTTTGTGAAATGACACAATAAGAGCTTTCCAATCACAATAAAAATGCTTCGAAAACATCATGGTATCTGATAAATATCTTGAACCAAAAAATAAATTAAATATAAAAATGTCAACGCAGTTGCACGCAATTCAATAAATAAATTTAAAATATTTTTAAAAATTGGGAATTAACTTGAATTATAACACATATTGAACAATAAATAAGGTCATAAATTATATTAAATTTTTTGACAACTCCGACTCCAGCTCCGACTCCGGGTCTATCAGAAATTTACGACTCCGGCTCCGACTCCGACTCCAGCTCATACAATTTAGCCGACTCCGACTCCGACTCCGACTCCAGCTATTCGAATTTTGGCGACTCCGACTCCAACTCCGACTCCAGGTCCCCAAAAAGACCCGACTCCACCGACTCCGGCTCCGACTCCGACTCCACAGCCCTGATTTTAAGGAATATTTAATGTAGGTACTTTTTGAACCTACATAAACTCGGAAGAGTTATTTATTCATTTTAAAATTTTGTGTTTTTTCTAACTTTGTGGGATAATTTTTAGAGTGTAATAATGATCTACAAAATTGTTGAGCAGACTAACTAAAATGTTAGAAATTATCCCACGACCAAGAAAAAAAAAACTGATATTCGTTTCCGCCTTAACGAGACACATCAGCCGGAAACCCGTCCTCGAAATTTTTTTTTCTAAAACTGGTATATCTCGAGAACTACAAAACATATCGATATGGTTTTTGATTTAGCCCCTAGAGTATTAATTTCTGAACAATTTGCAACTAAGCTAAACTATTTTTACAATACCATTGTTTCAATGTTGGGTCCGAGAGTTCAATGTTGCAGTCTGTTTTTGCACTCTACATATTATTTTTTGGTCGTGTAACCCCAACAGGGCAAAAACCACAATGCCAGTCCAAAAAAGGAAGTTGGTACGCGCTTTGCAAGACAATTATCTATTCATTGAATATAAATTTGTATTGATTTGAGTTTTCGTTTTTTTATAGTAAATATTCTACAAAAAAATATTTTTATCCAATTCAAATCATGCAACAGGCGCGCGACAGGCCATTTTGTTGCGTACAACAAAAGTGGCAACAGCGCGCCATGCTAGCCTGCTGCTCAGCACTCGGCCAGCACGTGGCACAGAGCGAGAACAAAGAAACCAGATAGGGTCGACTTCATATTTTTGTACGCTTTTAGGAAAATAAATATTGAATGACTAATATCTTTCAAGATAATTTTCACTGAAATAATGGCAATAGTAAATTATGCAATAACATTTTACATTCTAATAAAATTTATTGATGTTTTACAGCCAGATGGAGGCGCAAAATTCGTACTCGGCTCAACATTTGCATTTGGAAACCTCAAGATGAAAACTGAATGAAATTTTATGTAATAATAATGTAATTTGAAACTTCAAATAACACACGTGATTTCAAAAATTAACAGTGTTTATCCTATAAAACATTTTGACAATTTTGGTGGACTATTGACCCTATTTCTTCTCTGCTAACTTGCCGGCCCGGCTGGCCTCGGTGTGTGATTGTGTGTGCGTGTGTGTAGGCTTGTTTTGTTGCAATCAAAGGCATGAGGGCTTTTGTTAATTTGATTTGGTTAATCGCGGTGGATTTTCTTGAAATAATTCGAACTGTCAAAAATCCACCAAAGGATCTACCGGTGGATACTTTTCTACCACAGTTTTTTGTGTGATCAATGTGGTAGATGTTTTGGTGGATTTTTGACAGTTCGAATTATTTCAAGAAAATCCACCGCGGTTAACCAAATCAAATTAACAAAAGCCCTATGGTTTTGGAGTTATTTTGGCATTCACGTCGTCATCGACTGGTAAAAAGAATGATCAAATGAGATACTTTATACAAAATTACGAAATCAAAAAGTTAAAAAATTACAAAATTACAAAATTACAAAATTACAAAATTACAAAATTACAAAATTACAAAATCACAAAATTACAAAATTACAAAATTACAAAATTACAAAATTACAAAATTACAAAATTACAAAATTACAAAATTACAAAATTACAAAATTACAAAATTACAAAATTACAAAATTACAATAACATAAATTAAAAAATAGAAATAATAAAAATAATACAAATAATATAAATAATACAAATAATACAAATAATACAAATAATACAAATAATACAAATAATACAAATAATACAAATAATACAAATAATACAAATAATACAAATAATACAAATAATACAAATAATACAAATAATACAAATAATACAAATAATACAAATAATACAAATAATACAAATAATACAAAAAATACAAATAATACAAATAATACAAATAATACAAGTAATAAAAATAATACAAATAATACAAATAATACAAATAATACAAAAAATACAAATAATACAAATAATACAAATTATACAAATAATACAAATAATACAAATAATACAAATAATACAAATAATACAAATAATAAAAATAACACAAATAATACAAATAATACAAATAATACAAACAATACAAATTATACAAATAAAACAAATAACACAAATAATACAAATAATACAAATAATACAAATAATACAAATAATACAAATAATACAAATAATACAAATAATACAAATAATACAAATAAAACAAATAATATAAGCAATACAAATAATACAAATAATACAAATAATACAAATAATAAAAATAACACAAATAATACAAATAATACAAATAATACAAACAATACAAATTATACAAATAAAACAAATAACACAAATAATACAAATTTTTGTATTTTTGTATTTTTGTATTTTTGTATTTTTGTATTTTTGTATTTTTGTATTTTTGTATTTTTGTATTTTTGTATTTTTGTATTTTTGTATTTTTGTATTTTTGTATTTTTGTATTTTTGTATTTTTGTATTTTGTATTTTTGTATTTTGTATTTTGTATTTTTGTATTTTTGTATTTTTGTATTTTGTATTTTGTATTTTGTATTTTTGTATTTTTGTATTTTGTATTTTGTATTTTTGTATTTTGTATTTTGTATTTTGTATTTTGTATTTTGTATTTTGTATTTTGTATTTTTGTATTTTGTATTTTTGTATTTTGTATTTTTGTATTTTGTATTTTTGTATTTTGTATTTTTGTATTTTGTATTTTTGTATTTTTGTATTTTGTATTTTGTATTTTTGTATTTTGTATTTTTTGTTTTTATTTTGTATTTTGTATTTTGTATTTTGTATTTTGTATTTTTGTATTTTTGTATTTTGTATTTTGTATTTTTGTATTTTGTATTTTGTATTTTGTATTTTTATTTTTGTATTTTTGTATTTTTGTATTTTGTATTTTTGTATTTTTGTATTTTTGTATTTTGTATTTTTGTATTTTTGTATTTTTGTATTTTTGTATTTTTGTATTTTTGTATTTTTGTATTTTTGTATTTTTGTATTTTTGTATTTTTGTATTTTTGTATTTTTGTATTTTTGTATTTTTGTATTTTTGTATTTTTGTAGTTTTGTATTTTGGGACCATCCAGAAACCACGTGGACACTTTAGGGGGTATGGCGATTGTCCACGATCCATACATTTTTTTTATTGACAATTGTCCACGGGAGGGGGGGATTAAGATTCCCAAAAAAGTGTCCACGTGGTTTGTGGATGGTCCCATTTTGTATTTTTGTATTTTGTTTTTGTATGGTACTGATGGATTGTAGAGTATATTTATTTGGTATCGTATCAAATTAATAAAATTTGCTTATTCAGGGCTGCTGAACTAAAAATTAAAAATATTTACTGAAACGTTATTTTTCATGATTCGAAGGTTCGAAGCATTTGGAAACTCTTCGATTATCTACTTTGAACTACAACACAACATTGGAACAATCTACTAACTTTCACGACACTTCCCCTAACGTCCAAAGTCATCTTTCCATAAGTCAGTCACGTGAGTAGCTAGACACGTGGTTGAGTCGTCACGTGAGTAATCACCTGAAAAACTCTTACGTGAACAACTCCGTTACCAGTCACGTGGACAGTCACAGGTTGCCGAAAAACCCAAAAATCATGCATTCCATTGAAACAAAATTAGAAACAATTCAACTACTAAGACAGGATGCGTATAGAGATATTCATGCGCGAGAGTATGTTAGTTTGTTTACACACGAGAACCACGTGCTTGAAGTTCCAGCCAATCACAATGGATCAAATTCAAAACAATACTCCTGGCGAGCCTCTGCTGCTGGAATAGGGTCAAGTACTCGGTCGGTCAGTGACAAAAAAAGTAAACTAGAATATAGAATTTGTATTATTTTGAAGTGTGCTCTAACAATTGAAAATATATTTTGCATTTTTCTATTCATTTTATTTTTTTTGACTTGTGCTTGAGAAGGAAAAATTGCTCAGCAAAAGAGATGATAATGGGCTTTGGTCTTTTTGAGACATCTCTAAATTTTATTAGCATACGATACATTATTGCGCAATGTATTTTCATTATATTAGTAAAAATGTTGATGAAAAAATATCAACTTTCTAACATATATTTTCATAATAGAGAGCACAAATGTGAAGTATACCCTATAACGCTCCTTTGTCCTCGCACTCAAAAAAATCCACACGTAGATGCTACGTGAAAAATCACGTAACCCCAATTTTCCCCTCGCTAGGCACGTTTTACGTGACACACGTAAAAACAATGTGAAAGTGTACCGGCAAAAAAAATATTTCACGTTGATGTTACGTGAAAACCCTCATAGTATTTTTCCACTAGGATCTTTCATGTAGCTTTTATGTGTTTGGAAATGTAACTTTAACGAGATTCAAGTACGTCATTCGGCCAAATTTCTACGTGATTTTTTTAGTATGAAAATTGATGGCGTACGGTGAAGACCTGCTGCCGAACTTGTGCTAGTTACAATGTCATAAACGGTATGTTTAATTAAGTTTAATAGTATTTTCAATAACTAATTATTAATTATATTCTGGACCCAGCATTTTCGTATCCGACGGCCGTTGGATTTCTGGCCGGTGACCTGAAGGACTCCTGGAAGGCAACCTGGCTGACGTCGATTTCATACATCGGATTACCATTCCGTCGGTTCCATGGTCCGGCTATTTCCGCCGCCAGAAGGTCAAGGCAGAAGACAACGGGTTCCGGCCATGCAGGTCAACAGAATCGGCAAACTTCGCACGAACGTCATCGTACTCGGCTAGCACGTCGAGAGCTGCGTTGACCTGGGGGGAAGACTACGTCCCGTGATCTTGGAAATACCGGATGCGTTTATCTGTTTGTTCCCAGCAAGAGTTATGTGTTATGTTAGTTTATTATGCCGGGCTTTTATAGCGAGATTGTTCCGGAGATGCTAATTAATCAATAAACAATTTTACACCAATTTTATTCTTTTTTGAAGAAAAAACCCATAAAAACAAGAACCTTTTACTATAAAGTTCATATAATGTTTACTAAAACGCATAAGTAAAACTCATTGGTTGATTCATTTAGCTTTTACGTGTGATACACGTAGAATCAACGTGAAATAATCTGACCAATCAAATCCCGTTTCTACTAGCGCCACCTCGTAAAAGTTACGTGAAAACTGTAGTGGAAAAAAACCACATAACTTTTCACGTAACTTCAATGTGAATATTTTTTTGAGTGATCGCTTTGTGCTGGCCGTGTGCAGCAGCAGCAGCCAAGAATGGTGCGCTGTTGCCATTTTTGCGCTGCGCAACTGAATTGCTTGTTGCAATTGTGTTGCATTATCTCAGAATATTCAAAAAAATATTGTAAAATCACGAATTATTAAAAAAAATGTGTCCTAATCCAATAAAGGTTGAAAAGTATTTCAATCAACCATCTTCAAATCACTCTACAGAACAATAAAACCACCTCAAAACGTTGCGCGACATTTCTGCGTAATGTCGCATGCAACATATTTTGAAGAAGAAGAGAACAACTTCCCCGGCTGATGTGAGCCCTTAAGGATTCCAAATATGGGTTACTGGAAAAATTGGTTTACGTTGAGGTCACCAGGCTGGCACACCAATGTGCTCACAAACACATTGACGGTGCCACCATGTTTGAGAAATCCGCAAATAAAAAAAAAAAGCCGGCCAATAAAATAAAAGTGGCAGAATTTTATTTTCACCTCAAACTCTCCCTCTCTCTTTCTCTCCCCTAACCATCCTCCTTCCCTCCCCACTTACTGTTGATTTATAAACGCACACTTTAATTGGATGGTTTAAGTTGCAACCGGAGGGGGCTTCACCGCAAAAGTTGGTCCCGACATGTTGAAAGGGGTTTTCTCGTATTTTTTTTTGTGGTGTGGTTTTTCGGTGTAAAAAACTTTTTCTCCACCCAGTGAAACGATTTATGGCAGTGTGCGGTGCCATTTTGTATGAAAAAGGATAAGCTCGCCAGGCCCCGGGTCTGTCAGAGTTTCGGCTGTATTGTGTTGACTTGGTGACTCGGTAATTGAATTTACCCGGGGCTTCCGGAGCAGTGATTTTACTGACACAGATTTAAATCTGTGAGGAAATCGATGATATTTTTGTTGATTTTTTTTGGTTGTCTGCTTGGGAATATGAAAAAAAGGTAAAAATATTATAGAATTTCTATTTTTGTTGCTGCTCACACCTGATGTTTTTGTTTAATAAGATAATTAAATTAATAGATTAAGTTGGATGTATGAAATCGTTTAAAATTTAAAACAAAAGTTTTATTAAACACACTATATACCATTATAGAAGTCTTGCAATAATTTTTTTTTTCAAAAAATCTTAGTTTTAACAAATAATAAATAAACCTGTCACAACAAATTGCAAATGGTCTACCATCTGTTTACGTTTAATCCAGGACTTAACCAGGACAAAATAACTTCAGAGGATTCAGAACAAAATTCTGAAAATGATTCTGAAACTTTCCCCTGGTTTAGCAATAGGGAACTTCATCGATTAACCGAGGACACACTTTTTCTTTTTCCTAGTTCTGCGATTTAAGCATAAGCATAAGCATAAGCATAGGTGCCCACCCGCAGTTGTTGTTGTTGTTAATTCATTTATTTCTGGCAGCTTTAACCTTCTTGGTCATTCGCTGCCCTACACCCGCAGTTGCTACTCCGTTATTGACCAGGACCTCCAGAAGTTACATCCACGAGCCGTGGAAGATGAGTGGGTGCTATCTTTCCTCGCTTCGCAACTTCTCAAAGGCCCCTATCATGCTGATCAATACCGGCGCCGGCCACGACCAGTGGTAGGGTCACGGGGAAGTGGATGGGAATGTTAGTCCGATACTTGAGTGATAGAGACCGCCCAATCGACTGCTTCTCCGACAAAGTATCACATGAGTTTTGAGGGGGTTAGTAGATGGGTATGAGGTCAGGATTCACGAGTGGCAGTGATGTGACCATGAGCATTTTGTTTATCGGTTGAATTTTTTTTAAATCTTAGGCAGTCGGCTGCGGAAAGATAAATAATTGATTATTTAAAAAGTTTTTAAATCGAACGCGTGCCAACCGAGCAGTAGTGCTATGGGCTGGACTTATCAGTTTTTTGTTCTGATTGTATAATTTAGATAACGCGGGCAAATTTCAAAAAATAGTAAATAAAAGACGCTTTACGCTTCATAAAATCGATAGTTTGACGAGTTAATACTAAAACTGCCAGTTGGAATAAATTATTACGATTAAAGAATATAAACGTAAAGAAAACAGGACACCGCGTAACCGATTGTAATGAAATTAAAACAATAACTTAAACGAACTAAACCGGCGGCGTGCCTTCCAATCAACGTTGCAGAGTAACCGCGAAGTCCCGCTACTCACAATCGAATCAACAAAATTCAAAAACGCGCGCTAATGGTCTATCCTAAATGTCAGCGTGTCTTTCGATAAACGATTCTATAGAAATGAGTTTTTCACCGCGAAATTTTTACACATTATTTGGATTGTATCAATCTACTGGTACAGTTGAAAAACTTACGAAACGACAGCAAAATGATCAAGAACGCGTATACTTAATTATTTAATAATGACCCTATAACGATTATTTTCAATGAGATATGATTTGGATTTATCGACCGATTCTGTAGATTTTACGCGGTTTTCAACATTTATTGGGCTGAAAAAAGAACAAATAAACTCATTCACACTCACATACACACATAAACTAATTTTCATTTTTAGACTTCAACATTATAGCGAGTAAGATTTTTTAAATTAAACTTGAAATTTTTTTTGAAATGCGTCAATACACACACACACACACACACACACACACACACACACACACACACACATACATGCTTGAAATGTCATCAAGGAACGAGCTCACAACCCCCATCCTCCTTCCACTATCCACCACGCACAAACCCAAGCTCCAAAACAAACAAAAAATCTGCGAGTTTTGCAAAAACTCTGCATGCACGCATTTGTCCCTTTTCAAAACTGCTCTTCAATCTTCAACTGTCATCCAGCAGCAGAATCCATCTGCTGTCACCAGGCCAAAATCTGATTTGGTTGTAGTGGTTGTAGTACACTTCACTACAGAACTAACACAAAACCAGCCTGTGTACAGCTCCAGCAAACACACATACTAAGATAGACAAATGCACACGCATCGATCCACGAGATAAAGTCTAACGGGTTATTTCAGGCCAAAAAATAAACCAAAATTAAATTTTTCTATGAATTTCGGACAGATTTTTAAAATTTCCTAGCTCAGTCCGACTGCTTATTCTGATTGTTGATTGTTTCCTTCTCCTTATTCTTCCTTGTTTTTTTTTTCTTTGGATAAAAAGCACATGTCACCAACACCACTGCACTAAACATTTTTCGTTGACTGCCAGCCGGAGGGCGCAGCGCCAGCAGAGACGCCATGATTGTTGATTCCTCACACGGGGAAAGGAAATTGTATAAAAGCACATTTTGTGGGTATTTCCTCGAAATTTATATTTTCCTCCAAGCCAGGGATGGAATAATCGCGAAAAAATCAATTTCGCTTGCGAACTTTCTTCACCCGCGAAAGAGAGAGGAGGCAAATCACGCAAAAGAAAATCGCTCCCGAAATTCTCCAAGAAAATGAATCTGCTGATGGTTTTTTGTGAATTTCCTTGTCAGTACCACTCAAAAATATTTATTTCACTTTGTTTACACACATTGCCCATCTACAAAATGTGACAGGTCATTTTTCGACGTGTGACGTTCCACTTGCAAGTGTAGTAGTGAAAAAGAAGTTCCGCCGAATAATCAAGATGATGATGTTTTTAGATTCTTTTTACCGATCTTTCGTGAACGAGAGAGGAGAGACATGCTCCCTTTGGATTTTTTCTCTTGATGAACATCCAAAGATTTTCTTTTGATGATGATTATTCCATCGCTGCTCCAAGCACTATCTATTAGCCAAATAATTTTTCTACGGAATTTGACTAAAAATGCCGATAATCACACAAAAATACGCAAACAAAATCGGGTCTGAGGAGCAAAGAAAAATCGCGTGCGCGCACTTAAGAGCGAGTCCACGAGCAAAGCATACCCATCTCGCATCGACCTCACCAATCTGCCTGAAATTTTCAGGGGTTGTTTGTACATATATAACTAGCATCTGGCCAAAATATGAGCACTCTAGGTCAACGGGAAGTGGGGCAAATCGGGACACAAAGTTTGAAGGTTCAAAAACGTCAAAAATCTTAAAAAGGCTATAACTTAGGTAAAATTCAATTTAATTTCAAAATTCAAAATGCATCTGAAAGGGCTTGAAAAATGCTACAAAATGCAGTGTAGAGCATCTCAATTGGTTATTTCTAAAGGGAGTTATTGGCATTTTAGTGAAAAAATAGCATAATTTTCAAACTCAAATAAAAAAGTGTTCCATCCAGATATCAACTCGGTTCGACCTGCAGCTTGTAGGGGACATCTGGGACTACCATCTGAGACTAAGAACGCTTTGGGTAAGGCAGTTTAACATATTAAATAGACACTTTTACTTTTATTGAAATTTTTGGTTGTAAATTTTTGCTCGGGGGACCCCTTAGATCCCATTTCTTGATGATAATTTTATCATATTCGTGTTCCTGAGACAATTTCACAATAGAAACATGTATAAAAATGTTTATTTTCATCCATTTTAACCCTTTAAAAAATAAAAGTTAAAAAAAATCTTCGATTCACATTCATTGAAAATCAAGTTCGTTTCCAAGGATACTAGATTAGAGCGTCCAATTTCCCGGGGTTACAAAATTCCCGGGAAACGGGAATTTTTTAACAAATTTCCCGGGAAATCCCGGGAATTCCCGGGAAATTTTAAGTTTATCGAAAATTGATCTTATCCTGCTTCTGATTGGTATTTTGCAACAAAATTGTATAGAACGGCAACTTTAATGTTCAAAATGAGTGTAGGGGCCAATTATAATGGCTTAACTGCTTATAAAAATCATACAACTTAGTAAAAAAAATAAAATTTTCTTATTATATCAATTGATTTTTTTTTGTTAAGAAGTATTATTTTTTAAAATAAAATATTGAATCAGTAAGTAAAATCCATGCTTCTTAACCATAAAAATGCTTTTAAATTTGTCTCTGTTACCATTTCAAATGAATATGTTTAAGAATAACGTTGACTCATAAAACAAAACAAAAAATAAAAGCATGCAAAAATTATGTTTTTCATGGCAAATAACTTGTTCTAGACCGTAATTTTATCAACAAAACTCATTTTAAGGATTTTTAGGCAAAATTTTGACTTTTTATCAATTTCACCAAAAATTTATAGGTATATTGTTAAAAAACTTATAAACTATGTTAAGTAAAATTTCCACATTGATTTTCTTTTTCTTCTTAAAAACTTATCAGCAGCCTTAGTGATTGTGTAAAATTTGAACACATTAAATCTGATTTTAACAACAAATATTTTGTACAAAGTTACCCCAATATGCTAAATACAATTTTCAACGCCACTAGTTTTCAAATACTATTGAAAAACATTTGTTCCAACAATAGTGCATGGACCTTGTGTGGCCTACCCCAGTACATGTTTTACAAAATAATAATCTTGAGACAAACCTTACCAGTTGGAAAAAAAAATATAAAAACAGAATGAAATCCTATCATTGAAACCCCGTTTTTCTTATAAGTTCAATATGCACAGTAGATTAAAATGAATAAGTTAGGTTCTCTCATTAATATTTTTTCAAATAAAAAAAAAATTAGGACCAAAAAGTAAGGAAAATGTTACTTCCGCTTAAATTTCGGGAATTCCCGGGAAATTTAAAAATTTCCCGGGAAACGGGAAATATTATTTTTCGGGAAATCCCGGGAATTCCCGGGAAATTTTTTCCCGGGACGGGAAATTGGACGCTCTATACTAGATGACACCAGAAAAAAGCAGCTTCTCAATTTTTTTTAACTTTCATTTTTTAAAGGGTTAAAATGGATCAAAATAAACATTTTTATACATGTTTCTATTGTGAAATTGTCTCAGGAACACGAATATGATAAAATTATCACCAAGAAATGGGATCTAAGGGGTCCCCCGAGCAAAAATTTACAACCAAAAATTTCAATAAAAGTAAAAGTGTCTATTTAATATGTTAAACTGCCTTACCCAAAGCGTTCTCAGTCTCAGATGGTAGTCTCAGATGTCCCCTACAAGCTGCAGGTCGAACCGAGTTGATATCTGGATGGAACACTTTTTTATTTGAGTTTGAAAATTATGCTATTTTTTCACTAAAATGCCAATAACTCCCTTTAGATTTAACCAATTGGGATGTTTCTCCCTGCATTTTATTGCATTTTTTAAGCCCTTTCAGATGCATTTTGAGTTTTGAAATTAAATTGAATTTTGCCTAAGTTATAGCCTTTTTAATATTTTTGACGTTTTTGAACCTTCAAACTTTGTGTCCCGATTTGCCCCACTTCCCGTTGACCTAGAGTGCTCATATTTTGGCCAGATGCTAGTTATATATGTACAAACAACCCCTGAAAATTTCAGGCAGATTGGTGAGGTCCAAACGACGTCCCATACAAAGGGGTATGCCCTGTTCGTGGACTCGCTCTTAAACGGCCGGGTTGCCAATCACTTTTCCCTAGTTCTGCGATTTCAACTCAAACTCCTACTTCTATAGACTTCGGGACACCGACTAAAACAACAATTCCCATACGAAGTTGTAGTTAATAAGTGGACTCCCACTGTTGAAAGTTGGGCGACCCCGTTGGCTTATCAGAATTTGCCGACTCCAACTCAATCTCCTGGTTCTCATAAAGTAGGGGGAGAGGGGGTAATATGCACCCCCTAAGGTAAAACTGTGATTTCTTAACCATTACAGCATTACTGTGGAAGAATTTTGTTCGATGTTCTAAAACAACTATTATTCTTCGTCATCCATGTGAAAAAAGTCTTAAAAAACCTCAAAATTGTTCGAAAATATCAAATTTCAAAAAACATTTTTGATTCATTTCAAACAACCATGCGGGGCAATATGCACCGCAACATTGGGGCAAAATGCACTACAACAACGGGGCAAAATGCACCACAACATGGGGCAAAATGCACTGGGTAAAATCAGTTTTCACTAGTCACCACAAGATGACACCGCTGTTTTTACAAAGGAGCTTCACAGCGGTGCATTTTGCCCCGACCACGCTTTTTGCAGAAAATTTAATTGAAAATGCATTTTTTGATGTTTTTGGACTCATCTATTTACAGAATAATGAAGATTATGGCAAAAACTATATACCTCAACACTTACAATATCAATAAATGCTTTTTAAACTGTTCAAAAATCATAATGAAAGTTCAATGAAAATTAGATGAAAACACAACATTTATAAGTTTTGCAAATAACTTAAGCTGTTTTTATACTACGATTTTCAATTTTTTTCAGCATGGTTTAGTATTGTTAAGCTTCCAATTTCTATGAGTTTTTCCCCGGAAAATTCTTCCAAATACCGAGAAAAGCAGGGGGTGCATTTTGCCCCGGGGGTGCATATTACCCCCTCTCCCCCTACCAGATTCCATTGATTTCGACTCTGATTCCACAGCTCTAATTTTTCCATAACAATTTTGTAGTTTTCATTATGAAAAAATACACACATAAACTTTTGTTTATGGCTGTGATAGATTAAAATTGCTCCAATTTGACTCTAGTTTGGCATGAAAGTTCCTTTTCAAATTTGACCAATATTGGAAAACTTTTGATCAGGATCCTGATGGTTTGACGTGGAATCATTATATTTATGATTAAAATATTGCATGTCACACAACCTATGGTCGCACCACACCATCCAAGTAATCATCGCCCGAGGGCATCCGTCAGCAAAATGCCCAAGAAGCCGTCATCGTCTTGCCGGGAGGACTCTCCTCCCGTGGACGAACCGTGCCTTCCGAGCCAGCACCGCACCGAGCGGCTCATTTTCCCCAAGCCCCTCATTACGGTCGAAGGAATCGCTCGGGCTCCGCTGAATCCGGGCGATTTTGCCAGCCTACATCAGCGAACGTACGAGCTGCGGCCGGAATGGTTCGAGGGTTTCCAGCTGAACGCGTCCAAGACGTTGGCCGTACACCGGATCGTCCGTGCCAGCTGGAATTTGAGCCACGTCACGCCGACGGGCTTCCGCGTTGGCGCTCAACTGCAGCGACGGTGCAGCGACAGTGTTCTGGTGAGTTGTCAGTTCTAATCAAGCATGTCCAAGTGAAGGCCCTTGATGACGGTTTAATTTCGCAGAAAACCCCACTCGTGGCGTTCGACGTCAATCCCGGAACGTTGTCCTCGAACGTGTCCCTGCTATATCGGCCGGTCGCATCCGTCTGTTGTGAGATAAATGTCCAAGTGCCTCCTCGAGGTGGTTCTGGTACCGAAGACCAAGGACCGGTGATTGATAAGGCATCGTTGCAGCACACCGGGTCTAGCACCACGACCACGCTTCGGTGCTACCGGCCAGGTCGGGACTCGTGTCGGTTGACGCTGGACCACTTAATGAGCTACAACGATCGGCTGGCCATCGGGGGTGAGTTGCTGTACGAGTGGTACCGGAATACCAGCAATGCTCAGATTGCACTTGCAGCGAGGTAAGTTGGACATTGGTTTGTCGTGTTCTTCGCACGGTGTTTGGTAAACGGTAAATTAATTAGTTTGCTCTCGATGAGATTGTATTGCATTTCTCACAAGAGTAGCAATAACTACAACATTTGTTTGGCTTCTGACTTATATGACCAAAATCCGCCAGTAGACGGAATCATCATTAAAAATTGCAGAAAATTAAATTATAAACCACTTTCCATTCTTCAAATAGCCTTCGAAAATTAGATTGAGTTTGAAAAAAATATCTCGAATGACGCTAAACAAACAAAACATATTTGTCCAATTTAAATTATCGAAGCGTTGTTCTCGACTGTATTACACAATTAGGTTGTTTTTCGGCTCAGCAGTCAGTCACCTCAAGACTTAGTCTTGACTTAGTCTTGAGGTGATATTGCTCCGTGTTCGTTGTTGATCGAAGATCTAGCTGTTTTGGCGCTCCAGAACACACCTTTTGATGCTACCTTCCCTGACAAATGCAGCTTTAGCTGAAAAGCCCCCGGACATGAAAACTGTATTTTCTAATCCCCTGAAGAAGACCGCATATCGCGTCGAAACGTCAGAATAAAGAAAAAACTACAAGTTTTTGAATTTGTCTCTGACTGCTGAGCCGAAAAACAACCTAATTTAAATTATCGTGCACCCGCAAATTGGTAACACTTTCCTATTTGTCAATAGGAAGCAAAATGCAGCATTTCTTTCAAACCCTTCTTTTTTATGGACCTTGGGCCGATTACGACCATTTATATTTTTTGTATTTTTTTATTTGACTCAAATTTTGTCGGGGCCTTCCCTATGACCAAATAAGCTATTTGGTGTCATTGGTTCACCCGTAAAAGTCTCCATACAATTTTGGCATCTGTCAAATGTCTGTTCGAAAATCTGTTACTTTTGAATGAATTTTCTAATCAATGTCTTTGGCAAAGTTGTAAGTATTGTTTGATATAATTCAAGATTTCGAGAATTGACTTTTTTCTGTATAAGTCAGTTTCTATGTACAACGGTAAAAAAAAACGTTTGAAAACCATTTATGATCACAAAAATAATAAATTGACAAGACAACATTTTTCGATTGATCTACTATGGGCAGAGCTGAAAATGTCAGGGGTCCTGACTAAAGTGCCTAATAGAAAGTGGGGACACGAGTAACTGAGAACCCAGCGATTTTCTGTCAAAAAATTGAGCACCTCCAAGATCTTACACATAAGGTGCTTACAATCTTTACTTCGTCCATAGGATTTGTCAAAATATGAACACCTTCCATTTAAACGCTTGGTAAAATTTGAGTGACCAGCTGTGAGTGGCATTGCATTTTGAGTGCCTTGTCCCCACTTTCTATTAGGCACTTTAGTCCTGACTCGAAAATCGGCGACGCTTACACGATTTTTTGAGATCCATTCACTGAACCGTAAAACCGTGACATAAACAAACCCGGCGCAGTCGTGAGTGCCCTAGCTCATTGAGCAGCTGCAATGCGAGACAGTTAAAGTGCCTAATAGAAAGTGGGGACAAGGCACTCAAAATGCAATGCCACTCACAGCTGGTCACTCAAATTTTACCAAGCGTTTAAATGGAAGGTGTTCATATTTTGACAAATCCTATGGACGAAGTAAAGATTGTAAGCACCTTATGTGTAAGATCTTGGAGGTGCTCAATTTTTTGACAGAAAATCGCTGGGTTCTCAGTTACTCGTGTCCCCACTTTCTATTAGGCACTTTAGAGACAGTAGTCGACCAACGCTCATTCGACGTTGCACGCACACACATAAAGAAACAAGTTTTTACACAAAAAGTTCGTATTTATGCGTGGAAATGTAATTTTGAATATAAGTTATGGTTGTTTTCAGTGTTTTGCACAGTCTACAACCATTCAACTGTTTGAAAATGGTCAAGAGGATTTTACGAGTCAGTCATATGACACGAATTGAGTGAGTGTAGCTCATTTTTTCACGTCTCTCATTCTCCAGCAGCCGACCGGCACAAGTCAGGCGGCAGTGGTTGAATAGACACAGTAGGCTTGCAGTCACATGCTAGCAGTGAACAGACATTTTGGTTTGCTTCATGTGTACGCTGGGTTGGAAACTTTTTGCAGGCCTGACTATGGGCTTCTTGGAACAAACTGTCAAGCAAGTTGCTAACTGTCAAGATTTAACGTGAGGATAATTTTTCAAAGTGATTAAAACATTATTAAAGGGGTTTGTGATTTAACAAAGTGCCATTGTGCTGATAAAAAAATGCTTTATGGTTGTTGTTGAAACGAGCGGCTGAAGAGTGACGGGCACCAGTTTTCTGAGCTCAACGAAATGAAAAAAAGCTATATTTTCTTAATTAATAACAAATAAATTTCACAAGATACAATTTACTCACAACTTCGGTGTCTTTTCATAGCTAGCACGGATTCTCGTTCCCAGCTGCGCCCGTGCTCCCGCTTGCTTCAGTTTGTTATCAACTTCTGATTCTTGCCAAGCGACAGCACGGGCACCTGACAAATCAACACAAACAAAGACGAATGACGTTGAACAGGGGGCTAGTATTGGCGCCGTATCGTACATGGGACGCGTCCGTTTAAACAGTTGTGATCAATAATATCAAAAATTTAAGCCTTATTTTAGGATCCAAATTACCCACAAAAAAGCACGATTCGAAAAAAAAGTTGTCCTATCGGACCCAGAATTGGATTAGGGGTTTCTTGACCGAAATAGTTAGACCCGTATTTTTTTTTTGACTCATGACTCCACGCAATTTCAAGCGATTTTAGTTCTCTTGGACGCAAATGAAAGGTGATAAATTGGACTTTTAGAGAAAAATACATCAGAGCTACAAAAAATCAGCCTTATATTGCGCCTTGCAGCAATTTCTAGACTTTTGTATCAATCGTGCTAGGCCTAGATTTTTTCATCACACTGCTTTGCAGGACTGAGAACTGTCAACTTTGCGCACTTTGCACCTCAGTAGAGTGCTGCGGAATAATTTTCATCACAGTTGGCAAACTGATTTTTCATCACACCATCAAAACAAAACAAATGTAATGCATAGACTTCTGACAACAATCTAGTCACCAAGCTGTGGTAGTCGAGGCAGTTAAGTCATTGAAATGGTCTGTTAAAGGTTCCTGGCTCGATTCTCGTAGTTGGAACTTTGAGTTTTTTAACGGGTTCTTTTTTAATGAGCTAGAAGGCATAATTCTCTTGGCTAATTTCTCTTATTCTAACGGTTCGAAGCCATGATTTTGTCGGACGATTTCTGGTCAATTTTTGGTGCAGGTCAATTAAAATTATGGGGAATTGGCTGTACATTAGCGTGGTTCACGTTTCTATGAAAAAGACAAAAGTTGTTATTTTGTCTTGCATCAACCGGAATTTCGTTCTTTTATGTCCCCAGAAGCACTCCTGAAAATTTGAGCCCATTTGGTAAGGTCTAGGAGCTCCAGTTTTAATTTGAAATTTATATGGGATTTTGATTTATTTTCCATGGGAAACTATCTTTTTTTACATTGTATTAGGATTTTTTTTTATAAATCGATGAAATGACTTGATTCTTATAGTAGGAGATAGGTTTTGAACTGGGGAACAACTTTGAAGAACATACCAACATGCTAGGAAGTGACCCTTTAAAGATACAGATACTTTTAGATGGTGACTTTTGAAGGGGCCAGCCACCATCTAAAAGTATCTGTATCTTTAAAGGGTCACTTCCTAGCATGTTGGTATGTTCTACAAAGTTGTTCCCCAGTTCAAAACCTATCTCCTACTATAAGAATCAAGTCATTTCATCGATTTATAAAAAAAAAATCCTAATACAATGTAAAAAAAGATAGTTTCCCATGGAAAATAAATCAAAATCCCATATAAATTTCAAATTAAAACTGGAGCTCCTAGACCTTACCAAATGGGCTCAAATTTTCAGGAGTGCTTCTGGGGACATAAAAGAACGAAATTCCGGTTGATGCAAGACAAAATAACAACTTTTGTCTTTTTCATAGAAACGTGAACCACGCTACTGTACATTCAATAATATGCTGAATAAAAAACAATACATTGTGGAAGAAAGAAATCGGTATATTTTCAGTATAATCAGTCAAACTCTAAGCATCTCATTTGTATCCTGTTGGTACTAAAATCAAGATAAAATACACATGTTTAGGAAGAATTTATTAGTTCACGGCTAGGCCAATAGAACCGCCGTCTGTTGCCTCATCAGGCTACTAGCCCTCATCGTAATGAAGGTTCCCCTCTCGACAGCACCGGATCAGTAGATGTTGGGGAAGACGATTCAACAAGAAGTGAAGACGTCTGTCCCCAATGCAGACAGCAACGCCCTCTGGTTGTCCATGAGCCAACCGGCAAGAAGACCAAGTACCGCCATACCGGCACCGAAGACCATATTTTTCTAGTCGGAACATGCTGTTGTAACGGTCTCCCTTGAATCACCGGTTCTAGGACTACCCGATCGAAGTCACTTTCTCTGCACTGGACACTTCATTGGTTTCTAAACTTTTAAAAAGTAAATAAACATTAACACCCTGCCATGGCAACGGATATTTTCGTCATCACTGTGATGAAAAGGCACTGTGATGAAAAAATACTGTGATGAAAATAATTGCGCAAGACTCTAGTAAAGTGCAAAATGCGCAATATTTAAAATGGTAGAATTACAACTTTTTTTATAATACCAGTTTCTGCGCCAAGCTTGTAAAAACTCAGATTTTAATTTTAAAAATATATATCTCAGAATCCTGGTTATAAATGCCTACAATTTTTTGGTATGTTATTTAAAATGTTTCAAGAAATTCGATAAACATATTTTAGAATATTTCTAGAGTTTTTTTTAATGGGTCCTATTATTATCTTATAATATAAGAATATGAAACACAATAGCTTATAAGACCTTTTAAAAAAAATCTCTAGATATGCTCTTAGGTCCCGAGGTCAAAAAGGGATTTAAAATTGGTTGAAATGGAATTATGATAATATTTCTTTCTGAAAAATGTGTTTTTTTAATCGAGCTATTTTTGTGGGAATTGCTGGCTTTTTATCTTGAGATTGTGATACATCTGGGAGGATGATGTCTATCTCTAACATGTCTTAAGGATCGATGCCTGTCCTACCCAAGTAACCGCGAGGCACTAAATAGCGGCATTAAATCAGCATTATATTGGCATTTAATACCAGCAAATAATGCTTCAAAACATTAAATAAGCACTTTTCCCTTGAGAAATATTTGAAGTGGCGCACAGTGATGCCGATTTAATGCCTCACCGAAAGCTCGAACAAAAAAAAAAAACTGCTTTATCGACGTCAAGCTGCTCCACAAACTTGGTGTGGGCCTCCTTTGTTTTTTTTCTCCTGTTGCGATTCATGTGTGAGTGTGACACTTTGATGTTATTCTTGCATTTTTCTCGTCGATCTCCAGGATGCGTGCCAGCCAACTGATTTATTCTGAAATGAGTGTTTGTTTTGAAAGTTTTAATCGATGTGGTTGATGCATCGAACATTAAGGAAGACTTTCATTCTGCTGTATCGAGTTTCTGGTTCATCAGAAAACCGGTTGTCATTTCGTTGAACGAAAATTATTGACGAGTCACTCAGCAAATTGCGGCCATCCAGTCAAGTACAGTACAATCAATTACGGAAGGCTTGGGGTTAATAGGGACAAGCACTGGCCAACGGCTAACGGGAACTGCTTTTCCGAGGAGTGCTTGGTCCACGGTTGGCAAAATTTCACAAAGTGTATCAGACTTCCGGAAAGCAGCTTATTGCTTGTGAGAAAAGTCATTCAATTTACCAGGGACTTTTGATAATGTCCTTTGTCTTTGGACATATGTTTTGAAAAAAATGACTTAATTACAGGCTGCAGTTTTCCTATTTTTTAAAAAACAAAAAAAAAACACTTCAATCGGCGGGAATGGAACCCAGTTCACGCAAAATAAAAACTTATGCACACTGGGGGAACTGCGACTTAGCCCGCACGCTTATTAGAACGGTATGACGGGAAAGATTAAAGTCAATAAGAGCGTGCCTGGCTGAAATGTTTCCCGTATCGATGGGTTACTTTGTTCCCAAGTAACCACAAGCACTAAATTGAAGTATTAATTCAGTACTAAATCAGCACTCGAATGTTTTGAAGTAGTAAATAAGCTTTGAGAATGCCTCAAAGTACCAAAAGTATGCAGCATTACAACTGGCATTAAATCACCATTTACGACATTGAAAATGTGCTTCAAAGCATTTGATGTTTATCAATTGATTGTAATGCTGCAAAGTTTTGGTACTTTGAGGCATTCGCAAAGCTTATTTACTACTTCAAAATATTCGAGTGCTGATTTAGTACTGAATTAATACTTCAATTTAGTGCTTGTGGTTACTTGGGTATTCTTCAGTGTCTCAACTTTCAATGTTTTCCCATTCATTAGTCTTAAATGACGGCGTTATTTATTTTTAAATTAACTTAAAATTTATAACGATACAATTAATTAATTTTTTTTATAGAACAAGCCCCTACCCACCAAAAAGTCATTTTTGTTACACTTTAATATCTTATAAAAAAAATCTAATCTAATTTGAACTTAGATTGCAAATTTAACAAAACTCATGTTTTGCTGCTCCAAAACAACTAACATTTTCCAACGATTTTGTTTATTTTTTTTAAAATGTGCTGAGTTAATTTTTATGTCATAAATGATTGGATCCAGTATTTTTTTTTAACATAAACTACTTAAGTTAAATAACATTATTTCAGGTACAATCACGAGCGGCACTCGTTTGCGGCCACCGGTTCGCGCGAAGCCTTTGACCTGAGCTACTGGCGGCGGGTCAACGGTCGGCTGCAGATTGGATCTTCGCTGGCGTGCAGCTACCGCGAGGGCAAAGCCATCGGCACCATATACTACCGGCTGGAGCACCCGGACTGTACCGTGCGGGGCCTGTTCGACTCGGACTGGTCCATCGGGTTTACGTATCAAAGGTAAGTGAGTGTTGGCGGATGTTGGCTGATGGGGTGTTCAAAACTTGACATTTTAACTATAAAGTCAAAAGTGTTGAGTAAATGTTTTGTTGTCCTCGACCTCGACCTTGCTGAAAATTTGCAGTAGAATTCTTCAATTGATGAATTTGGACACCCTACCCCATGCCAACAACCAAAACCGACCTCCCGTCAGTGGGAGGCCGCTTTTGATTGAACTTTTCCAGTGCCTAAATAATCTGATCGAATGCTAATTGAATTCTTTCTCGGTTTTCCCGCGCACTCAATCGCATTTGTGGCTGGGGTGTGAAATTCGAAATGAATTTTCCGCCGATTGGAACGGCACTTTTGTTCGCGGAAATTCGCGGATGACCAACTCCCACTTTCCCCTCCACCCACCTACAGAAAGCTGTCACAGATGCCGATCGTGGCCGGCCTCAGTCTATTATTCTGCATCCCGAAAAACACATTCCAGAGCGGATTCAAAATTGATTTGGACTCTAATTTGCAATGATCGGCCACGGCGTGCGTGCGTGCGTGCTGGTGAACGTGGACGGAATTTCCAGGAAGCTGCTTCCGGTATAATCGGCTTGTGAAATTTAGGGGTGCGAAAATCGAGTGAAACCGACGAAGAAAAAAAATCAAATAAAATTTTGGCAACAGGCCGAGCCACGGAAAGCCGATTATCGAGTGCAGAGCTTTTTTTGGCACGTTGCAAATTGCACGTGGCGATGCAGATGAGGGACTAAAGTGATGTGCGAGATATATGATTAAGTGCTCTCCTGTGCGATGATGATACGTGGACCCGAGTGAGGGCCAAAAAGTGGCGCGGGAACCCCAGATGGCGGTTTCGGCAACTGTCGCCGAAATTGGATTTTGATTCGTTGTGGGGATTTTTTTCCTTTGCGGGGATTGGGCCCGGTCGGTGACTGGATTAAATTGAAACTTGCTAATTGTGGTAATTGCTTTCTGAATGCACTCATTATGAGCGAACTAGGGTTTTTTCTTTGTCGGAAGTTGAGAAATGCATTTATGCAATTTTTTTATCATTTTTTTTTATAGAAATGCTTTTCTTGAAATGCCATCTGTATCAAATGATTTCAGTTTTTCTTATAAAAAAGTTTTTTTTTACACTTAAACTACCAAGCGCGCAGAAAACTCTGTTTTTGATATGGAACCACCATGTTCAGTTATGGGCTCTAATAACTTCGCGGGAAAAAAATCCTAAAAATATGATGTCTTGAGGAAAATTATTATATATGCATTGAAGATTCTACATTTGAGAAATGGTAAAAATCGGATAACTACCACAGGTAAGAAACTCAAACATACAAACTTCAAGCGATTAAAAGTAGGGGTTCCCGTGGTCAGAATGAGCTCAAATTTGGAATTTAGCCTAGTGATAGGCCAATCTTAGTTTTCAGGGGGTAGCCCCGGGGAAGCCCAAGGAGCTTCCATGTGAAATCTGAGCCAAATCGGAGCTTTTTTGATTTTCATCCTGCTGGTTTAACGTGGAATTGCTGTCTAATGAAACAATTACCGAAACTATAAACACTTCAAGCCGTCTTAAGCTAAAATCAAGCAAAATCATTCACAAAAATGGTTAAAAGTGATAAGTTGGCAACCACCGCACTTTGTTTGCCCCTACGACGCTCAAGCCCACTGGGCACACGCGGGCTGCTGCTGTTTGACAGCTGCACTTCCGCTACCAGTCTGTGACAAAACCAAACGAGAATACACGCTATTTTTCTATTCGCTAAGTTAAACCGCGTGTTTTATTATTCCGGCCTCCCCGAAACCTCTTTAGGTTGTGGGCCCAAGTCGCGTTTCGGTCAAACGGAAAAAGTGCGCGGAATCGTCGGGCGTCATGACGGACGCAAAACCCGCTCCGGTGCAGGTGCCGATGTTGGACGAGTCCAACTTCAACCCGTGGCGTCTCCGCATGTTATCGTTCCTGGAGGAGCACGAGCTCTTGGAATGTGTGCGGTCGTACGTGGGTGACGTGGCGGAACTGAAGGAGAAAGAGGGAGAAAAGCCGGAGGAAAAGACGGCCCGGATGAAGCTGCTGGACAAGCGCATCAGGAAGGACCGTCACTGCCGTTCGCAGTTGATGGCGCGGATCAGCGATGCGCAAATGGACCACCTGGAGGAGGACATGTCCCCGAAGGACATCTGGGACAAGCTGCACAACATCCACGCGCGGAAGAGCGTCGCGAGCCGGATGCGGATCCAACGGCAGATCGTGACGATGCGCTACGATGGAGGAAAGCTACAGCAGCACTTCTTGCAGTTTGAGAAGTTGATCCGGGAGTATCGGTCCGCCGGCGCGAAGCTGGAGGAGATCGACGTGATTTGCCACCTGTTCATCTCGTTGGGATCGGCGTTCTCCGGTGCTGTGACGGCACTGGAAACCATGTCGCAGGAGGACCTCAAGCTCGATTTCGTCAAGAACCGGCTCTTGGACGAAGAGACGAAGAAGGGCATCGAATCGCCCACCCCGTCCCAGAGCGATGCTGCGTTTCACGGGGCGAAGCCGCAGAAGAAGCAAAAGTGTTTCGGCTGCAACAAGGAGGGCCACCGGGTGGCCGACTGTCCCGAGAAGAAGAAGCCGCAGCAGAGCAAGAGGAAGCAGAAGTCGAAGGCGAACGTGGCGGATTCCGGTAGCAACCGGAAGGAAGTTTGCTTCGTGAGCGAGGCGAACCCCCAGCAGGCGCGGACGCGCTGGTTCATCGATTCCGGTGCGACGGACCATCTAGTGCGGGACAAGGAGCTGTTCTGTGAGCTGCATCGTCTGAAGAAGCCCATCGAGATCGCGGTGGCCAAGGACGGTGAAACGATCCAGGCGGAGCACTCCGGCACGGTGAAGGTGGTTGCGGTCGTGGACGGTAAGAGAGTGAACTGTACGATCAAAGACGCGTTGTACGTGCCGAAGTTGCGCTGCAATTTGTTTTCGGTGCTGCGCGTTGAACAAGCCGGGATGCGCGTCGTGTTCGAAGACGGAAAGCGACAGTGTACAGTGGTTCCGAAATCGTCGCGTGTGCTACTGTGCAGAACAAGCTGTACGAAATGAACTTTCTGGCTCGGCACGGTACGGACGATTCTTCGCTGTTGACGTGCGGTCGCGTGCGGAAGGGGTTCGTGCTCTGGCACCGTCGTTTTGGACATTTGAACGAGCAAAGCCTCAAGTGTCTGGTGCAGAAGGAAATGGTATCCGGACTCGACCTCAGTACCGCCGGGACTGACGATACCGTCGTGTGTGAATCGTGCGTTGTCGGCAAGCAAACGCGGAAGCCTCACCCACCGCGTGAAGGTCGTCGATCGTCGCGAGTGCTCGAATTGGTACACACCGACGTGTGTGGTCCTGTATCGCCGGAGGGACTCGACGGGATGAAATATTTTGTGACGTTCATCGACGACTGGACCCATTTCGTGATGGTGTACCTGATTCGCTCGAAGGACGAGGTCATGGAGTGTTTCGAGGAGTACGAGGCCTTGGTGACGGCGAAGTTCGAGCGGCCGATCTCTCGGCTGAAGTGCGACAACGGCGGCGAGTACCGGAACAAGCGCTTCGAGGGGTTCTGCAAGCAAAAGGGATCCGGATGGAGCCTACTGTCCCCTACACGCCGGAGATGAACCCGTTGAGCGAGCGCATGAACCGGACGCTAGTCGAGAAGGCGCGGGCGATGCTTGCTGATGCTGGCGTCGACAAGAAGTTCTGGGGGCAAGCCATGCTGACGGCGGCCTACCTGACGAACCGAAGCCCGACTGCTGCTCTCGAGATGAAGAAAACGCCGTACGAGTTGTGGGAGTCCAAGAAGCCGGACGTGTCGAACATTCGTGTTTTTGGCAGCGATGTGTTCGTCCACGTCCCGAAGGAGTTGCGCAGAAAGCTGGACGACAAGGCGTGGAAAGGAACGCTCGTCGGGTACTCACACAACGGGTATCGAGTCTGGGACCCCAAGAAACGGACGGTCGTCACGGCGCGCGACGTGGACTTCGTGGAGTCCGTCGCGGTGCAGCAGCAGGTCGCGCAACCCGACTCGCAGTTTGTGCCACTTGAATCCGATGAAGAGAGCTGCGTCGATGACGCGAGCTGTGCCGATGATGGAGAAGAGACTTCGGAAGACGAGTTCAGCAGTGCTGCCGATGAACCCGAAGCTGAGGAAGCTGATGGCAGCGGCCGACCTCAAAGACCGAAGAACCCTCCCGCTTGGCACAAGGATTTCGAGGTTGAGTACGCCAGTTTTGCACTCAACGCGATGAACTTCATCGAGGACATCCCGAGTTCGGTCCCTGAGCTGAAAAAGCGGGACGATTGGCACGAGTGGAGAGCTGAGATGCAAGACGCGATGAACTCCATGAAGCGCAACAACGCCTGAACGCTGGTCAAGTTGCCTGCAGGACGCAAAGCCGTTACCTGCAAGTGGGTGTTCAAGGTGAAGCGGGGCGACGCTGAGAAACCGGACCGGTTCAAGGCGAGACTAGTCGCCAGAGGTTTCACGCAGAAGCCCGGGTTCGACTACACCGAGACCTACTCTCCGGTGGCGAAGTTGGACACGCTGCGGGCGGTGTTGGCGCTGGCCAACGAGAATCGGATGTTCGTGCTCCAGATGGACGTGAAGACCGCGTTCCTGAACGGTGAGTTAGCTGAAGAGATCTACATGACCCAGCCGGAAGAGTTTCAGCAGGGGAATGGTCTGGTCTGCAAGCTGAACCGTTCCATCTACGGGTTGAAGCAAGCGTCCCGAGCGTGGAACGACCGATTCCATGGCTTCATCAGCAAACTCGGATTCGTCCGGAGCGCCAACGACATGTGTCTCTACACCCGAGGAGCTGGAGACAAGAAGCTGATCCTGGTACTTTACGTCGACGACATCCTCCTGGCCGGAACGTCGTTGAAAGTGCTGGAAGCGGTCAAGCAGAAGCTAACCGAGGAGTTCGAGATGACGGACGAAGGTGAGATCAAGCAGTTCCTAGGAATGCGCTTTGAACGTGACAAGCTGAAAGGAGTTCTGAAGATCAGTCAGCGCGACTACTTCGATGGCCTCCTGAAGCGTTTCCGGATGGACGGCTGCAAGCCGATCTCGACACCGATGGGGCACCGGCTGAGGCTGGTGAAAGGAGAGGAGAAGCTGAGAACGTCGAAGCCCTACCAGGATTGCCGAGGATTCTCGAGACTGCAAGCGCCTGAAGCACGTGGACACCAAGTTCCACTTCCTGCGGGAGCTGGTGCAGCAGAGGACGATCGAGATCAAGTTCGTGCGCTCAGCGGAGCAACAAGCGGACATCATGACCAAAGGTCTATCGGCAGCTGTCTTCAAGGATCTTCGCGCCAAGCTGGGATTGGAGGAGACGTGCTGTGATTGAGCAGGGGTGATAAGTTGGCAACCACCGCACTTTGTTTGCCCCTACGACGCTCAAGCCCACTGGGCACACGCGGGCTGCTGCTGTTTGACAGCTGCACTTCCGCTACCAGTCTGTGACAAAACCAAACGAGAATACACGCTATTTTTCTATTCGCTAAGTTAAACCGCGTGTTTTATTATTCCGGCCTCCCCGAAACCTCTTTAAAAAGATGACACATAGATAACATTCTACATAAAGCAGTGCAGACTAAATTAGGTGGAAACATTGCCTTGTCGTCGAAATATTTTTTTGTTCGAAATACGGTGAAACCTCTTTTTACGCGGTGCGTTACGTCTATCTAAATTGTCGATTTCTCTGGAACGACGCAACATTCTTGAAATCTTTTATAAGCAATTTGTAGATTTTGTTCAGATCTACAAAACGCCTTTTGAAGCGGGAGCGGCCGTGGCTGACTGGTCATGGTATTCGCTTTGTAAGCGAATGGTTCTGGGTTCGATTCCCATCTGCTCCCAACGAGAAAGTTAAGAACACATAAATTGAAATATGAATATGAACGAAAAATCAAAGTCGCTCGAGGCGGGGTTCGATCCTCCGTCCTTTGGATTGGTAAGCAAAAATGCTAACCACTAGGCCATGACAAATTGGTGAGCGTCGACTGGAATTAGGAATACTGTTGCAGAGAGCGAGTTGTGGCGCTATAACCACGGCAAATAGTGTCCAGGGCATTCGTGGAAATACAATGTCCCATCCCAGAGGGTCCCGGAGTACCAAACCATCTTAGCATGGTGCTCCCAACGAATACAACCAAATCTCGGAGCATATGGTGGTGTGTCCCCACGCTTCTTCCTCCCCTGTCGATTCAGATTTGTGTTGTTGTTCGAACACTCTGTGCTCAAACTCAACCCAATTACGAGTCATCTCTGCGATACGGTTTTACGCAGTAGACCTGGCTGCTTTAACGCTTGTGATGTTTCAATGCATTCTAATGCAATGGCGCACTACAAATGTTAATAAATGACAAGAAGAGTGCTAGGCGTCATCTAACCTAAGGCACTCTCCAGGATCCCTTCGAAAGATTGGCTGCGCTAGGGTCTGATTAGATTAGATTAGATTAGATCTACAAAACACCTTTTGAAGCGAGGGATCGAAGTAATCTGGGAGCGTGAACAGACGTATATTTTTTCCGCTGTCATATTTTTGGAATTTGATTTTTTTTTAAAACGTTCGATTTCAATTTTTAAACCGGAGTTCCTGTACAATTTTAATGGTGGTAGCGGTTGAGGAAAATCAACTTCTCGTCGGCTTGATGCTCTTCATGGGGGTGACGATTACACGAATAAGAAGGCAGGATCAGCAACAGCTGGAGCACTTTATGAAGTGGTCATCATGCTCCTGTTCCAATCTACCAATCCGGCCAGCAGTAGTAGACTAAATGCATCGTGTGGTGAGAAGTACCAACTTGCGGCGTCTTATGCCTTTGCTGCCGGTCGAGCTGTACCAGGATTGCTGCTGGAAGAACTGAAACCTTGATTGTTGCTGCCCGCTTCTTTACTGTAGTCCTGTTCAAGTCCAGAAGTCTTAGAAGAATTACGATTAAAGTGGCTTTTGATGATAAGTCCAAACCCTGCTGGAGCTGTTGAATCTTGACTTGGTGAGATCTATCCATTTTATCTATCATTATTTGATAGATTATTTTATTCTCTTATTTCATATAATATTCTATTGATCAAATGATGTATCCATATTATCCCATTCCCACCTTCCTTTTCTCCTATCCACATTTCCTCCCCCTCCCCTCCCCCCCACCCTGCCCCTAAATATTATTATCTGCCAAATTTACACTTACACACCACACCACAACTGTTTCGGAGCGTTTGGTACGGTATGTCCACGCATCCTTCCTCCCCTGATGATTCTGTGAAATGTGATCCGTTCACAGAATCTGTCTCTGCGGTTAATGCAACGCAGTAGGCCTGGCCGCTTTAATTTTTGCTATACATTTTCGGGGTAACTCGGATGTACTGTAATCATTAATATTGACAAGAAAGGACTTGAGGCGTAATCTTACCACAAGTTCTTCCAGGATGCTTTTTTCGGACTGGCTGCGCTTGTGTTCGATTGGATTAGATTAGATTAGGAAAACATCCCAAGATCAGTCCCATAGGGACGTGGTGTTACATCGTGCTGCCATCTGGTTTTTTTAAGTGCAAGAGTGGAAAAGTGCTGAGTCATCGTTTAAAAATAGACGGCGTTCTATCTCGCCCAGCAAAATGAAGTCGATGAAGTAGTCGGTTTCGATAGAGAAAAAGTGGAAAACATGCACGGAGAAAAAAGAATTCCCAAATCGTTCATGAAAATGGGAACCTTGAACAATGTGTTCAAATCCCATGGTACGATTTTGAAAAACGTACCATGAAATTCGAACACTTTGTTCGTGGTTCCCTTTTTCATGAACGCTTGTTCACGATTTTGGGAACTCTTTTATCTCCGTGTGGTCTAAAAATAGCGACGCCATCCCCCTATTCCCTGACAGACCTTAGAACATGTCAGAACGGTTCGGTTCCGTACAGTTACTGCAAAATACAGTCTAGTTTTAACGCGAATAAAAAGTTTCTGTTAAATACAGTTTCGTTTTGTATCGTAACAAAAAGTTGTTTACATTTACCGGGAAAGAAAATGCGTCATGATCAAGCAGACGTTTTGATGTGCGCAATTATTTGTCTTTACAGCAGGAAGACGACTCCCACACCTGGAATGCACCAAGGCCAGGACTTCCCCATCCGATGGAAAGTTGGAGCAGATGGGAATCATCCGCTAACAAAGCGGATAGCTTAACCTTTCGGAAGTCGCGTAAAAAAAAATACACGAGCAGTCGCGTCGTGTACTTTGTACACATTTCAGAAATTTCAAAATAATTTGAAAACTACTGTCCTTAGAACCAAACAATGTTCTACAAAGTTGTAGGGTAGGTCTTATAGAATGCCATGAGTGACCAGACCAACTTTCAGATTGTCCCGGTGGCCCCCGGGGATGTTCCGGAGGAGGGACAATTCCGGAATTCTGGTCCACCGGACATGATGGGTATCAAACTTCAAGATTTTCAAAGATAAACAAGACTATTGAGATTTTGAGGACCATGAGTGACCTGACCACCCTCCAGATTGTCCCGGTTACCCCCGGGGATGTTCCAGAGGAGGGACAATTCCGGAATTGTGGTCCTCCGGGCATGATGGGTTTTAAACTTTAAGATTTTCAAAGATAAACAAGACTATTGACATTTTGAGGTCCATTAGTGATCTGACCACCCTCTAGATTGTCCCGGTGACCCCCGGAGATGTTCCGGAGAAGGGACAATTCCGGAATTGTGGTTTACCGGACATGATGGGTATCAAACTTCAAGTTTTTCAAAGATAAACAAGACTATTGACATTTTGAGGACCATGAGTGACCTGACTACCCTCCAGATTGTCCCGGCGACCCCCGGGGATGTTCCGGAGAAGGGACAATTCCGGAATTGTGGTCCTCCGGGCATGATGGGTTTTAAACTTTAAGATTTTCAAAGATAAACAAGACTATTTATATTTTGAGTTCCATGAGTGACCTGACCACCCTCCAGATTGTCCCGGTTACTCCCGGGGATGTTCCGGAGAAGGGACAATTCCGGAATTGTGGTCCACCGGACATGATGGGTTTTAAACTTTAAGATTTTCAAAGATTAAAAAGACTATTGACATTTTGAGGACCATGAGTGACCTGACCACCCTTCAGATTGTCCCGGTGACCCCCGGGGATGTTCCGTAGGAGGGAAAATCCGGAATTCTGGTCTTCCGGGCATGATGGGTATCAAACTTCGAGATTTTCAAAGATAAACAAAAACTTTAATATTTAGAATCCATTGGTAAATTGACCAACCACCGGATTGTTCCAGAGACACTCTCCCCCCCCCCCTCCATCCCTCCCTCCCTTTTGAACAATTTTCCATATAAAAAAATCTGCGTAGCAATCGCCATCAATTGATTGAAAAATCTTCAATGAAATAGAAGTGCCTCCAACTAAAATCAATTCTAGATTAAATCTTCAAAACAACCTATCCCTCATGGGTTTCCTATGCAGATAGGGCCTTTTGAAAATTTAATCGAGAATTCAAAGTAGGGCGTCCAATTTTCCCGGGTTCTGAATTTTCCGGGAAACGGGAAAAATATTTTTGAAAACCCGGGAATTTCTGGGATCCATGGAAATTTTTAAAACAGTAATTAAATTTATGATTTCAAATATTTGTCATGTTTTTCAAGCTTAAAATCATAGCATTAGAACAATACCATTCATTGTTAATATTCTACACTTCAATCTAAACAAGAATAACAGTTTTTAGATAGCTTGAAAGATTTGTTTTGTTCTTTGTTGTGCTTTAGTTTCTAATCTAATTTCTAATCCAATATGATTCAAATTAAATAAGTCCCTTAAAAATATGTTTTTTGGTATGGCATGACTAGAACAGCCTTAAAAAATCTTTTTAAATGCCTAAAATAACAAATAAAAATACAACAAATAAATTTAAACCAGACAATTAAATTTTAGATAAGTTTAGACATTCATGTTTTATATAAAAAAATATTTTACAAAATATCTTAAGTCGCTATTGCCAACTAGGGAAAATCGGGACTACGTCTCAGTAGGTACAGGAGATTTTAGACCAATTAATTTGAAGAGCGGTGTACTAATTGTTCTGTTCTGTTTTTGTTTTAACTGAAATCAATAAAAAAAATCAAAACGTTATGCAAAAAATTGACAAAACATTCGATACATTCGCCTTTATTTGCCAAAAAATTTTCATGAAAAATAATTTAAATTATATTATTTTTTCAATTTAAAATCATGAATATACGTAGTCTTTTCAACAATTTTGCTTTATAAGTCAAATCAATGCTGATAAAAACTCTGGTTTTATGTTTAATTTTTTTTATCGTTGTTCATATATTTCCACAACAAAATCTGAATTTCCAGACCAAAATTTGAATTTTTTTCTAATTTCGGGACAAAATACAAAAATCCTGGGATTCATGAATTCCCGGTTTTGGAAAAATCCCGGGGATTCCCGGGATGGAAGCACTAATTCAAAGTGCATTTTCCTGCTTTGATTATTATCTTTTACATGTTTGGGCTCCATTAGAAATATTTTCAATATTAGTTAAACTTAGTCAAAAATTTAGTCAAAAATATGTCTCATCAATATTATATTTTTGTGAAACTATTGATTATAAAACACTGTTCTCATATATTATTCGGACCCTTAGAAGAAAAGTGCTGGTAATCATTGAAGTTTGCTTATTCTCAAGCATTACGTTACGTTTTCACAAAACTCGAAGTGTAAAGCAATATTTGGCCTTTCAGCACCTCGGGGTTTCATAAGTTGTTACCTGTTGTTTCAGAAATTGCAAAATAGATCAAGCTGTCCAAATGCTTATGTGTCGTGTTTAGATGTTGCTACAGTTATGAATTTACTAATACCATTTTCAACATAAAGATCATTCATGATGTCCAAAATCATTTTTGGACTAATCTGGCCACTTTTAGACTGATTCCAGGTACTCCGTTGTAATCTGAAATATCAGAGTACCAATATTCGGTTCCAAAATGGCTAGGTCAACTCAAAAATGATTTCGGATATCATAGGTGTACTTTATGTTGAAAATTGTGAACTTTAACAAAAATATCGCCTAATCAAAAATAATTCTGGAATATCTGCGTGGTTGGCCACATTCCTGGTTTCACCGGGGTTACTGGACCCGGTTCCAAAGTGGCCAGGTCGGTCAAAAACTGATTTTGGACATCATGAGTGTACTTGATGTTGAAAATGGTGAACTTTGACATTGACAACTAAACTCCCAAGCTCGAGAAAAGGGGGAATTTCCATACAAATTCCCCCTTTTTTGTCGAGCTTGGGAGTTTAGGTTTTTATATTGTTTGATCAAAAATAATTCTGGAATATCTGGAAATCTATTCTTGAGTATTTCTCAAATAAATAACGCCGACGCGTTGAGTTCTGTTGTCCGAAACGGCCGTTGCAAATATTTTTCAAAGTTTATGTCGCCCCGCCTCTTTTACCTTCAAAAATGGTTCGAATAATCAGGGGACAATTTTTTTTTCATGAAACTGGAAAATCTCAATGGAAATAGAAGTCAAATCTACTCAAAACAATCTGAAACGCCTTTTTCTGCACTAATTATCATATTTAGCTCATTTGGGCTTGTTAAATAAAATTTTCGTCAATACTAAGAATTATTGGAAACTTATGATTGCTAAACCATTGAACAGGTGAATAATGCATTTCAAAACAGTTTTTTCATTGAAATGTTGAAACCGTAGCCTGTAATTTCAATTTCCTAACCCCCACCCTCCCCCCATCTGCTGACCGTATAATTTTGCGTTGTTCGAAATATGGTTGGCCAGAAGGGTGACAAGAAAAAAATAAAAAAATATGTAAAATCTTAAGAGTTACCCCCTGGCTCGATTCTTTAGTAATAAGCAACTGTGCCAATTTTGAGCCAAATCGGTTAACATTTAGGGGTCGCTTTTTATTGTTGTAGTTTGTATGGGGAAAATCGCGAAAATGTATGGGGAAAAACATCGCTTCAGGATTTTGGCAGCAGGTGGCGCAGTTTTCGCCCAACCAAATTGTGGACCACAATTCCGGAATTGTGCCTCCTCCGGAACATCCCCGGGAGTCACGAGGACAATCTGGAGAGTGGTCAGGCCACCCATGGACCTTAAAATGTACATATTCTTGTTTATCTTTGAAAATTATGAAGTTTGATACCCATCATGTCCGGTGGACCACAATTCCGGAATTGTCCTTCCTCCGGAACATCCCCGGGGGTAACCGGGACAATCTGAAGGGTGGTCAGGTCACTCATGGTCCTCAAAATGTCAATAGTCTTGTTTATATTTGAAAATCTTGAAGTTTGATACCCATAATGTCCGGTGGAACACAATTCCGGAATTGTCCCTCCTCCGGAACATCCCCGGGGGTAACCGGGACAATCTGAAGGGTGGTCAGGTCACTCATGGTCCTCTAAATGTCAATAGTCTTGTTTATCTTTGAAATTTATGATGTTTGATACCCATCATGTCCGGTGGACCACAATTCCGGAATTGTCCATCCTAAGGAACATCCCCGGGGGTAACCGGGACAATCTGGAGGGTGGCCAGGTCACTCATGGTCCTCAATATGTCAATATTCTTGTTTATCTTTGAAAATCTTGAAGTTTGATACCCATCATGTCCGGTGGACCACAATTCCGGAATTGTCCTTCCTCCGGAACATCCCCGGGGGTAACCGGGACAATCTGGAGGGTTGTCAGGTCAATACTGGTCCTCCAAATGTCAATAGTCTTGTTTATCTTTGAAAATCTTGAAGTTTGATACCCATCATGTCCGGTGGACCACAATTCCGGAATTGTCCCTCCTACGGAACATCCCCGGGGGTAGCCGGGACAATCGGGAGAGTGGTCAGGTAACTCGTGGACCTCCAAATGTCAATAGTCTTGTTTATCTTTGAAAATCTTGAAGTTTGATACCCATCATGTCCAGTGGACCACAATTCCGGAATTGTCCCTCCTCCGGAACATCCCCGGGGGTAACCGGGACAATCTGGAGGGTTGTCAGGTCAATAATGGTCCTCCAAATGTCAATAGTCTTGTTTATCTTTGAAAATCTTGAAGTTTGATACCCATAATGTCCGGTGGACCACAATTCCGGAATTGTCCCTCCTCCGGAACATCCCCGGGGGCCACCGTGACTTTCCATAGATTGGCCAGGTTATTCATGGTATTCTATAAGACCTCTCCTAAAATTTTGTTGGACATTGTTTGCTTCTTAGAGCATTAGTTTTGGAATTATTTTCAAATTACTGCAAATATTTTATATTTGCACAAAAGCAGCTCACACGAGCAGTCGCGCCGGTGTACTTTGTACACTCACCCAAAATTTTTTTTTTCAAAAAATCATTAAAAATAGGTTTTACTCCAGAAATTTGACTTTTCATATGTTTTCTTGTAGAAAAATGTGTAACTTGAGCATACACCTGGGTTTCACGCATTTTGAATAAAGAAAAGACATTGTTTTTCAACAATTTTCAAAAGTTGTGTACAAAGTACACTAGCGCGACCTCCCGAAGGTTAACCAGTCGGCAAAGCCTGCTATCTGCTGCCTGATTTTGTTACACACATTTTAGTACCGTCATCAGGGGTTACATTGATTTTGGGGGGTGTCACCCCTGATGACAATATCTTCAAAGTAATTGAATCTATCGATATGCGTTTTGAATCATCCATATAAATATGGTCTACAAAAGAATTTACAACAAAGTTTATCTACTTTTACATTCAAATTGTTTCAGGTCAGGAAAAAAAAAACTTCCCCGCTTTCCAGTCTTGTTTCTGTAATTACTTGGCTTGTTTGAAACTCAATAACCTACATTTGATTCAGTCATCTACACACTGTGCCAACATGGCAATGCAGAATGTTGTTGCGTCAGTTAATAGAAATGCTCAACTAAACTCTATAATCGAGCTAGTGTACTTCATTTTGGCTCCCTCACGCTCAATCACGGCCGGAACATCCAACGCTCAACGCTGTACAAAATTTAGTCCCAAAATTTGCAAAACTACGCGCCCTACCCAATCTGCATCTAATTTGCACTCCGGACATGTTGTTGGCGGTGACGCACTCCATTAACAGCTCATCAAGCTGGGAAGTGTGGTAATTATCCGGTGGTTCGTCGGACGTAATTGATGTTTAGAGTTTGGGGGGTTATTTGACAGCGGAGAATGCTACGGAATTACTCAACATTGTTAGTTAGGAGAACAGCTGTTTATTTGTAATTCTATCATAATTTCAGAGTTTGCAAAGACACAATTGTATGTGTAGTTTTGGATAAAAAAATGAAACATTTGTTTTTATTAATGGATGGTTTCAAATGCTCTGTTGAAGTTACAATATATCTCATTTTTTTCATGAAAGCACACTTGGTGTGAGTGTGAAACCCGGGGTTCATCAACCCCCATTTTCCCCCCACAATTTCACATTGTTCGGAAAAGCGGTACCCGGAAATGGCCAGTAAAATTAACGCACCGATGATTGTGCAATCGTGAATGCTAATTTATTGCATAATGCGGTGCCGGGGACATTGTTATGCAAATTTTTGCCTTCCACCAATATGCCGCAGCAGCAGCAGCAACAAAACCAAACCCCGGGTGACATTTTACCACACGTGCGCGCATTTCCACGCAACGATTTTGGGTCAGTCAAATAGTGCAAAATATGTCAATTGAAGGCTGAAATGGGGAAATGGTTGACCGATGTTTGCAGCCGAAATCGTTTCAATAACTTAACCGCAGTTTTAATTTGTGGATTTTAATGATTTTTTTTCTTTAGGTCCTTGAAGCATTCAATCAATATAAATTGACCAAGCAATTCTGGTACTGAGCAATTCTCAAGCATTTCGCTTTTTTTCGTCTCTTTGCATCATTGATTTCTCAATACAAGTCTCAATACAGATTTGGGGGCTGCTCATACAAAAGTTTTTTGAAAATATTCAGCTAAAAAAATATTATTTGGCCCTTTTGAAATGGGTAACTCACCGGCAACTCACACGAAATCGAAAAAAAGCTGCCCAAACTTTTTTTTTCGTAAAATCGCGATAAATCTTGATGCTTACATGCAAACCCCTTATGTTTAAGTGTAATTTTTTTCTAATTGTCTGCTCTACAACTTTGTAGAACATTGTTACACTCTAAATAAAGTTACTAAAACACGAAATTTCAAAATAAACGACTTTCTTCTAAATGATAAAATGACCCTTTGGGGTTCTTGCCGATTCGAAAAGTACATTAAATTTTTCATAAAATGACACGTCCCACAAAAAATTACAGTTGAGTAACGAAAAATGGCAGATTTTTTGTAACTATTTTAGTATTTTTTTCAATTAAAAATACGTTTTTTTCGGAATTCTGAGTACGCCATCAAATCTAGTGTCTAATTTTACATAAAAGTCTCTTGAACATCAAATTTCCAAAGCATCACCATTTCAAATTGCAGATTATTGAAAAAACACGTCTTTTTTCGAATGTTGAAAAAAAAACCGAACGCTCCACCATCACGAGATATCAAAAAACGGAGCTCGGATTCGTAATCAAGGACAAAAATTACCCCCTCAGAACAAAGTTTCACGCAAATCGAAAATGGGTCGATTCTGTGTGAGTTGACGGAGATTGAAATGTGAGTCGTTATTTATCAATGTGAGTCGTTATTTATTAATGTGAGTCGTTAATTATTAATATTTACACAGAAAAAAAGTTGAATTTTAGAAGGTTGAAATTTTGGTTGGTTGAATATTACCACATTTTTGAGTAATTTTACTTAAAAAATGTGAACCTGATGAAGATTTATCAGAAACTGATGAATATTCACGAAATCCTTATATAATATTACACATTTTTTGGACACAAAATCTGTCACCATTTCCTGATGAATGTTAACATTTTTTTTCTGTAAAAAGTATTTTTTTCAAAAAGACTAGAAAAATAAATTAAATTTTACTCAAGTGACTTTAGGGTCCATCCATAAACCACGTGGACACTTTTTGGCAATCTCATCTCCCTCCCCTCATTTGTTGGACAACTTTTTGTGCATTAACTTTGTATAGCATAACTTTTAATTATTTGAAAACTAAGATGCTGAAAATGCCAGATTCAGTAGATAAAAATGTCCAAAAATTCTAAGCATCAGGGTGGATTCTGCTGACCATCTCGGATCTTCCATTTTTAGGAAAATATTGATACACCAAACAAAACTTTAGGTATTTTAAAAGTTTTGAAATATTTATTTTGCGAAAAATAAATTCAACCATTTTAATCTAGCTGGAATCATTACTATCTATCAATCGCGAGATAGAAATTTTAGAAATTAGAAAAATTGTTGTACCTCCAATCATTTTTGTCTTGGGAATAGAATTATTAGTGTTTTTCGTTATACGGCAAAAATTAGGTTTTTATTAAATATGACAAAGAGTTTTTAAAGGTTTATTGAAAAGATCAAAGACGATAAAAAAAACCTCTTAAACAAAAATAAGACCGCCGAAAACGAGATTTGTTTTAAACCCGTTAAAATTTAAATAAAATAGAATTCATAATTCCTCAAAATTTTAAAACAGATCGTGAAAGTGAAATAAGTCAAGGACGGTTTTGAAATCATGCAGGAAGAACCTAAATGGACCAAATAATTTAACCACATGTTTAGAATGGTAAAATTTGAAGAAAAAAAATCTGTGTTTTCATCACCGTACAAAATGATATTCGGATTCCAATGTAACATTTTAAATTTATCATTTGGAAAAGTAAACAATGTTGAAACCATGGCCTCTAATTCATTTTACTATTTTTTTACCGGCAGAGTCAAGGGACATAAACCTAAAAAATTTGTGTTATTCTTAAATATGATTGTCTTATTTTTCTCAGTCAGCTCATAATGATTTTTAATGAAACATTTCATTCAAATTTAAGAATAAAACAATAATTATTGAAATGAATTAACAACAACAAAATTATCTTTATTATCAAGCAAAAAATAAATTTCTATGAACATTGTTTTTATTTTTCACATTGGGAAATATTGTTCATGAAAAAAATATATTTTGAATATTTTTTTCACTTAATTTATTTCGCAAGACAATAACAATGAAGTTTTTGTATCAATTTCAAATATAATTATAAAAAATATATTTAAAAATAAATTTGAATAATTCTAGAAACTGTGAGTATAATCTTCGAATTGAATGAAAATTTGATTTTTGCGCAGGAAATTTACTAAGCAGGGTTAAATGTGAAACAAAAATCGCATTTTATTGTGTTTTGAATGATCAAATGAACTGCAATTAAAATGAAAAAGATTTTGTAAGTTTTTCTAAATTTTACTTACAAACTGTTCACCGAGCCACGTAGCCTAGTGGTAACGCTTCCGCCTCGTAAGCTGTAGATCGGGGTTCAAATCCCGGCTCGGACCAACACAACTGGTGATCGTTTCTCTTCTGGATTCGATTGCTTAGTAAAGAGCCGTCGAATATTTTTTAAGGCTAATGATATAAAATCATTTCAAGCCCTTATACATCACCGTTGATCGGAAGCTCACCGTTGATCGGAATTTTAAGCCCTTCGTATATCACCGTTGATCGGAAGGCACGCCGACGGAGAATTTCTGGAGAATCGCGGTCGAATTAATACTATATTAAGAGTTGCGTTCGTGAAGTTGAACGGTGCACGTCGCGGTCATCACGCAAGATTTTCGTTGCCGTTTCCGTCTTTGTTGCCCCCCCCCCCCCTCCCGATTGTGTTTGTTTTTCTATCCGGGCGGTTCCGCGTTTTCGCTTTTTAGAATATTATTTGGTTTTATCTTTCCACAGCCGGCTGTCTAAGATTGAATCATTTATTCTAAATCAACACCAAATAACCGGGAATAGTCTCATCCGCATCATCCGACTGTTTGCCTTGAGAATTCATAATCCATCACACTATTAAACAAAATTTATTGATTATTGGGTCGCATCATCATCCTCTATGATGAATCCTGGCCATTACCCTTTCCCACTAACAAAATCCCAAGTAGAAGTAGTTTTTCCGGCACACGTGGGGGTGTGGATATCGTATAGAACCCACCTTTGGTAGCAACCTGTGCTAACTAACATTCCCTTCCCAATCCCCCGAGATCTACAAACTGACATGGCGGGCGCCGTTGGTGGCCAATGACTGTTACCTATTTGCTTCAGATCTAGTTTTAATGATCTTAATGTTTTATCTATTCAGCGCATTCATACATGCTGTTGATAAGGGAAACACCATTAGATCGTTGAAGCATATGACCGGTTGTATTGATAGAATATTACGGTCCTGTTCAGGAACGGAGAAGGACAACCATGGGTGGTCTCTCATGCTCATGCTCATGCTCTGGATTCGATTGCTTAGTAAAGGGAAGGTAGTGTATCGTCACAAACTGGACCTTATCACGACACCTTAGGGAGGTGACCTATGGAATGTTAACATTAACCTTAACATGTTAACATTGAGTTGAGAATGAAATTGCCACTGAATCCGCTTTGTAAATGCCGGCCCCGATACTCTTCAAGGGTGTTCCCCTCAGGAACTGGGAAAGATTTACTTTTTACTTATGTATGTTTCACATGCAGCCCGCAATACTACGAAAAAAATTGCAAAAATGGCCGCGAGATTCAGTTTGCTGAGGACAGCTGGTGTAAATGATTGCCAACAAATCTATCGGATACAACTTATGTATTAGTCAAATGTTGTTTAAAATTATCCATATTTTATAAAAAGCTATTTTTGCCTTCCTCATCGTACTGAGGAAAGGCTATAAAATCACTCGAAAAACGTAATTCTTAATTTGACTTCCTAGACCCACCTTCATGTATACATATCGACTCAGAATCAAATTCTGAGCAAATGTCTGTGTGTGTGGTGGGATGTTGATCAAAAAAATTGCACTGGATTATTTCGGAACTGGCTGAACCGATTTGGTCCATTTTGGTCTCATTCGATCCGTCTTGGGGTCCCATAAGTCGCTATTGAAAATTATAAAGTTTAGTTAAGTACTTCAAAAGTTACGCTAAAAAAAACGATTTTAACTAAAGTCCGGAAGATTGTAAAAAGGGTAGTTTTTGTAATAAACCATTTTTATAAAGGTTCAAGAGATTGCAGATCTGACAACCCTATCAAAAGTTATAAGCACTTAAGCGTTATTTATGAACTTTTTAGAGGCCGGATCTCATATATTTCAATGAAAACGTTGTCCCGATCTATCATGCGACCTGTCGTTGGATAGGTAATCAAAAGACCAAACGAGTTCAAGAGATTGCAAATCTGGCAACCCTATCAAAAGTTACAAGCACATAAGTGCCCTGAATTATGAAGATCTGATTACCCAATCTGATGGTATGAATAATGAATCAATTTGATAGAACACTAAAAGGTCCGCCCTTTTGTATCTATTTTGGATAGCATTACGCTCTTAATGTGAGGACGGCACCAATCATCTAAAGGTGGATTAAGTAACGTTTTTTAGTCTTGCTTGCCTGAATTTTTTTTTATGCTTTTTGGAATATTTTCTGAAACGGACAATCGTAGACACTAGGATGTAGCAAAACGGGTAAATTTTTCTTGCCTTTCAAGACATGATCCCTTATGTGTACTGAGCTTGATTCCCAATCAGTTCATTGCATCTTTCCTAAAAAATTATCCAAATTTTGAAAAATGCTTTCGAAAACTTTAAAAAAAGAATCGATCCTGCCATGTGCTTTCAAAATCCCAAGTTGGCCCGGATAATAGAATGAAATTAACTTCACCGAAAACTTTCCCTAACCAGCTTAACCCCATTTGCTGGGCGCAAACTTTTCTATGGCCCAGAATTACACACACTGGTAAACGCAGCTATTTCCCCCCCATACACAGGGTAAATAGAGTATGAAGCAATTTTAAAATGGGTTGTAAATATTATCCCCGGGAAAACTTTTATTCCATCCTCGGCTGTATCAGTCCACCAGGCTTCCGGGTCATACGGACCCCTCTCTCCACAGTATTCTAATTTTGGACAACTTTCCGCTCAAGCGTTGTTGCCGTACCAAGCGAAAGGTTACGCTTTTCTGAGGATTAAATTATGGAAATCTGACAAACTGGCCAGCTGGAATGTCTGACCGTAAAGTGGGTGAATTTTATTTGAACTTTCGCCGCCACCATAGGTGAGCATGACACTACTTTTACGGCGTTGTTTTGTTGGCTTTGAACGAGTTTTGGGGAATGTTGTGGTGATATTTTATTTTTCGTTTTTGCCAGAACTGCTAACATTAAACCACAGTTTTAGGGTTTGTGGGGAAAAGACATGGTAGCTTTATTAAGATTTATTATGAATTTGTTAAATCTAGATTATAACTTCAAATAAGAGAAAACTTGTCATTGCGCAGGTTTGTTTGGCTAATATCCAGACAAAACTGGTCTTGCATGTAAAACGAATCATAATAAGTAATTTTAGAATTATATTTAATAAACTGCAGATTAAATCAAAGACAACAAAGATCTGGCAACCCTGTCAAAAGTTATGAGAACTTGAGTTATATTATTGTAACTTCATACGGTCAAGTGTCTGCGAGTTTCTTAAACAAAGTTAATTTATTTCTGATCAATACAATAAGTAGAACTTCGTAACAACAATCGACCCTTCTCGATACATGTTTTCCCACCAGATTCAATCTGATCATCAGAAAGGTCTCCAAAATTTGTGCAAATCCTATCGTGGGACAGATTGCATTCAAATTTCCTCCAAAATCAAATTCGCGCTCCAAAGCTTTCCTGCCGTATCTGTCCCAGTTCGGGAGGAAGTGTTGGCGTTGAATAAATAAGTTCTGGCACCCGGAGATCCCCGTGAAACGCGCGTTGTCGCTTCACTGACTGCTGCTGCTGCCGTTGCTGCTGCATAATTTATGATAAGTACTTCGATACTCCAAATTGCGAATGGCAAAACTGGAAAATCTGTGTACCGCCCCCCCGAATAGAATAACAATGAGGGTTGGAAAAGTTTGCACTTTTCCGACGACGATGGGTTTTGGGTTGAGTTTGCTTTCAGAGACAGAGGTGTTGGCTGCTGCAGGAGAAGCTTGCAAATAAAGCAAAAAATAAGGTGGAAGATTTTAATCTACTTAACATAAATTACGCTCGCATTCGCATCATTGTGAGTTTGAGTCACCCGGGGAGGTTCTTGGTGGAGAAATTGCTTTTCACTTTGGCTCGTAAATACTTGACGGCGGCGGTGGCACTCTGCGCAGTAACTATTTGTTGGTTTTGCAGATGTCGACGCCACCCCCGTCCCAGCTTAAAAATCTCAGGCTTGTTGTCACATTTTTATGCAAGTAAACACGGCTCTTGATGTCTTGATTTGTTGAAAACAATGACAGGAAGATTGGTAACCCTCTACACTCTACAGTAAATTTATAAGAATTACACAAAATATTGACAAAAGACAAAAGACAAAAGACAAAAGACAAAAGACAAAAGACAAAAGACAAAAGACAAAAGACAAAAGACAAAAGACAAAAGACAAAAGACAAAAGACAAAAGACAAAAGACAAAAGACAAAAGACAAAAGACAAAAGACAAAAGACAAAAGACAAAAGACAAAAGACAAAAGACAAAAGACAAAAGACAAAAGACAAAAGACAAAAGACAAAAGACAAAAGACAAAAGACAAAAGACAAAAGACAAAAGACAAAAGACAAAAGACAAAAGACAAAAGACAAAAGACAAAAGACAAAAGACAAAAGACAAAAGACAAAAGACAAAAGACAAAAGACAAAAGACAAAAGACAAAAGACAAAAGACAAAAGACAAAAGACAAAAGACAAAAGACAAAAGACAAAAGACAAAAGACAAAAGACAAAAGACAAAAGACAAAAGACAAAAGACAAAAGACAAAAGACAAAAGACAAAAGACAAAAGACAAAAGACAAAAGACAAAAGACAAAAGACAAAAGACAAAAGACAAAAGACAAAAGACAAAAGACAAAAGACAAAAGACAAAAGACAAAAGACAAAAGACAAAAGACAAAAGACAAAAGACAAAAGACAAAAGACAAAAGACAAAAGACAAAAGACAAAAGACAAAAGACAAAAGACAAAAGACAAAAGACAAAAGACTAAAGACTAAAGACAAAAGACAAAAGACAAAAGACAAAAGACGAAAGACAAAAGACAAAAGACAAAAGACAAAAGACAAAAGACAAAAGACAAAAGACAAAAGACAAAAGACAAAAGACAAAAGACAAAAGACAAAAGACAAAAGACAAAAGACAAAAGACAAAAGACAAAAGACAAAAGACAAAAGACAAAAGACAAAAGACAAAAGACAAAAGACAAAAGACAAAAGACAAAAGACAAAAGACAAAAGACAAAAGACAAAAGACAAAAGACAAAAGACAAAAGACAAAAGACAAAAGACAAAAGACAAAAGACAAAAGACAAAAGTTGAGAGTCATGTTCATGCTTTTCTTAATTTTTATCCGGAAATTTTTTTTATCCTTTTTCTAACTAAACATGTTGTCCCAACTTTTTGTCTTTCAACTTGAAACAAAAATTCTTGATTGAATTTTCCACAAAAAAATCTTTCACTGCCAACACAAAGGCTCAATGTAGTCCCATTTTTCCTGCAATTACACAGCTCTCGCCAATTTCACGCCCCAAATTTCCCGCCACTTATGCAAAGCGAATCCCCTTAGCCAACCAGCCAGCCAATTCACAAAAAAGGCATTATACACAGTCAAGTGGAAAAGCTCTCACATGGCTCTCAGAGCAGTGGAGAAGGTATCCACTCTGGTTCTGTCAACGAATCGCGTGTTTTCCTCTTCAAAACAACCTGCTCCTGTGTTTGGCAGTTCACTTCACCTCCCAGGAGAGTGGTGGTGAGCCCATCTAATTACGACGCCTTGATGGTCCTTGGCCCGGAGTGGCTCGCGAAGCTTTTATTTTTATCATATTCAGTGGCATTTTGAGTTTGTACTCCCCCCAGGCCGTGCCATCTTGGCCCTTCGGTTGAGTGAGTCGGGGGAGTGGCAATAAAGAAATATATTAGACTTTAATTAAAAGCTCAAGATTTATTAGAATTGGCTTGCGAGGGTCATAAACCATCGCGGGACTTTTTATTATTAATTTCTGCGTTCATTTACAGGTCATTTCCCTACCGAGAAGCCAAAGTGGAAATCGGCAATTAAATTTTAATATTCCCGAACGGCGATGGACCTGCTGTGTTTTATTGCTTTTTGACTAAAGATTCTTACGGTGACAGGTCAATAGCATCGTTTTTTTTTTAATTTGTTTGATCAATGAGAATCCCTAGGATGGATCAAAGAGAATAAATGTTGGCATTTTATCATTGAAATTCAATATATCTGTTCTGTGGGCAATCTTCTTGAAGTACTTTTAGTTGGCTCAAGGTTGAACTTTTGGAATGCCTTTTCCCAACTTTTATTTTACACGGAATTTGTATTATCTGTCATTTCATTGTTTATATTTATTTCCGTTTTTTTTGTAAATCATCATTCAAATCAGAATATTAACGACAACAAAAAAAAATACGATGATTGTTAAAATTATAACAAAACTCATGTTTTATTCTAAAATATGTGACAACTATTACCTATAACTCATTTTGTGAAGAAAATCGCATCAGATTAAATTAAAAAGTCTTGTTTGTGTTTACAACCTTGGCCATTGTCAAAGAATTTTAGTGCAGAGAGAGTCTAGTCATTAAATCCGGGATTGTTTTTTTTTAATTTTATGTTTCAACATCAGAAGCCCCGTTAAAACTAATAATGGTTTGGTGTGAAATTTCATTCATTTTTTCTCCTGATTTATGATTTTACTAGAAAGGGAAATGTACCCATTTTAATCACTCTAAGCCGACCAATTCTCATCACTTTTGCCGTTTTCCGCTATAAAATCAACATTTTCAGATGTATCAACAATGGAGAGTTGCTTGCTCACTTTTATCTGAGCTATTTATTACTTTGGAACAGTCAAAATTACTTTATGAAAGCTGTAATTCATGATCAAAGTGCTGAGAGGCCGATAATAGAAAAATGCTGAAAAAGGGTATAGTTCCCCTAGTCGCTTTGGTTCATTGCCTTTTTGTCTGTAGGGTAGAGTAGTCATCAATGAGACACTTTTGGTTTGCAACTTTCAATGATTTTTGTATTTTTTTCATAAGCATTTTATAATGAGCTTTTTGTTGCATTTTCTTGCTATAAAATCGTTCTAACATTGACCAAAATATCAGGTGACTTTTCTTAGGCATTTAAAGGCAATTTTTCCAACTTGAAACTTGATACTTCAATTGAAAAGTTTTTAAATTATACAAAAATCTAATTTTTATAATAAACGTTTTTTTTTTAATTTTTGCCTGTTCCATACAATTTGCCGATGCTTCGGAATCGGTTCCAGAGTGGCAAAGTGTCAATTAGTTAGCATAAGAACCTTCCCTGGGCATATATGAACCCAACGCAACAAAGAGCACCTCGATTAGACGCTCCGTATTGAACTGATTCGCGTTCGAACAAATCCGTCGAAATTTTTTATATATATAGAAGATAACTTTATATCTTTGGATAAATAAAGTTAATACTCAATAAATGTGCCAAAAACCACTTCCACTTCATGTTTTGAAAGATTGCCATGGATTTGGAAAAGTTTAACGAAGAAAAATTAAAGTGTCTCATTGTTATCCAAAAGTCACGTTAATAAAATAAACAACAACATTTTTACCCAAGGGTGGAAAAGAGAGGGTAACAATGAGACAGCCTTGGATTCTGGGTATATTCTTAAATTTGGTCAAATCTAATTAAAGGACAGCGTAGCCAAACTCATGCTTTACGAAATGACGAGAGAAATTTGAAGAAATATTAGTTTTGGTGTAAATGGCAGCATTTAAGAGAAAGTGTAATTTTTGATCATAAATTACTTTTACACCCCAGAAGCAAACATTTATGAATAACAAGCTCTTCCCGGCAAACTTCGTCCTGCCCTTTTTTGGTTTCCTGACGTTTCTTGCTTGTTTGCTAATTCAGCCTCCTGTGATCAAAATTTGATTTTACGCAGCTTTCTCCATACAATCTGCAGATTTTCCGGAATCGGTTCCAGAGTGGCCAAAGTTGTCACTTTTTGGCGTAAGAACCTTCCTTGGACTTTTACGAACTCAACGCAACAAAAAGCACCTCGATACGACGCTCCGTATTGAACTGATTCGCGTTCGAACAAAATCGTCGAATTTTTATATATATATAGATAGATTTGCAAGGGAGCATTCATATCCAAAGCAACTCTTATGGCAGAAGGGTATCCAGTAGACACACCTTTCCCCCAAATATGAGCCAGATTGGTAGGAACTACGATTTGTGAGAGCCATTTTAGCATTGTTCCCCGTGTTGCATTGATGACTTCTTTACCCTTCAATGTAAAACATCGATGTTCTCTTGTACAATGCTTGCAGGGATTTTTATCTAGAAAGCCAAGATGTTATTCAAATTTTTTTTCATAGACTAGCAAAAATAATAAAAAATAGTCTTTCAGTTCCTGGATTTTTTTTTAACTTTTCCACAATAGTTGAAAATTGAATATTACAAAAAATTGTGTAGTGTTGGTTGTTAGTTTCTGCTGAAGAATTGTTGCAAATGGAAAGAGGCAATGGCTTTGATTGAGGGTTGTGGGTTTTAGTTCAAGATTTTAGTTTCAGAAAACCTAAGTTTTAAGGAATATTTTAGGGTTTTTTTATCTCTCTATAATGTTTGGATTACTTTTGAAAAATAAATGTTTTCGTTTTTGATAAGTTGAATTTGAACCTTCAGGTCAATAGTTACAGCCATTTTAAGGTAAAATATAATGCTATTTAAAAATTCAAATATCTCTCAAAAGCTCAAGTCAATTAAACATTAATGAAAATTTTATATTTATTACTATCCAATATATTTTAACAGAGGGCTGGGCGGGGGGAATGAACGCAAAAGGTATTCGATTCCTTAGGCAAACATAATTAACTGTGAAATTTTTTAGAGAAATCAGTTAAGGGTAAAGAGTTGCTTTTTATCGTTGAGGTTAGTGAAAAAAATGTATACAAAAACGTCTTCTTTAAATCGCTAAAAACTCGTCAGGGTTAACTCGGATCGTTTTGTGGTCTGCGACAAAGTTGTTTGTCATAAAATTTTACATCAAAAATCTCACACTTGACTATGATTCGACACATTTAACACCACATTTTGGCGGAATTTTGAAATGAACATATTCTGGAAGAAATACAAAATATTTTTCTCAAATTGTCACTCAAAAAATCTGGCAATTCCAGAATTATCTGGCAACCTGGCAACCCTGTTCAGTGGCTCGTTCCACTGCACAGTGGGAAAAAAGGGCCCAAAAAATTACCGCAACATGATTTCGCGCATACCATCGATTGCTAGCCTCCCAAAAAAGTTGGAACGGTAATTTCAACTCGCTGGTTCTCGGGCATAACTCACCCAATCAAGACGATTCTTTTTTCCAGTGATTTGTTAGGATGTTTAGATGATCCTAGAACTTTGCAGAACTCAATTTGATCAAATCTGTAATTTTTGCGATCAAAAACATCGTTCCAACTTTTTCAAAAAGACTACCTCCGCGGAATTTTCGGCGATTTTTTTTTACACGCGAAAAAAAAAGTTGGAACGATGTTTTTGATCGCAAAAATTACAGATTTGATCAAATTGAGTTCTGCAAAGTTCTAGGATCATCTAGACATCCTAACAAATCACTGGAAAAAAGAATCGTCTTGATTGGGTGAGTTATGCCGAAGAACCAGTGAGTTGAAATTACCGTTCCAACTTTTTTGGAGCCTTGGGCGTTGGAATGTTAAAAAAGTTTATAAATATAAATATATAAAACTTAATTCAAACCAAACTCAACTTCCGTCCCAACAGGTCCAGTAACGACAACACTTTAAAGAGATCCCTTCGGGAGGTGGTGGGGCCAATATGACAGTTAAAAGTGTTGCCCACCCCGCCAGAAGACGAGGGTCAACCCCATGTCCAACAACTGAATCGTCCCCAGCTGACTAATCGTCCGGTGTGGTTTTATGGCAAACTGGCTACAGCTGCTCCGGGGGTTGCTTCCGTGTCCATGTGCTCCTCCTAACATTATTGCTACAAGCTCCGCAAAGCTGGGCGGGTTGGTGCCACTGTGGGTTAGTTTTATGGCATTATAATATTTTCAGTTGGTGTGTCTGTAATAAAACTGTTTTGCGGATTATCTACACTCGTTGGGAAAGTAACAGCTGGCTGGGATGGTTCCCAGCAAACAATGTTGAAGAATGAATTTTGTGGGATGCTGCTCGATCGATGCTGTTGGAAAGTTTAAGTTTTGCTGCTTTTGTGAGAGTTTTTTTAATCAAAAAATTATAGGATCCATTACGTTGAAAAGTGAGTTAAAAATCACGTCCTATCAGCATCAATTTACCAATTAGGTCCCTAATCTGAATCTCACCCCTTGAAAGAGAACTTCATCGCAGAAAGTACGCACATATGCAGCTTCAAAGAGAATTTAATAAAAAAGATAATTAATTGAAACAAACATCAAAGGCAGCCTCCTAATAGCTGCTGCTCTGCAAATATATTAGCTCTTTACAGACACTCAATTACAAAAAAAAATCAGATCTCATCATTCCATACACAATTGGCACTCCAAACCCTTCTTAAAAGAGCATTTTGGCCAGCAAAAGAACCACCAGCGAGCGCCACAGCGAGGACAGCTGGTGCAATCCGTGCGAAGAATTGGTGATGTTCGTGGGCTTGCAGAAGGGCGAACTTTGCACGGTGGTGCCCCACTTGTGCTCCGGATGGTTGAATTTGGTCGCGATGAATTTGTTGATTAGCTCGGCGGTTGGTTTCGGGATGTCCAGGCGACGGGAGTAGATCCAGGCGTTTTCTAAATATGATTTTTTACGGTTAGTGAGTTGGCTATTGACATCGTGACTTTTAAAATTACCTGCTACCGTGGTTGAGTTGATTTGCAGACAGGAATAGAGGATGGCATAGCTGTTGTAGTCGGTTTTGACGATATCTATCGGGGTATCTGGTACAGGTACATAGTCAAACAGATTAACAAACATTTTGTTTCTCGGATTATGTGATCGAAGTGTAGGGGAAGGTGGGGCAAGACGACCATATGGGACAAGAAGAAAATTGCCCGTATGGTGTATGGTCTAGCCACTTTCCTCTGTATTATTTATAATGTTTTCAGGAAATGCTTGATTTATTACAAATATCGCAATTGAATACGGATTTCATTGTAAACTTTAGGTGGAAAGACGCTAGACGGCAGCGACCTAAAAAATCTCCAAAAATCAATTTTTCAACCAATTTTCGATCTTTAAAAGCATTAGAAAGAAGAACTCTTCAAAATTTAGATTTTTTTTTTTGAGTTGGAAGTTTGACTTATTAAATGTGACTTTGCCAATGTTTTTAAAATAATAGTTTATGCAACAAGTTGCAAAAAGAGGATTTTTTCTGCACGAGTCGTACATTTATCCAACGAGGTTCACCGAGTTGGATAAATACGACGAGTGCTGAAAAAATCAAGTTTTGCAACGAGTTCCATACAACATTTTTTGCAATTCCGAAAAACACCCATTGAGTGAAATTTTAAGTCAAATTTTCATGTATTTTGTCAATAAATCGTTAAAATAAAAAAAAAATGAAAAGTGTTACTTTTCGAAACAAGTGCTGAAAAGTTCAACTTTTCAGCACCCATTTCAGTGCTGAAAAGTAGAACTTTTCAGCATTTATTTTGAAAAGTGTTGTTATTCGATTCTGTTATTTTTGGTACAGAAAAGTAGGCTATTTCGTCGTCCAAAAATGACAGGAAAAGTAAGTAGTTTCACGACGGAATTGCAAAAATGTTATTTTTAGGGGTAATTTCCTACATTTTAAGTTAAAAGAAGTATGCAGTAATTTTTGTTGTGTCCCAAACTATTCCTCTACACATTTGTTTTACAATTTAAATGATAATGGTATCATTCTATAGCAGAAAATGTGAAAAACAAGCAAAAAAAAATTAAAAAGTGACTGTAAAAAAAAATTAAAAAAGCTGTATAGAGCAATTCCAGCTCAAATCAAGATTTTTTCTGGTACTTTTGTACCCGACCCTCTCCGATTTCAATGAAACCTTGTAGACATGTAATCCTAGGCCTATACGAACCATTTTTATGAATCACGTTTTGAAATTTGACAATCGAACCATTTTTATGTATATGGAGCCAATTGTGCTCGAGAATGACATTTGAGGATGGCGTAAGTCATTTAAATATTTTGGTATTTTGTAATTTAAAAATTACTGTATCTCAAAGCCATAGCCAAAGCCAAAAGCTGTCACAAGCAAACTTATGGGAAATTAGACGAGCTTTTCGGTAAAAATATTTTTGAGACTAAAAAATCAAGTCTGAAATTGCATTAAACCACCAATAAACCTGTTTTTTCAGCATTATTATTTTTTAAAACCGCTGTATCTTGACAAGAATTGGACATACGACAATGTTCAATATGGGGACTTTTATGTAAAATTGTCTGAAGAATCGATTCCCACTATCGGTTTTTGAAAATTTTGACGTTTAGACCACTTTTCAAAAAAAAAACAGTTTTAGTAAAGGATTTTTGTAATTTTTTTTAGGAAAGACATACCATCCTGCATTTTTCGTGAGTCTTTTTTCAACATCATTTCCTCAAAAAAATGAACGAAAAAAAATTCGTGGCATTTCTTTAAAATTTAACTTTTAAACTTAAAAATGAAAAAATCTCATAGAAGTGACGTGTATTCTTCTTTCAGTTTATTTTTTTTTAGAAAGTTCGTCCAATTTTCTACAAGTTTGTCTTTGACCACTTTTTGATACGATGCATATTTAAATAATGTCTGAGTTGTTAAAAAAGTGTCCACGTGGTTTATGGATGGTCCCTTAGGTCCATGCAAATATTAAAAGTAGTTAAAAGACGCAACTTTTGGTACCATAACATCTATAGGGGTAATTCTCTACCAACTCACACGAAATCGGGAAAAGTTGCCCCGACCCCTCTTCGATTTGCGTGAAACTTTGTCCTATGGGGTAACTTTTGTCCCTGATCATGAATCCGAGGTCCGTTTTTTGATATCTCGTGACGGAGGGGCGGTACGACCCCTTCCATTTTTGAACATGCGAAAAAAGAGGTGTTTTTCAAAAATTTGCAGCCTGAAACGGTGATGAGATAGAAATTTGGTGTCAAAGGGACTTTTATGTAAAATTAGACGCCCGATTTGATGGCGTACTCAGAATTCTGAAAAAACGTATTTTTCATCGAAAAAAACACCAAAAAAGTTTTAAAAATTCTCCCATTTTCCGTTACTCGACTGTAAAAAATTTTGGAACATGTCATTTTATGGGAAATTTAATGTACTTTTCGAATCTACATTGTCCCAGAAGGGTCATTTTTTCATTTAGAACAAAATTTTTCATTTTAAAATTTCGTGTTTTTTCTAACTTTGCAGGGTTATTTTTTAGAGTGTAACAGTGTTCTACAAATTTGTAGAGCAGACAATTACAAAAATTTTGATATATAAACATAAGGGGTTTGCTTATAAACATCACGAGTTATCACGATTTTACGAAAAAAAGTTTTGAAAAGTTGCCCCTGAGTACGCCATCAAATCGGGCGTCTAATTTTACATAAAAGTCCCTTTGACACAAAATTTTTATCTCATCACCGTTTCAGGCTGCAAATTATTGAAAAACACCTCTTTTTTCGCATGTTCAAAAATGGAAGGGGTCGTACCGCCCCTCCGTCACGAGATATCAAAAAACGGACCTCGGATTCGTGATCAGGGACAAAAGTTACCCCTTAGGACAAAGTTTCACGCAAATCGAAGAGGGGTCGGGGCAACTGCTGTGTGAGTTGGCGGAGAATTACCCATAGGTCATCGCTGAAATTTTAAAGTTATCGAAGTTTTAGTGAAAAAAGTCGATTTTTTTCCCGTTTTCGTCATTTTCCCATTTGTGCGCGTGGCGTGTCGAAAAACCCAGTTTTTATTTTCAAAAAATCGTATCTCAGAATATCGAAAACATAACTTCACCATTTTTTGATATGTTATGTGAAATTTTCCGAGGAATCCGATAAAAATATTTTCAGACATAGGATCTTCGGTCCCGAGACCTTCGAAACAGCATTTTATGTTTTCATTCAACCTTTTCAAATGTTAAGCTAGATTTTTGAAACTTCTTACTATTTTTTCCAAATAGCCAAACTAATCACCTTTCTTTTGCGTCTAGGACAGCTAAAATCGGATGAAATGGCGCGGAGATATGACTTTTTAAAAAAAATGTTTTTTTGCGAAAATCGACGAAAATTTCCATTTTTCGAACCACCCTGACACGGCGTAGGTCACCCTAATGGCCAAACAAAAAAATACGGGTCTAATTATTTCGGCCAAGGATCCCCCAGAAAAAATTTGAGCTGTTTTCGTGGGGAATTGCTGTATACCCAAACATGTGAAATTTATTCTAAACGCAGTTGCTTTAAACTCATTTCATTTTCATTAAAATTTTGAAGCTGAGTGAAAAAAAAAGTATTGCCCCCTGATTTTTCGGGCCAAGGCCGGAAAGGGAGGAGGGGGTGCCAAAAACAAAAAAAAAAATTCAAATTATTAAGTGAAGATCATTTGTTTAACCATGAATAAAACCAATTATGTGAAATGGCTTCTTTTGAAATTAAGTGTGCATGGTTAAAGATCCATTCAAAAAAAAAAAAAAAAGATGTGACGTCTACAGAATTGAATACAAAATGAAAACAAATAAAAACGGCATGAAATTCAAATCTCTCTCAGGAATTCTTCTTACTGCTACGGATAGATAAATAATTGGATTATTAAAAATGGTGAATCACGTTTTGAAATTTGACAATCTGACAACTGATTGAATATGATGGAAAAAGTAATTGTAATTGACATAGAGAATTTATGGAAAAAATTCAATACAAATTTTGTTGAACCAAATGAAATAATAAGTTCAAGATTTCATAATTCTGATTGTATCTTGGCAAAACAGCTCTTCTTCCATTCACATGGTCCGTTTTCTACTTCTGCTACTTGCTGATTTTGCAACATTGTATATTGCACACAGTTCGTTTACTGACTGATAAATGAATAAACAATTATTTGCTGCATCGATCGTTATTATCTGCACAGCAAATGCAATGCAAATTGATACAATTTGTTGGATAGAGTCATTTTCCGTCAAATTTAATTGTTCTAGGTATCATCATTATTAATTCGATCAGTAGTAGTAGACTCTGAAATGAACAAAAGCTTTTACAAACCTGGATCCGCCGGGCTGGTCGTGTTGTACCGCAGATAGAACTGGGGTACCACGGCGCTGGCCAGCACCCGGGGTGAGGCCACTCCGGTAGAATAGACCGGTTCCGCCGAGGCGTTCGCTTGCACCGACCGAACAATTTCAAAGTCCATCATGTTGGCCGACCGGGTGAACTTCTCCTGCACGCAGTGCTCATCCTGATCGTGGATCGGATCTTCCAGACGTCGAATCTCGTACCACTTGCCGACAAACTGAGGGGGGACAAACCACGATGAGTCACTATGGCGCAATCGGGAGGAGCTCTGTTTACTTACGCGATCTTCGCTGAACGTGTACGACTCCTCGAATCGGATGCAGTACTTTTCGTAGATGACGGCCATGACGGACGACGAGGTGGCGATCATCGCCAGCAGCAGTCCTATCGCTATCGCTGAAGACTTCATTTTAGACGCCCACAGTGTCGGGTTCGGGGCGATAGCGCCGAAAACGTGACCTTTGTTGTGCAAACTTTTTGTTCTCCGGCTGTTGTCGATGACGATGTGTTCGTCTCAAGCGATCTGTGCACTGAATACTGATCGAGGTCTGGGCGCGTACTAAACGATTAGAACGCTTTCTCGGTACCGTACGGGCAAGCTTGATCGGCACTCACAGAAGTTACTCAGTGAGTGACAGGAGAGTGTTGCACGATCAGTTATCAGGAAGGGCAGAACTTGCCTTCTGGATTGCGTAGGGTTGTCCAAGCAATTCTAGCAAACACTCAGTTTATCTGTGAATGTAAATTTCGGCAGAGTTTTGCTCAAAGTCCGGAAACATGTTGAGTATAATATTTTTCTTTTCCTTAAAAATACTGTGAAATACTGAAAATTACTTAAGTTTACTATGACTACTCAAAAAACAACATTGCGATAATAGTTGTTTATGCTAAAAGTTTTTTTTTTGTACGATTTGTACGTTCAATCAGAGAGATTTACCTATTGGATAAAAACGACAAGACCCATAAACCAAGTTTTGCAACGAGTTGGATACAGCATTTTTGTGCAAATTTTTTTTTTCGTTTTTTTAGTATTTTACTATTATTTAGCATCAAACGAGTTTTGAGACCAACTTTAGTTAAAATTGAGTAGTTGATTGCCTGTTTCATTACCAAATGCATTCTTAATATAGAAACACCATCATGTTGGCCACCATCTTGGATTGAAATTACTTGAAAAAGATAACAACAAAAAATTCTGATTCGATTTTCCGAACACATTGCTTAGACAGATTTTATTAGTAATTAATTATTTTATTGCAGCATAACAAAAACACTCAAAATAAACACCACGATTGAAGTAGTCAAAGCCGCCACTCCTCCACAGTACTGTTCCCCTTGCTTCGTAATTGTAAATGAGTCATGATCAAGGTGCTGGTCGATGATTGCTTTAACGATCGATACTGAAACACCTTCCAACGTTGGAGCTCGTGAAAGTACCCAAGCAGATTCTGAAAATAATTATCCAATAAATCAATGAAACTACATATATTTTAAAAAACCATTCAACCGTCTTACCAACTGAATTCGCACCATTTTCCCGGCAGGACCACACAACGGCGTACCGGTCGTAGACAACGCCCAGAATCCGGTAGTACGAGGCCGGAACCTCCGGGGGTGTCTCCTCGAAGCGCACCCTCAAAACACCCTGGCCGGGATATTCGGGATCCGTTACGGCCGTTCCTCGCGCCTCCACGGTGGCGTCATCGGCTAGCACCCTCATGCGGTTCAAAATGGCCACTTCGCCGGAGGTTTGGTTCAGCGCGTAGTTTACCACCACGCAGTCTCCGTTGGGTTGGTTACGATGGGGATAGCGCTGGATCTCGTACCACGTGCCCATGTACTGGAAGGGAAGAATCGATTTAGAAATTTTTGTTTGAGGATTTTGAGCTTACATTTAATTTGCCTAGGCGTCATCCATAAGGTATGTACGTCGCTCTCTAGGAAGGAGTGATAAAGTGTGACGTGCTGCGTGTGCATGGTGCAAATGATATTTGAGATTATCAAGCGACTAAGTAAATTTGAGGCATTATCACTAAATTGTCCTAGTTACTGTGCTGCGTCGTTGCAGCGATAAGTTTAAATGTTATCAACTAAGATAAGCACTAAAGCTGCTTAAAATTATTTCATCGAAACTTTAGGTCCAGTGATTGACATCTCGTTAAATAAAATCGGTACCACTCAAAAGTATGATGGAAACGTTCACCTCAGAGCAATTCTTTACCAAAACCGGAAATGGATTTTATTTGTATTTTTTGATTTGGCTCTTGTGGGGGCCTTCCCTATGACCAAAGAAGCTATTTTGTGTCATTGGTCCACCCATACAAGTCTTCATACAATTTTGGCAGCTGTCCATACAAAAATGGTACGTACATATTCAAACAGCTGTAACTTTTGAGTGAATTTTCTGATTAATTGTTGAGGACTATTGAGACAAAAATAGGTACACGAAAAAAAAATTGCAGATTTTTTAATCAACTTTTTTTTTACAAAAACTCAATTTCCCAAAATACGTATTTTTTGATTTTCGAGATTTTTTGATATATTTTAGGGGACAAAAACCCGCAACTTTTTAGCCATAGAGAAACATGGCCAAATAATCTGCAGCCGAGTTATGGATTTCGCAATTCGCAATTCGCAATTTTCAGTGTAAGAACGGGCCTTGACCGATCTTATGCACCAGTAGGGTGTAATATGGTTGTATGGAAAAAAGTAAAGTTGTCAAAATTTAGCGAGCACAGCATTTTTTCAGTTTCTTTTGGGGTCCTAAACAACTCCCCAAAGTTTGGGAACGATTGGTTTAGTCCTCACTTTGCGCAAAGCGATTCAATTTTCTATGGGAATTTGTATGGGAAAAACATTTATTTTGGATTTTGATATTTATAAAATCCACGTTTCACGCTGTATTAAAACCGGATTCATATTCGGCTGCTCTGGAAGGTGCTTTACAACTTTCCCGAAGAGAGTATGGTGCTAGCTTGTCCCTGAAAAAAGATACAGCGTCCTCAAAACTCGTCTAAAACGTGATTTTCGAGCAAAAAACACGTTTTAGACGAGTTTTGAACACGCTGTATCTTTTTTCAGGGACAAGCTAGCACCATACTCTCTTCGGGAAAGTTGTAAAGCACCTTCCAGAGCATCCGAATATGAATCCGGTTTTAGTACAGCGTGAAACGTGGATTTTATAAATATCAAAATCCAAAATAAATGTTTTTCCCATACAAATTCCCATAGAAAATTGAATCGCTTTGCGCAAAGTGAGGACTAAACCAATCGTTCCCAAACTTTGGGGAGTTTTTTAGGACCCCAAAAGGAACTGAAAAAATGCTGTGCTGGAAAATCGATTTTGATATTACACCCTAATGCACCAGGTTCCCGACGAACACGCACTGCCCTTACACCTACATCTCACCATTGCTCTGAGTCAGTACGAGCAGCACGCAAGAACATGCTTTGAGTGTTCGTGCCAGGCATGCACACCTTCTTTTCCGGTTACGCATTTTAACTCGGCCGGGGTGGTACATTACGGAGGGTTTGATGTAAGTATAAGCGCCTAACTATTTATAGTGTGCCTATCAACTTTCATTAAAGCAAAAACTGTTATATTTTTAGTTTGAATTCAAAAACTAGTTGTTATTTTAATGTGTATTGTTTTCTCCTGAAATCTTCCCTATTGTTGAGTCGTGTTTATCTGTTGCTATTTCTTTTGTCGCGGTGTTGTGTTACAATATTTTGGTCCTAAGCATTTTAGAAAAGTTTTTCAAAAGTACAATAGTAATATTTGTGTTAATCCTTTAATCATTCCATAAATTGAGTAAGGGCTCGAACCTCACTTGCTTAAGAAAAAGGGGAAGTTTCAAAACAATGGACAGTGAAAGTACCCAAGCAGATTCTGAAAATGAATGTAAAGATAAAAATATTATGTAAAGAATCAATAGTAAAAGGAAGATAGTAATTTATGAAGTAGATATAGAAATTAACAATAGTTAATAAAAAGAGGTAACAAACAAGCTTAGATTGTATTGAGGGCAATTAACAGGGAAGATGAGAAATTATTAAAATAGATAAATAAAGATAAGGCATATGATAAACAATATTGACATCGCTGCCAAATTAAGGGAAAGCAGACAGTTTTTTACAGCAGCATCAATTGGTAAAATAGAGTGGAAAAGCGTTGAGAATTAAGAGAATCAAATAAGTAAAATCGAAATCAAACGGAGGATAGTAAACAGAAGCCGTTTTAGAAAATCAGTGAAACAAAATAAACAGAAGATAGCTGTTAGCTGAAATGGAAAGAAGAGAAACCCCGGTATGCGATGCTCAGGTACATCCACAGCAGTTGACTCAACATACTGCGAATCAAAACAATACCGTCTACAATCACAAATTACTTCCCTTTCCCACATTGACGCGCCCCTTTCTTCTAGCCGTCTCCACTCTGACCCTCGCTGGTCAAAGGTTTACGAGTCGTTTCCACAGGCCACCAGCTAGGTTACACCTTGTCATCATGATGACTAAACCAAGCCAACGTGGAGATAAGAAAATAGGACACTTGCAAGGAACCAGAGCCATGCTGTTTTGTCCAAACAGCACTACGGATGTAGTTGGGCTCCTTCCGGGATGTTCCTCGCCTAGGTGTGTCAACCGACGAGTATCATCAGTATCATGCACCCTTGGCCTGCAATCTGCAGCCGAGTTATGGATTTTTGAAAAAATAGTGATTTTTGGAAAAAATCGAAATTTCATGCAAAAACAAATTTGACGTAATTGTTTTATGTAAAATTGAATTTCCAATCGAAAAGTACTTTACGGATTTTTTGATAAATGGCTCTGTTTTCAAGATAATGTTTGATTTTAGGGAAATATTTGCAGTTTTTCGATTTTTAAAAATAGTGACCATGAGTGACAATTTCTAAAAAATTTTTTTTTAAATTCAGAAGACATATCGACATTAGAAAATGATGGGTTGTTTAGGTGAGACTTAGAAAACTTAAATTTTCGTGTTTCTTTTTCTTAAAGCGGCTGTATCTCAGTAACCCGAGGTCCAATCTTCAATGTGTCTTAGACAGTTTTATAGAAAATTTTCTGAACTTTTCAAATAAAATATTTCTAGAAATGGTCACTCATGGTCACTATTTTTAAAAATCGAAAAACTGCAAATATTTCGCATAAATAAAACTTTCGGTGGCTATATCTTGAAAACAGAGCCCTTTATCAAAAAATCTGTAAAGTACTTTTCGATTGAAAATTCAATTTTACTTTTGAAAAATTACGTCAAATTTGTTTTTGCATAAAATTTGGATTTTTTCCAAAAATCACTATTTTTTCAAAAATTCATAACTCGGCAGCAGATTTTTTGACCATATCAAAAAATCTCGTAAATCAAAAAAAATATTTTGGGAAATTGAGTTTTTGTAAAAAAAAGGTTGATTAAAAAATCTGCAATTTTTTTTCGTGTACCTATTTTTTTCTGAATAGTCCTCAACAATACCTACAACTTTGCCGAAGATACCAAATTGATCAGAAAATTCCTCAAAAGTTACAGCTATTTGAATATGTAAGTACCATTTTTGTATGGACAGCTTCCAAAATTGTATGGAGACTAGTATGGGTGAACCAACAACCAACAAATAAAAAAAAATGGGTGAACCAATGACACAAAATAGCTTCGTTGGTCATAGGGAAGGCCCTCACAAAGTTTGAGCCAAATAAAAAAATACAAAAAATAAAAATGGTCGAAATCAGCCGATTTCGTAGAGAGTTGCTCCTCAGTCTTTGTAAACTTTTGAATTACCGTCATCTGGGGCGAATTGGGTCAAAAAGAATCAATTCTCTACGTTGTCCATCGATTCATTAGGTCCAAATAAGTCATTTCGCATAATCAGTTCCTCAATACAAATCTGGGGCCGTTTATTGAAAAGTACTAGATGCAAGTAATCTAGAATCTGTATCTTATAAGAAGGAATTTTCTGATCGATCTGGTGTCTTGGGCAAAGTTGTAGGTTATGATAAGGACTGGTCGGAAAAATCTCAACAACCTAATTTTTTTAAGCATATGAATTGAACAAACGATGAACTATGTTGATAAGTTAAAATAATTTTAAAGTTAGGATTATTAAACTCGTAATTTGAATTTTATTTGATTACCAAAAATTTAGGAACGTGTTCATCGCGTTGTAACATTCACATAAATTATTGCTATACATACCTGCGTTACATCAAAACTTTGCACCACTGGCAAGGTCCGGCAGGGACCGGCCACATCCAGTGCTCTAAAGCCTGGTAATACTAAACAAACCAGCAAAATTGAAACCGCCGTTAACTGCATTTCGACTCTCTTGTGACCGACCGACGCCTATCAACTCACACACGATACTAATCGATGCCAATAAAGTGGGGCACTGAACAAGTCTTATATCGGGGCTCATTTTTCGGCAGTGATAACAACGAAATAGCATGTCTTTAGCGCTGGTTTTGATAAAAAGAGCATTTATTTTGGTTGTTTCCGGCGATAAGATTAAGGCGTCTTGTCTAAGACTGCTGCATCATCGTGTTTGGTATTAGTCATTAAAGTGTAGACTTTATTGCTGTTCAATTTTAACACTCTACAACCCAACTTTACCACTTCACTTCATTTTTTTAAATTGTCAAAAATCGATTTATCAAATATTTTTTTATGGTTGAAAGCATTCGATTTTTTTTTATAAGGTTTAACTTAGTTTTGCTTTTACGTCAAATTATGAAGGGAAAGAATGGGCTGCCGATGTAGGGGAACAACATCTATCTTCATCGTGCCTCTAATGTTGGTATATAAGCTCATTAAAAACGTTTTCAGCTGAAATCGATTGGTAAATTGCTCAATAGGAAGTGAGCAAGAAAGTTTATATCAACAGTTGGTGAGGCTTAGAGAAGTATGGGCAAAAATTTGTCGCCAAGTTATGATTTTTTGAAAAAATAGACTTACATTTCAAATGATATTCAATATTACGCCCTTTTAAAAAAATAAACTTGATTGAAAAAAATGAAAATATGGTTTTCGAAAAGATTTTTAAAGGTCTTATAAGATTCCTGATGATTATAGGACCTTATCAAATAAAACTCTAGATATGTCAATGTAATAAGTCGAGCTTCGCATTATTTTGAATTATTTCAGAACATAAAGTATTAGCAAATTTGTTGTTTGATTTTGTTACACTCTTGGACAAATATGGAATTCGTTTCTTTTTATTTAAAACTCCAATGAAATCGCAAAAATCCGCCCAAGTACTTTTTCTCGATGCAAAAGTACTTGAAAAACTGCTCGATTGTTATGTTTATTAGCGGCTAAACTTTGTGCCCCATGTTGTAGCAAATTAAATGAAATTCGATCGAAAGTTTTGCGGTTTCTTGTTTCGTCTGCACAAAATATCCACCCATCCAGCAGCATCAGGAAACTTTGGCCCGATCCGGAACGACCTGGCCGCCGTCGAAGCCATTAGCAGGAGTTTTTCGTTTGAGAAGTTCCAGGAAGAGATTGCCTGCAGCTTTTGGTGTGTTTTTCTGGCGGCGGCTGCTGATGATGATAAGTTTTGCTCAGGGCAGGGTAAAAGTTTTTTGCGGATCAATTAAGACTAGTTCTCGGTCGGGGCTCAGTTGTCGTATTTGCATCTGTTGGTGAGGAGAGGGGAGAGAAATGAGCGAAGAAAAAATATCAGGATTGAACGGAAATTGACGGGATTTCATTAAAATAGTTTGTCGTCTGTTGTGAACAGAACCGACCAATGCACAGTGGGTTACAAAAGGGGAAAGAAGGAAAAATGGACGATGGAAATCAGGATTCTTGTTTTTCTACAAATTTAGCTATTTCAGAAAAAGTTGAGGAAAATATATAAAAAGTAAAGCAAATAAATCCCTTGATTTATTCTATTTGTTTTAAATTTTAATTTATCTGATTCGAAAAATATCAAATATGATTCGATTCCTGAATAAAACAAAAAAAAAATAATAGAAAAGTTTTAGTCATCTGTGCAAACATTGCTACCGTACGTACTTCGATTGGCTCTGCTCCGTGGTTCGCATATCGGCCCGCACCAGATACTGCTCCACCAGCTTGTCCACCGTCGGCACAATCCGGGGCTCGAGGGTGCGTTGCTTGGAAAGCACCCAAGCCGCCTCAGCCGATTTGTTCTCGGAAAGATTCTTGCACGAGTAGATGATGGCATAGTTGTCGTAGTCGGTGTCCATGATCCAGTAGTTGGAGTTGAGCGGAGCTGAAACGGGAAAAGCAAAGACTATGAGCAGACATTTCAATCCCACTTAAATCCAAAGAATCAAACTCACGACCACCGAAGGTGACGTTCAGTTTGCCCTCCAGCGGGACATGGTCCGGAAAGCTGACAAATGCCCGGCCCACCGAACAGCTCAGCGTGGTGTTGGGCAACCGTTCGCAGCAGTTCTCAACCTTGATGGAACCGCTCTTTTTGGGCGTGAGTGTGGCGAATCCGCAGTCGCAGCCCCGCTCAAAGTGCTGGTCGTAGCGCAGGATCTCGTACCACTTGCCGGCGACGTACTGGAGGAGGAGACAAGATTGGAAATATGCTTGGTTGAAACTGCAATTATTTTGTTACCTGTTATTATGACCGATTCTTAGAACTTGTTTATCAAGCAGTCAATTTTTCAAGATAAACTTTGGATGGATATGATAATTTTCCATGTTTTCCAACTGACCATACAAATCATATATTTTCACTCTTAACTGTGAGTAGAAGTTGTTAAATTTTTACAAACATTTTAACAAAATAGCTCAAATTAATGGATGGATTGCGAATATTTTATCATTCCAAACGGAATATTATATTAAAATGACTCTTTTATGAGCCTCTGATTGATTTTAAATTCTTAATTGTAAAAATTGTTGGTATATTTTTTGTATCACTTCGTTAACCCTCTACAACCCAACCCCGCCTATAGGAGAGCTTCGATCTAAAATTTCGCCAAAAATCAATGTTTCAACCTTTTTTCGATCTTTAAAAAGCATTGGAAAGAAGAACTCTTAAAATTTAGGAAAATTTTAGAGGTGAAACAATTTAAAATTTTATCAACAATTTTAAAAAAATTATGTTTCATCAAAATATCTGAGATCCGGCCTCCAAAAGGTGCATAAATGACACTTAAGTGCTTATAACTTTTGATAAGGTTGTCAGATCTTCAATATTTTGAACGCGTTGGAAAGGTCTTCTGATAACCTATCCAACGACAGGTCGCATGATAGATCCGGACAACGTTTTCATCAAAATATCTGAGATCCGGCCTCCAAAAAGTGCATAAATAACACTTAAGTGCACATAACTTTTGATAGGTTTGTCAGATCTTCGATCTTTTGAGCTCGTTGAAAAGGCCTTTTTAATACCTTTCTAAAAATGTATAGCATTGTGGGGTTTCTTACAAAAATTTACAATCATTACATTTTTTTACAATCTCCCGGACTTTTATTAAAATCGTTTTTATTAGCATAACTTTTGAAGTACTTAACTAAACTTTATAATTTTCAATAGCGACTTATGGGACCCTAAGATGGATCGAATGAGACCAATACAGACAAAATCGGTTGAGCCAATGCCGAGATAATCCAGTGCATTTTTTTTTTATCAACATCCCACCACACACACAGACATTTGCTCAGAATTTGATTCTGAGTCGATATGTATACGTGAAGGTGGGTCTAGGAGATCAAATTAAGAATTTCATTTTTCGAGTGATTTTATAGCCTTCCCTCAGTAAGGTGAGGAAGGCAAAAAAGCGTTAAAAATAAAGATGAAAATAAATCGAATTTATTTGAGATAAAACATCAAAAGGCTGTGTATAGTTTTTGCCATTTTTGATTGCCTCGAATTGTAACCTCATGAGACTATAATTCGAGAACATTTTTGGCGAAGAATGCGTATAAATCACCCCCTAATAAAAAAAGAATTTCTCTTTCGGCTCATCTACTGCCGCTCGAAGCAAGTCCGTCCCAAATGTATTTTTGTCAAAAATGAGATAAACTTAACAATAATTTTATTTTACATGTACTTTTAGCCTATTGAATAAAAAAGTAGTGTTTGTTCTAAAAAAAAAAAACAAAATAAATATGAATTTCGTGCTATCCCACATGCAAAATATAAGCAAGTCAGTTCCTCATGTCTCGCAAATCGTTTAAATAGATGCGAATTTATTTAAAATCAACAGAGTATGTCTTTAAGAGTATGTATAACTTGGATACATCATTAATTGTTCATTTCTTAAGAAATATTTTAAAATTGAAAAACAAAAACTCCCAATCTTTTGTACTTTTTTTCTTTTGAAATGTACAACCACGGAAAGAAAAAATAAAATACATACCGTTATGGTTTATATCTAAACCTTAAAATTAGTTATATTTTTTTCTTGAAAAAGTGTAGTTTTTTAAATTATTTTCAAGGGCTTAGTAGTTGAAATTTTTGTTTCCCTCTGTAATATATTAATAATTTCTTGTGCCAAATTTTCATATCCTGGAATTTTACCAAATACATGATTTAGAGCAAATAAATCTGAAATAAACATTATTTTTATTATTTGGTTATAATTATTTACTTAGAAAAATAACCAAAACAAACCTGGAAATGATAGTTGAACCATGCTGAACCTGTGGTGTAAATGTTCAAGCCTACCTTGATGTCATAACTGACTTGCCTTTATTTATGGACAAATAAAGTCAAGTCGGTCTCTTGCTGTAAATTTCTCAAATTTACCTCCAAATTGTTAATTTTTTTAATCAAATTTTTGGTAGCGGTGTTTTTAATACTGTTACTGAAATAACTGAGCAGTTCTCTACGGAATCGGTCTTTTTTCTTTAATTATAATTTTTGTATTTTTTAATCCGGTTGAAACTTTTTTGGAGCCTTCGGTATGCCCAAAAAAGCCATTTTGCATCATTAGTTTGTCCATATAATTTTCCATACAAATTTAAACCTGATTTGCAAAAAAACACTATTTTTATTTTTTTTTATTGTTTGATATGTTTAAGAGGACATCAAATGCCAACTTTTCAGAAATTTCCAGAATGGGCAAACAATCCGAGTTATGATTTTTTGAATCAATACAATTTTTTTCAAAAAATCGAAATATTGGTCGCAAAAATTTTTCAATTTAATTTTTTGATGTTAAATTTAATTTGCAATCAAAAAGTACTTTAGTGAAATTTTGATAAAGTGCACCGTTTTTTATTTTCAAAAAAATTAAATCAAGACTAACAAAGCTGTTACCTCGAACATGAACTAGAAGTTCATATGAGTGCTGAAAAAAAAATCGATGAATTTATCAAAAACAGCCCAGTTACGAAGTATTCCAGCAGAGTTTATTCTGCCAGAATCCTGCTAGAATGGTGGAATATTTCTGACAGAATGCTGTTAGAATAACCACCTCTGCTAGAATCCTGCTTGGGACGTCCTGTCACATGCACTGACTTTCGCTTTTCACTTTCAATTCCTGAAAACTTATAAGTTGATTCGTGTGATAGATGAGTGGTAAATTTGTCCTGTTGTTGACCCACTACAATGGAATGGACATTTTGCCAAAAATACCTTTACTTTATTACAAGTACACTGAATTCATTGTAGTCTTAAATAACTTAAAATCGATCATTTTTTAATAATCATTATAAATTTACTATGTTTACCACATTTTGAATTCTTTATTGATTTTTTATATGTACCTTCGGTGCCGTTTTCTTTTATTTTAACAATCATGTTCGTAATCAGTTTCAAGACGAGTTCAGCCCAAAAAGTCCCATTTAATGCCACCTCAGTCCCATATGGCTACTTTACGACCAAAAACTGCCCATCAACATGACAAAGTAAAAGAAACAAACAAAAAGTTACGACTGTCATCCAAACCTCACCACAACGGCTGCTGCTTCTGCGGCTCGCTTATACGTACCCTATCCAGGTCAAAGTTTTGCACAATCGGGCGACTTTCCGGGTCAGGGCAGGGCTGTTCGACGATTCGCTGACTTACGACCGGCTGCGAGGTCAACAACATCAGCGCCACTACCATCATCACTGGCAGCAGCATCTTTATCTTCGAGACCGACATAACCGACGCGACCCTACCCAGATCTGGGCTCAATTAATCCTCCTACTACTGGACACTGGGTCTTGGGTGGCCTCTGGAAATTCCTTCGAAATACCACCGCCCGTAAGGAACTTCGGACACGACACTATCGGAGGACCTCACCGTCTTCAACTGACGACGACGAACTGCAACTTTAACGGCTTCGACTGAGAAGGTGCCACACTTTAATCAGCTGTATTTATTTACATAACATTAACTTATCGCCTAAAGTAGTATAGTATGAGGTTGTGTTCAGAAGTTCGGAAAAGAGACAGAGAGCATGGAACAAGATCAGCCACGCAACCAGAGCCACATTTACACATTTCGTTGGAGTCGTGCACGTTTGTCGAAGATGCCTTTTTGATTTAATCAAAACTGACAGTTGACACAACTGTCAGTTGCAGTTCACCGTAACAAACGACCTATATCTTGCATTTCAACCATTTTGAAAATGGCATTTAGGACAGCAGAGCACGAACTCGGACGATTCAGTGAACTCGTCGTCAGTTTTGTTTGAATTGATCGGTGTGGCGGCGGCGACTATCATCCGAAGGAAAGTAAAAGTGATGAGTCTTGGTAGGTAAATAGACCGCTAGAATGAGCTGCTGAAGATAATACTGCAATTAGCTGCACACGCGCTAGCGCGCACCGTTTATGGCTGCAAATGGCACATTTCAGGGCAGCGGAGGTAGCACCAGCGATGCGGGAACCGGTGGTATTTCGGGCTCCTTGCGGCATCTGGAAAGGATGGGATGAAGATTTCGTAAAATTTATTTCAGAGTCTGAAGCTCTTGGAATAATTATTTTCTTATTTTCTTTTTGTCGTTTTTTGTCGTTTTTGTCTTTTTGTCTTTTTGTCTTTTTGTCTTTTTGTCTTTTTGTCTTTTTGTCTTTTTGTCTTTTTGTCGTTTTTGTCGTTTTTTGTCGTTTTTGTCGTTTTTGTCTTTTTGTCTTTTTGTCTTTTTGTCTTTTTGTCTTTTTGTCTTTTTGTCTTTTTGTCTTTTTGTCTTTTTGTCTTTTTGTCTTTTTGTCTTTTTGTCTTTTTGTCTTTTTGTCTTTTTGTCTTTTTGTCTTTTTGTCTTTTTGTCTTTTTGTCTTTTTGTCTTTTTGTCTTTTTGTCTTTTTGTCTTTTTGTCTTTTTGTCTTTTTGTCTCTTTGTCTTTTTGTCTTTTTGTCTTTTTGTCTTTTTGTCTTTTTGTCTTTTTGTTTTTTTGTCTTTTTGTCTTTTTGTCTTTTTGTCTTTTTGTCTTTTTGTCTTTTTGTCTATTTGTCTATTTGTCTTTTTGTCTTTTTGTCTTTTTGTCTTTTTGTCTTTTTGTCTTTTTGTCTTTTTGTCTTTTTGTCTTTTTGTCTTTTTGTCTTTTTGTCTTTTTGTCTTTTTGTCTTTTTGTCTTTTTGTCTTTTTGTCTTTTTGTCTTTTTGTCTTTTTGTCTTTTTGTCTTTTTGTCTTTTTGTCTTTTTGTCTTTTTGTCTTTTTGTCTTTTTGTCTTTTTGTCTTTTTGTCTTTTTGTCTTTTTGTCTTTTTGTCTTTTTGTCTTTTTGTCTTTTTGTCTTTTTGTCTTTTTGTCTTTTTGTCTTTTTGTCTTTTTGTCTTTTTGTCTTTTTGTCTTTTTGTCTTTTTGTCTTTTTGTCTTTTTGTCTTTTTGTCTTTTTGTCTTTTTGTCTTTTTGTCTTTTTGTCTTTTTGTCTTTTGTCTTTTTGTCTTTTTGTCTTTTTGTCTTTTTGTCTTTTTGTCTTTTTGTCTTTTTGTCTTTTTGTCTTTTTGTCTTTTTGTCTTTTGTCTTTTTGTCTTTTTGTCTTTTTGTCTTTTTGTCTTTTTGTCTTTTTGTCTTTTTGTCTTTTTGTCTTTTTGTCTTTTTGTCTTTTTGTCTTTTTGTCTTTTTGTCTTTTTGTCTTTTTGTCTTTTTGTCTTTTTGTCTTTTTGTCTTTTTGTCTTTTTGTCTTTTTGTCTTTTTGTCTTTTTGTCTTTTTGTCTTTTGTCTTTTTGTCTTTTTGTCTTTTTGTCTTTTTGTCTTTTTGTCTTTTTGTCTTTTTGTCTTTTTGTCTTTTTGTCTTTTTGTCTTTTTGTCTTTTTGTCTTTTTGTCTTTTTGTCTTTTTGTCTTTTTGTCTTTTTGTCTTTTTGTCTTTTTGTCTTTTTGTCTTTTTGTCTTTTTGTCTTTTTGTCTTTTTGTCTTTTTGTCTTTTTGTCTTTTTGTCTTTTTGTCTTTTTGTCTTTTTGTCTTTTTGTCTTTTTGTCTTTTTGTCTTTTTGTCTTTTTGTCTTTTTGTCTTTTTGTCTTTTTGTCTTTTTGTCTTTTTGTCTTTTTGTCTTTTTGTCTTTTTGTCTTTTTGTCTTTTTGTCTTTTTGTCTTTTTGTCTTTTTGTCTTTTTGTCTTTTTGTCTTTTTGTCTTTTTGTCTTTTTGTCTTTTTGTCTTTTTGTCTTTTTGTCTTTTTGTCTTTTTGTCTTTTTGTCTTTTTGTCTTTTTGTCTTTTTGTCTTTTTGTCTTTTTGTCTTTTTGTCTTTTTGTCTTTTTGTCTTTTTGTCTTTTTGTCTTTTTGTCTTTTTGTCTTTTTGTCTTTTTGTCTTTTTGTCTTTTTGTCTTTTTGTCTTTTTGTCTTTTTGTCTTTTTGTCTTTTTGTCTTTTTGTCTTTTTGTCTTTTTGTCTTTTTGTCTTTTTGTCTTTTTGTCTTTTTGTCTTTTTGTCTTTTTGTCTTTTTGTCTTTTTGTCTTTTTGTCTTTTTGTCTTTTTGTCTTTTTGTCTTTTTGTCTTTTTGTCTTTTTGTCTTTTTGTCTTTTTGTCTTTTTGTCTTTTTGTCTTTTTGTCTTTTTGTCTTTTTGTCTTTTTGTCTTTTTGTCTTTTTGTCTTTTTGTCTTTTTGTCTTTTTGTCTTTTTGTCTTTTTGTCTTTTTGTCTTTTTGTCTTTTTGTCTTTTTGTCTTTTTGTCTTTTTGTCTTTTTGTCTTTTTGTCTTTTTGTCTTTTTGTCTTTGTCTGCGCCGAGACACCTCCTCGACAGCCGGGATTGTCCTCAGCAGGACGGGGAGTGGACTGTAAAGACTCCTTGGTTGGGCTTGGTCTGGATCGAAGAAGAAGAGTCCTGGTCGTCGGTTCTGGGTGATCTTTATTAGGTGTGCCCTTTAGCCGGGGCTGGGTGATACTGGATGGGGATTACAATTCGGGGAGCCTTTTTATAGGCGGTGGCAAGGTCAAACTAAAGATCTAATACAATAGGGGCTACGAATTACCATGAGGATCAACAAAAGACCAATTGTTGGTGCCGCGTGCACAGAAATGGGGATTAGAAATAGCCTTGAAGATCAGCTAGCTTTGGGATCGTGTGCAGAACTAAATCTAGGGTGAATGTCCTAATTGCGGACGCAACAGTCTTTTTGTCTTTTTGTCTTTTTGTCTTTTTGTCTTTTTGTCTTTTTTTGTTGTTTGTTGTTTGTTGTTTGTTGTTTGTTGTTTGTTGTTTGTTGTTTGTTGTTTGTTGTTTGTTGTTTGTTGTTTGTTGTTTGTTGTTTGTTGTTTGTTGTTTGTTGTTTGTTGTTTGTTGTTTGTTGTTTGTTGTTTGTTGTTTGTTGTTTGTTGTTTGTTGTTTGTTGTTTGTTGTTTGTTGTTTGTTGTTTGTTGTTTGTTGTTTGTTGTTTGTTGTTTGTTGTTTGTTGTTTGTTGTTTGTTGTTTGTTGTTTGTTGTTTGTTGTTTGTTGTTTGTTGTTTGTTGTTTGTTGTTTGTTGTTTGTTGTTTGTTGTTTGTTGTTTGTTGTTTGTTGTTTGTTGTTTGTTGTTTGTTGTTTGTTGTTTGTTGTTTGTTGTTTGTTGTTTGTTGTTTGTTGTTTGTTGTTTGTTGTTTGTTGTTTGTTGTTTGTTGTTTGTTGTTTGTTGTTTGTTGTTTGTTGTTTGTTGTTTGTTGTTTGTTGTTTGTTGTTTGTTGTTTGTTGTTTGTTGTTTGTTGTTTGTTGTTTGTTGTTTGTTGTTTGTTGTTTGTTGTTGGCAAAGCCGGGTCTGCATAATGATAATATTTACAAAGTAACTTACAAAGCTTCACTGTGGTTGGTGGGCCGCACGTGCGATGGCACAAAGTACGTCTCCAGCAGGTACCGCAGCTTCTCCGTGATTTGCAGCTCCTCGGTCAGCTTGGGCGTTCTCGACAGCAGCCAGTAGCCCTCGATGACGGACTCGGAGTCGTCGATCGGCGTGCAGGAGTACACGACGGCAAAGTTGCGGTAGTCCGTGTCCACGACCCAGTAGTTTGAGATTCCGCTCGCTGGAATGGGTTTTGTTTAGTTTTGGGAGCACTTTCAACTGTTTGAGCAAATTTACGAACCCAAGATTCCATAGCTGACGTTCAGTTTTGCTACGACGGGATCGAGCAGCGGGTCCGAGATATAGGCGATACCGCTGAACGAAGCGTATGCGTCCTTCTTGGCCAGGAAGCCCTTGTTCTTTACATCAATCGAGCCGTCCTGCACTTTCCGGGTGTACTCAGCCGTAACGCACTCCAGGTTGCGCTCGTAGTCCTGCTCGTACCGCTCAACCTCGTACCATTTGCCGAGATACTGCAGGAAGGGTGAAATCATGCGGATTAGTCTGAGATGAATACAATTCTTAAGTTCATTCAATACATCTTCACCTTCAAAGGTCTCGGATGATTTAATCTTCGTTAGGTCATTTGTATTGAACTCATAGCGTGTAATTTAAGCTAAACAATTCTAAGGAAGACTTACTGCACCATTGTTGGTTATGATTAAAAGTCACTTAAGTGCATTCGGGTGAAACTCATCATAAATTGAGAAGTTTTAATGAATTGCGATAATTGAAGAAAAGTAACAGTTTTAATAGTTTCAACCTATCGAAGTTGTGTTCAAAACTTCATATAATTCAAAAATAAAGCATTTCAAGAGACATTTAACCTCATTTAGGTCAAGGACTGTTTCAAAAAAAGGCAAGACTTTGATTATGCGCTATAGCTATTGAAGATATTGATGAAAATAAATCCTTCAAAGGTGATCATTTCATCGCCGTGATGAAACTTTTGTCAAGTTGACTCCAAGTAATTTATGCAGCGTTGTTACAACACTAGCCGTTAAAATTGTGCGTCGTCCAGTTCAGTTGAAAAAAACTAACTTTTTTTTGTTGCTCCCATCCTGTAACCCGTGCCACTGAAGCTTTGCTGAAAAATGCAAATAAAAACAAAAATTTACATAATTGTTCGTCTGACTATGCTCCACTCCAGTAAGAGCGGTAACTGAACCGAACACACACTCACTCACCCTCATTCGTCGAGCTTTTCTGTACCTCGAGGAGTATTTTTTTCTGACGCTCTTCTCTCGCTCTGTTTTACACGAAATACTAAAGTTTGTTTTGTCAACCTTTGCACTTTGTGACATGTAAAGTGCATCGGAAACGGTGCCAGCTTGAAAAGGGACGTGGCAGCTGGTTTCACGTGAACTTGTTAGCTTGGTGTTTCAGATGAAGGGTTATTTGAATGAGTGTTTAAGGTCAATGCAATTTTTCAGATTTTTCTGCCTCCGAAGTTTATTTTTAAAAATAACAGATCTAGAGTTTTTTTAAAGGTCCAATAAACAAAATTTAATTTTGTTTGCTATTTGGTGATTTGGAAACCGCTATGAGTGTTTGGAAATACCCTAAAAGTAAAATATTAAAATTTTGTTTATTGGACCTTTTCAAAGAAAACTCCAACAGTAACTTTTGTAATTTTTTTTCAAGGTTATTTTAGCTTATTTCATTTTTTAGCAAAAAGAGAGTTGATCCTCTTTATGTAAGACAGAAACCACACTCAACCTTAAAAATTACTTAATTATGTTTTGCTAGATTAAGTATCGCAGTCAGATCAGAAAATTTACATTACCCGGTTTGCGTTTAGATTTCTTTTAGAAATGCCAAACTTTCCATAAAACAGATGAAAGAATATTGTAGAATTAATAGTTTGATTTTCTTTATTTTAAGTTGATTCAACATAAGTTTCAAAAATCAAGCGGGCATAATCAAGCAAAACAAATCAAGTGGGCGTTTGAAATGTTGTTGGTTTTTTTGTATTTTCAAAGACTTTTTTTTATTATTAAAATTAAAGTACCGTAAACCGGGGTGACTTTCATAGGATTTCAATTTGTTTTTGGAATATTTTCCAACAGGAAAGGTTTTTCTCAAGAATATTATTTCTAAAACATGTACTGGGGTATGCAACACCAAGTCCTTGTACTAATTCGAAAAAAAGTTTTTTCAATAGTGTTTCGAAAAATAGTTACGATAAAAATTCATAGTTTAAATTCCGGGGTGACTTTGATAGTCATAGTTTTTCTTATTAAAATCATATTTAAGATGTTCAAACTTTATTTGTACGTTAAATGTACCATCACTAAAGTAGCTGATATAGTTTTAAGAAAAAAAAAATCCATGTTTATATTTAGTTAACTAAGTTTATAAGCTTTTCAACAAAATTTTAGGTAAATTTAGGTAAATAGTCGGAATTTTGCCAGAAATTTGTTAAAACTAGTTTTGTTTATAAAACTATCGATTTAAATTGAATTTCATACTATATTCGAAGCACGAATCACAAGTTTTTACATTTTACATGAAATTTGTTCAACTGAAATTGCCTATAAATTTGGAGATTTTTTTTAGTTGTGTTTCAAAAACACATATTATTTATTATTTACAAACTTATTTAACCTTCTCCTAATAGAAAATTGTCTAAAGAATCCGAGAATGCATTCCGTCTTTCGATTAAAAATCATGTTCATTGAGAAAATCATGACACTTTGAGAAGTTTAAAATAATGTCTTTCCTCAAAATTTTCTTAACTATAGTTAACTAACTTTTTAAACTTTCCAAAATTTTATGAAAAGTTCTTTTTGAGGTACTTTGAACACTTCTCTACCACGGTCAGTATGATTCTAAACCATTCCGTACGTATTTAAATTGTACTCTTCATTTTGCGGAAAAATCGCAAACCTATCAAAGTCACCCGGCTATCAAAGTCACCCCGATTTACGGTAATATGGTTATTAACTATACGTCCTTCTAACGATACATCAATACAGATTTTATAAAAAAATATGACTCTATCTCACCCCAGAGATAATGTCACCAGGCCGATTTGAAAAGAAGATCTGTTCAATTGGACCAAGATATGCTGAGAGGCTCTGTGATCGAAACGAATTGGAAAATTAGGTTTTCTGAGTGAAACCAAAACAACGTCAAATAATGAATGCCGATATGTTAGCAACCATAGCACCAATTCCGATGTCAAAAAAAAGCACAAAGAAATACTTTCATGAAATTTTGTGAACTTTCCGATGAAATAAATTTAAAAAAATAAGCTTAACTTTTCAACAGCCTGTAGTTAGATTTTGATTAAAAATAAAATCGTTCGAAATTTTTTCCAAGGAAACTTACCTTGAAAACGGGAAACTTTAATGTTTTTTATATGTCGATTGAAAAATTCGAAAAAAAAACTGTTTTATTAAAATTGCATAAGAAGACCTAACAAATTTTCTGTTCTATCCCATTCCCATAAGTATGTCTGAAAATTCCATCTTGTGAGCTATTGCACAGAAGATAAAAATTTGGGTTCTATTCCATTCCCCAGAATGATCCATTTCCCAGAAACTCATTTCCCAGAATGACCCATTCCCCAGAAAAGTTTTATTTTTATTATGAATTTACTTTATTTCAAAAAGTGATCAGTTTTAAAGTGTGAAAGTGTTCAGATTTTGCCTTTATTGACAATTATGCCAAATTATGTTATGCCAAACGGCGTTATGCTAAATGGCATTATACCCAATGGGAAACACAACTTGTTTTTCAAGGTCCTAAATATTTCTGGGGAATGGATCATTCTCGGGAATGGAAAATTCTGGGGAATGGAACATTCTGGGGAGTTGGATTCTGGGGAATGGGATAGAACCCAAATTTTCATCTTCTGTGCAATAGCTCACAAGATGGAATTTTCAGTCATCTAAATACCCAATCTTCTTTTTTTTCGAAAATAGTTTCACCAGAAAACTATTTTTTTAATTATTTGTTTTCAAAAAAGTAAATCTCGAAAAGCGCTTAACATATTTTAATGAATAGTTTCCATATACTTTTAAGGTAAATATCAGCTGAAAATATTCATAAATGTATTTAAGCTGAGAAATTCTCTAGAATTTTAAATTTTATTAAGGAGTTACATACATGTAAATTGGCAAAAATGTCAAGGGTTGGTATAAGCACACAATAAATATTTTTTTTAAATTTGTTTTCAGGGCATTACAATATACATTTTCATCTATTTAAAAAATAAATATGAAGACATTTGGATGTACCATTGCCGAGATATAGCCGAGCTATAGATATTAAGTTAGCAGTTTCAAAAAAAGGGTGCCACGATATCTCAGCACTGCGTTGACCAATTTGGCTCAAAATTTTGGTGAAGACTCACTAAACGGGTTCCGTGGCCGATTCTCAAAACAAATATTTTAATAAAAGACAAAAATATTTTTCTGTTTTTCATATAAAAAATCAACAGTTTTTGATTTTTGTAATTTAAAAAAAAACCTAAATTTCAAAATCGGGCTTCGTCATGCACACGGGATATGTATTGAGAGTCCTCACTCCAAATTTCAGCCAATTTGGTCCATCCCATCCCGAGATATCGTGGCACCCGCAAATCAACTCGGTGTTTTGAGAAAAACACTCACAAAGTTTGACGGTTTGGTTTGCGCATAGCAAACCTTTAAACTTAAATCGTCTTCGACTCAGTTAAATCATGAAATATCTTTATGAAGCTTTCGGGAGTGATTCATCTTTTAAAAAGATTTAATAAATAATCGGAACAATGAATTTTGGAGATTTTTTACATGTATGTTACCTCTTCACTGTGAAAATCTGATAATGAGCCAAATTTTGTATTTTTAACTCATTTAAAATGTTAGGCATGATTTTGCAATTATGAAAATAGGGGAACTATACCCTTTCTCAGCTCATTTCTATTATCGGCCTATCAGCACTTTGATCATGAATTACAGCGGTCATCAAGTGTTTTTGACTGTTTCAAAGTAATAACTAGCTCAAAAAAAAGTAAGCAAGCAACTCTCCATTGTTGATACATCTGAAAATGTGGATTTAATAGTGGAAAACGGCAAAAGTGATGAGAATTGGTCGAACGGCTTAGAGTGATTAAAATGGGCATATTTCCCCTAGTTAAAAAAAAATCAAAAAGATGTTTGAAAGCTTTTTTTTGGTTTCAAATCGATGCTTACTTTTCAAATAGTGCTATGTCACACGCAATGTTAATGTATATGGCATGATCTGCGCTATTTTATTTTTTTATGTTTCCTTTTATTTTATTTTCTTGTGTTCAACAATTTTGCTGACATATTCTTCTATGACAAGTACCACATTGCAAACAATTTGAATCATTTAAACACTCAAAGCAGTAGTTTTCGAGTTTAAAGGTGTAAAAGTAATATTGTGCAATAAAGAACACTTTTAAATATTTTTTCTTGATGCTTTTTGTTGATCATCTACATATTCAGACACCACAGCTTTTATTCAAAATTAGCACTTTTATTCACATTTTAACAGTTCAGGATAAACTACGCCCCATTCACCAACCTTTTCGAGGTTAAAGTTGTCCAGCACTGGAATGTTGGCGGATACCAACGAGCAGTTGCCATCCTTCACAATGTATGCAAAACTGCTTCCGGCCAGCATCACCACCACCACACCAAGCACTTCCAGGTGGTACATTTTGTTCGCGGTGCAACTTTTTTTAAACGTGTTTTAAATATAACTTCACTCCACGTGGTTTTGGGCTCTGGGTTGAAAAGTGACCACGCGAAACGAAGCGTATTCTCAAACTGACCGTCCGCGATGTGAATCTTCTCAAGATAAAGGGGGATGGTCATTTTTCTGCCGATGATCACTACGATAAAATCGCATCGGGCAGAGTTGTTGGATGATAAAATACATTTGGCGTAGTGTTTAGTCGGTGTTGTGCACGTTGCATATGTCGCGGGCGTAAAGGCAAAACATTTGGATTCGATGGGCGAAGCGAAAACAAGTAAAGGGGTGACGTACCACTTTGAATGACCTTTTCACTTATTTTTATTTTTTTCAATTTAATCAAATTTAAAAAAAATATATAATATTACTTGATCATACTCAATTTTTATTAATTTCCTGATTTTGTTTAATTAACGCAATTTTAACGTTTATTCCACATTTTCAACTAGCTGTGATGATACTTTGTCGTCTTTTGGAAAGTTTCGATATAAATCTTAACCAAGTGGCTGCCTCTGTATGCCTTTCCTTGAGTTCTAGTGCACTCCAATAGTTGCTAATCGAAGGTGAAAGCTCCGTACGGAGACCCATGACTGCGAAACCTGTACTAACGCGAAGTAAGTGACTATCAGTCTATTTAAATTGTTCATATAAAAAAAGATAACATCTAAGCTAAGAAAAACATTTCTATCGTCATTGGTAGTAATTCAATCAACTGAGTAAATGATCTCGATTGATATGACCAAATAAGGCAGGTGTTACCAAAGTATGGCCTGCGGACCCATTTTTGATGAACATGTAATATGGCTCTTCGACCAGCTGCAAATTGATTTTATAGATCTAAACAAATTTACATGGAGCAATTCCAGCCCAAAACAGGAATTTTTCTGGTACTTTTTTCTCGACCCTCTCCGATTTCAATGAAACTTTGTAGACATGTTATCCTACGCTTATATAAGCCATTTTTGTGTATATGGAGCCAGTTCCACTCGATAATGACATTTGAGAAGGGCGTAAGTGTTTTAAATATTTTTGTATTTTATAATTTAAAAATTTCTGTATCTCGAAGCCGTTGCATCGTATCAAAAAGTGGTCAGAGACAAACTTGTAGGAAATTTGACGGGCTTTTCGAAAAAAATACACTGAAAGAAAAAAACACTCTACTTTTACGAGATTTTTCGATTTTTAAGTTTAAAAGTCAAATTTGAGGGAGAGCCCACGATTTTTTTTCGTTCAAAATTTTTGTGAAGATAGCCTAAAATGTTACAAAAAGACTCACGAAAAATGCAGGATGGAGCAACTCACCTAAAAAAATACAAAAATCATTAACTGAAACTGTTTTTTTGAAAAGTGCTCTAAACGTCAAAATTTTCACAAACCGATAGTGGGAATCGATTCTCCAGACAATTTTACATAAAAGTCTCCATATTGACTACTGTCCTAAGTCCAATCCTTGTGAAGTTACAGCGGTTTTAAAAATGAAAATGTTGAAAAAATAGGTTTTTTTATGGTTTTTTGCAATTTCTATATGACAGACTTGATTTTTCAGTCTCAAAAATATTTTTACCGGAAAGCTCGTCCAATTTCCCATAAGTTTGTCTTTGACCACTTTTCAAAATAACTCATTTTTTTGATGATTTAAGCTAATTTACTATCCAGGTTACTATACTACACTGAAAAAATATTATGTTTTCAGTTATGAGCAATGTAATTAGCTTATATCTGTAAGCCCATACATCCAATTGAAATGTGGTCAAAGACAAACTTATGGGAAATTGGACGAGCTTTCCGGTAAAAATATTTTTGAGACTGAAAAATCAAGTCTGTCATATAGATATTGCAAAAAACCATCAAAAAACCTATTTTTTCAACATTTTTATTTTTAAAACCGCTGTAACTTCACAAGGATTGGACTTAGGACAGTAGTCAATATGGAGACTTTTATGTAAAATTGTCTGGAGAATCGATTCCCACTATCGGTTTGTGAAAATTTTGACGTTTAGAGCACTTTTCAAAAAAACAGTTTCAGTTAATGATTTTTGTATTTTTTTAGGTGAGTTGCTCCATCCTGCATTTTTCGTGAGTCTTTTTGTAACATTTTAGGCTATCTTCACAAAAATTTTGAACGAAAAAAAAATCGTGGGCTCGCCCTCAAATTTGACTTTTAAACTTAAAAATCGAAAAATCTCGTAAAAGCAGAGTGTTTTTTTCTTTCAGTGTATTTTTTTCGAAAAGCCCGTCAAATTTCCTACAAGTTTGTCTCTGACCACTTTTTGATACGATGCAACGGCTTCGAGATACAGAAATTTTTAAATTCCGAATTACAAAAATATTTAAAACACTTACGCCCTTCTCAAATGTTATTATCGAGTGGAACTGGCTCCATATACACAAAAATGGCTTATATAAGCGTAGGATAACATGTCTACAAAGTTTCATTGAAATCGGAGAGGGTCGGGTACAACCGATTCCCTATTTGGCATGGAATTGCTCCATGCTTATACGAAACAAATATTTCGCTGAACAAATATAAATTTCCATCAAACATTTTTGGAAATGAGTTATAAAACGTTCAAATTTGACTAAAGTAGACTAGCATCTGGTTCAGGAATAACGGTTGAAAAATACAAATAAAATCAGTTCAAATACAAGTGCATTCGATAAGATTATTTTTTTCATTTTCATTACATTTGTAAAAAAAGGAGTTTTTTCAGCCACAAAACCATCAACTAACTCTTAACCTTGACCAGACCGTGGCAAATAAATTTCTTTCAAAAATATTGGCAGTGGCCTGACTTCATTTAAATGTTTGTTGAGGCATACAAAATGCTATGAAAAGCTTATGAATAATTTTTTCGGCTTCTTGTGGGTTTTGTTGATTCTAATCAATTTTACATGGCAAACACAATCCAACTTTTTTTATTCAAATTTGTCTTATTTACTTACTTTTTAAATCATATTTTAACTCCAAAACCTCAATCTTTTGTGGAATTTCCCGAGGATTCCTAATATGTCAAAATTGAAACCACAAAATTGCGTTTTGTTGGCCTACAGGGCAAAAGTTCACGGTGTAAAAAGTATGTTATACTAAACTGGGTGATGAATAGAGGGAATGCGTATCGTGATTTTCGAATGATCCCACTTTGTTTACATCTACAAAGTAGGAGGCTGTTCAAGCACAAGCATGACTTTTTTCTTACTGGTAAATGAGCTGTTTTATAATCAGTAGTATGTGTTTTATTTGTATAGTTTTTTAATTCTTTTGCTTGAAAATTGTGTGTTTTAAAGTTTCGATAGGTTGGAAAATGTTTTTCTTTTTTACGGGTGACGAAGAACTGCGGCGAGATTGTCATTCTGCGATGTCACCGATAAATTCCCTGACTGATTTTGGAATCCTGCCACTTTTCCTGGTCCAGCGAAAAAAAACATCGCTAATTCTAGCGTAGAGCTGTTTCAACAAACAGATAAGATTTTCACTAAACCAGTAGATTTTCAAACGGAATCGAACAATAAAGACAGCTTCTGGATGGATACAACCGCATCGACTCCATAAACAACTTCCATCCATCGATAACAATACACTCTACTTTTGGCGAAAATTGAGGCCGTTTTGCGAACCACTATTCAGCACCCAGGTTTAAAGTATCGTTTTTGTTAACATTTCCTATATTTTCAGTAAAAAGAAGTATGCAGTATTTTTTGTAATGTCCCAAACTATGCCGCTACGCATTTTTTTTTTACAATTTATATGATGATGGTACCATTCTATAGCAGAAAATGATAGACAGGCAAAATGTAATGATAGGAGGTGGTAGAATAGGCAAAATACAACCAAAAACAAACATAAACTAGACAAGATAAATGCAAATAATCTTACTTAAAAATAAAACAAGAAAAACAACAAAATATTTGGGCAGTAGAGGGTTAAAATAATATATAGTTCAACCATAAATCTCTTACCAGAACAAACCAATTGTTCTTGTAATCTGTTTCCGACCATGACTTGTTATCTATTATATGTCGCGTGCTTCGATAAGCAAAAATGTCGATTCATTACGGAATGGTTCACGCATTTTGATTATACGTACACTCCCGAGATACTTCTGGAAGAACCCAAAACAAACCCACGCAACTCTGTCACCACTTCACCGATAATATTCGTTAGTTTTTTTGTTGGTATAAAATGCCGTGTGCCACTCAACCGGCATATTCATACATTTACAGCAGTCAACGAAGCAAGACACGATGTACAAATCACCGCAAGTGTTCGCCGCTGCCCTGTTAGTTTTGGGCTTGTCGTCAGCGGTCGTCTATGGCGTCATCTACGACCGACCCTGCCGAACGGAGATCTCGGTTGTGCAGAACTTCTGCCTAGACCGGTACCTGGGCAAGTGGTACGAATTGCAGCGCTACGAGCAGCCCTTCCAGATCAAGGTTGACTGCACCACTGCCAACTACGGCCTGCTTGATCCGGCCACGGTGTCCGTCCGGAACTCGGCCTTCAGTCTGATCAACGAAACCTCTTCCGAGGCCATCGGAACCGCCGTGCTGTCCTTTCCCGAGCAGGAGATCGTCCAGGCCAAGCTGAACGTGTCGTTCTTTGGAGCACGTAAGTTACTGATCATTAGCAGTGTTTGATGTGAATCTCTAAGCATCCTTTACATCCTTCAACAGCCAACGATCGGTCCAACTACTGGGTGATCGATACGGACTACGAGAACTTTGCGATCGTGTGGTCCTGCGAGCCGCTGCCCCAGGACCGGTCCAGCGAAGGATTTTGGTTCCTGTCGAGGGAGCGCAAGTTCACCGACGACAAGGATGCCAACGAGCGGGCGTTCGGTGCGATTCGGAAGTACATCGATCAGAACGAGATCCGGTTCACGAACCAGGCGGACGAGCGGTGTCCGGATTTCTAGACGGAGCGTGTGTGATTTTAAGATTGTGTTTATTTATTTGTGAAACCTTTTGACATTATGGTGCTAATTGCGAAGAGTAAATAAAACAGAACATTTTTTCGTATATACTTCTAAGTTATTCAGTTTATTTTATCAGTGTTTGGTCATTGTGACGTTGGATAAATCATTCTTTTAATCAACCTTTTTATCATTACTAATCTTGAACAACTTCTTTACTTCATAACATCACGTAATGGCCAGTGTTACTCTTGGTTAGCCCATTCGTCTACCAGAAAGTTTTTTTTAACGATGGACAATCTATAAGTTTTGTATGGACTATGAAATAATGGTAACGAAAAAATAGGAAGATATATACGTTTGAAATTCGACGCTCTAATCGCTTGCCTTAGGCTAAAGGTTTATTCTAAACAATACCAAGTAAATTACACAGTCCAACATAAACGCACAAGTTTCGTGTCTCTGGGTCACAGTAGTCGGGCGTTTACGTGTGTCAAACGAGTTCTGACTAAAATTCTTTAGGCCAGTTCTCGCACTTACAGCACTTTTCAGGGTGCATCAAAATACCACGAACAGATTGAAATTTCTTTCTTTTTGAAGTGTGACAACAATGTTTGGAATAATTCCGGGTTTTGTTGATTATCTCAGGATTGAAATCAAAATTTAGGGATCTGTGAAAGTTAAAAGGTGCGAGCATTGAGAGCTGCACAAAATGGCGTTCTTCTCTAAATTTGAAAAAAAAAATCGAGGAGCAACAAGATAGCACGATCGAAAAAAAATGCCAATATTCCAGCAACTTAACCAAGTCTCAATTTGAATATTTTCAAAAGTGCGGTTGACACTCGAATTACACTTGAAAACGAATTTTATGGTTTCTATAAAATATAAATATCTGAATTTATTTTATGAACGAAAAAAGCCCATTAATTATTGTTTCTAATAAGAATTGATGGGAGGAAATCGAGAAAATTTACAGAAATAAGCACTCATAGCACTTTTTTAATGATTTTTTTTTTCTCGGAATTGGCTCTCACTCGAAAACGCTGCATTTTTCCTAACAAATTGTAAAGTAGTTTTTGATTGCAAATTCAATTTCACATCAAAATTTCATGCAATTCTGTTGTACTCGAATGTTGAAAAATTTTACAAAAATCTCCGAAAAACCAAACCTCCTCAATGGCTCAAAAGGTTGCCTCTAAAACAAATGATAAAATCGAAAATGTATAATCTGGATTTTGGAAATTCGACTTCTAGTCATAGAAAGACTTTGAACGCGAGCGCGAGCTGTGGGCAAACGCGAGCTGAAAAATCGGAGCAAACGTGGGCGCGGGCAAACGTGAGCTAGCTCGCGCCACGCTCCTTCCACGAATGAGCGCTCACGAGCCTGTGAGCGCGTGAGTATCGCAACACTGTTAAAAGTTAATATAAAAATGGCAATTTTTTAGAGCGTTTTTATTTTTTTCTGAAAAGTCCTAGCCGTCATCTTCAACTACACAGAAAAATAAGTTGAATTTTAGAATGTTGAAAATTTGATAGGTTGAATATTATCTCTGTTTTTGAGTAATATTACATAAAAAATGTGTAAAAAATGTGAACCTGATGAAATGAATGTTCATCAGGTTCACATTTTTTACACGTTTTGCTTTCCTCACTGAGGTAAGGCTATAATCCTGCTCTAAAAATGAACTTTGTATAAAAACGTCGTAGACCCACCTTCATGTATACATATCGTCTCAGAATCGAAAACTGAACAAATGTCTGTGTGTATGTGTGTGTGTGTATGTGTGTGTATGTATGTATGTGACCAACAAACTAGCTCATGTTTCTCGGCACTGGCTGAACCGATTTGACCCGAACCTGTTGCATTCGACTTGGTTTAGGGTCCCATAGATCGAGTTTTATACAGATTGAAGTTTCGATAAGTAGTTCAAAAGTTATGTATAAAAATGTGTTTTCACATATATCCGGATCTCACTTAAATGTATGTAAACTATGTCCGGATCCACCATCCGACCCATCGTTGGTTAGGTTATCAGAAGACTTTTCCAACGACTCCAAAACATTGAAGATCTGGCAACCCTGTCTCGAGATATGGCCAATTAAGTGATATTGATGTACTTTTTGGATGCCGGATCTCACTTAAATGTATGTAAACTATGCCTGGGTCCATCATCCGACCCATCGTTGATTAGATTATCAAAAAACCTTTCCAACGAGTTCAAAACATTAAAGATCTGGCAACCCTGTCTCGAGATATGTACTTTTTTATTCCGGATCTAAAAACTAGATGAAATTTTTGTACAATTCCATCATATCAGCCATTGTTGGTAATAAGTGAGGAAGGCTCATACCACATAGGTGGATTAAGTTAGTTTTTTATGTAATATTACTCAAAAAGAGAGATAATATTCAACCTATCAAATTTTCAACATTCTAAAATTCAACTTTTTTTTCTGTGTAGTTGAAGGAGACGGCTAGGACTTTTCAGAAAAAATAATAACACTCTAAAAAATTGCCATTTTTATATTAACTTTCAACAGTATTGCGATACTCACGCGCTAACGGGCTCGTGAGCACTCATTCGTGAGGAGGAGCGTGGTGCGAGCTAGCTGATGAAAATAATCATTTTCTGAGGTAAATTAATCATTTTTTTGACACAAAGTTTGTCACCATTTCCTGATGAATATTACCATCATTTTTTTCTGTGAATGCCAAGAAATCAAAGTAGATCAAATCTAATGTAATGTTCCATTTTCAATTCCGGGTTTGAAAGTACTTTCTTTTGCTCTCATTCTAAAGTGACAAAATGGCTACTTATCATCACAAAAAATAACAGTGCTGAAAAGTTCATTATAAAGCTCATTTGATTGATGAAAAGTTCAACTACTGGAGTCTGCGATCAGCAGAGAAGCGAGTCAGACGTGCGTCCCTCACAAACCAAAAAAGTGCTAAAAAGTGCAAAAAATGCCTCACGGCAAGAAAAAGAGGCGGTCCTCACCAGCAGGCTCGGCAGATTTGAAGAAGCTAAAGAATGCCGAAGCGCTACCTGCAAAGCCAGGCAGTTTGAGCAAGGACGCTCAAAAATTGTCTGGAAACCAGTTCGCTACCCTCCCTGTGGACGTGAGTGAGAAGGAAGAATTTGAACGGCGGGAAAAGTTGCCACCCATTTTTGTGAAAACATCGTCATCGGATTCGGTGCGAAAGTGGCTGACCGGATTTATCAAATCTGGCGCTTTACGAGCTTCCATTCGCTTGTGTGCTGATGGACTCAAAATTCTGCTACCTACCAGAAAGGATTACAACTACGTTCGGGATTTCCAGAACAACACAAAGATTGAATACTACAGCCATGACGATCCAGGTAAACGCCCCATGAAACAGGTCCTCCGTGGCCTGTACGACATGGATGTGAGTGTGCTGAAAGAAGAGCTCAAAACTCTTAAGTTGAACGTGATCGAAGTCTTCAAGATGACGAGACACAACAAGGACATCAAGTATCGTGATCAACTGTACCTGGTTCATCTCGAGAAAGGATCGACAACGCCGTCTGAGCTGAAAGCAGTTCGGGCAATTTTCAACATCATCGTGACTTGGGAACGTTATCGACCAGTGCACCGTGACGTGACGCAGTGTTCGAACTGTTTGCAGTTTGGACATGGTGGAAGGAACTGTTTCATCAAGAGTCGTTGTGCAACCTGCGGAGGTGAGCACAAAACTCAAGCATGCGAAACAATCAACGAGAACATTGAAGCCAAATGCTTCAATTGCGGCGGCGACCATTCGACCAAGAATCGAAGCTGCCCAAAACGTGCTGAGTTTGTGAAAATTCGGCAGCAAGCGACGACGAGGCACCAACCAAATCGTCGCAAAACACCACCAACTTTCACGGACGTGGATTTTCCTGCTTTGGCGTCACCTGGAGCAGGATCTGTTCGAGTGGTTCCAAATCTGCAGCCATTGCCGTTGAATCAGCGGCAAAAGTTGCAGAGAATACAACACCTCCTGGTTTCAGTCAGCAACCGAGGAAAACCAACCAGCATCAACGGATGAAGGCAGTAGTGACCTGTTTTCACCACAAGAACTTATGAACATTTTCATCGAGATGACAACAACACTGCGTGGTTGCAAAACTCGTGCGGAACAAGTAAGAACGCTTGGAGGATTTATCTTAAAATACAGTTCGTAGTTTACTCGTTCTAATGATTTTGAATATTTCAATGAATTTGCTTTTTAGTTTTAAGTTAGGATTAGTTGTTGAAGTGATTTTTTTCTTTTTACCCAAATGTATTCGATTCAATGCAAAAATGTAAAACAATTTGAAGTAAATAAATGAATGTGAACAGTTAATAAGAAAACGAAAAATATAACAAAGATGAAGAGCATGTAGCCATACCACTTAGAATGTAAATGAAATGTAATTATTATAAGAAAGTTCAATAAAGACATATTTAATTTAAAAAAAAAAAAAAAATTCAACTACTGAGCGCTTGTATCGAAAAGTAATTCTTGTCGACAATGTTTAATAAACAGAGGAATAAACGATGAACTGAAAAATCATATTGCTAAATGTTTCTTCGGAATTGCACAACAAAAATGACACAACTCGTTGCAAAACATTAATTTTTCGCACTCGTTTCAATTCAATGTTCAATTTTTGTGCTTGAAAGATATATTATCTACGCTACTATTACTTAATTCATTCATGAAAACATGCGTAAGAACCATCCAGAGTAAATTGGGAAAGTACATACCGATAGAAGGCCTGGGTTTCTATCAGACACAGCCCGTGTTGGTCGTCCAAATAAGATAAGTTAAATGTTCTGGAACTTCCGTCACTGTTGTTATTTTTGTTGTTCAACCCTGTCAGTTCCATTTTCCAACGTTATTCGGTTTAAGTTAAAGAGTTTGTTTTGTTTTGTGTTTTTTTTTCAATTCTGTGATTATAAATTTTCAATGTGTGCTCATTTTGTAATTTCTTATAGATTTATGTTAAGAAGTCAAGTAAAAAATGACCACTAGCCTCCCTCGTGTTGTCGCTTAAATCCTAATCTAATCGCCCGTGCGCAATGATCTATTGGAGCTTTTTATTTCCGAAAAGCCAAATTTTACAACCAGCGACCAGCTCCAATAAGTTCACTTTGCCGCGTTGGTGACTCTATAAAACAAACCCACCGGGTCGGAACTGACCGACTGTTACGTGAGAACGCTAGTCGCAGAACCATGAAATCGCTGGTGGTACTTTCGATCGTGTTGGCCACGGTGGCCACCACCTGCCGGGCCCAAATCATCTCTCTTGGCCAGTGCGCAATGCCCGAGGTTGTGGAGAACTTTAACGTGAGTGCTTACCTGGGAAAGTGGTACGAGATCGAGCGGTACGAGCAGGTCTTCCAGCGTAACGGAGAGTGCGTTACGGCGAAATACAGCCTGAACGATGATGGTTCCGTGCGGGTTGAGAATGCTATGCTGGTGCCGCCGAGCGGCAAGTTCGACATTGACATTGGCAGGGCTTTGCTGTCCTTCCCCGACGAGGATCCGCTGCGGGCCAAGCTGAACGTTAGCTTCGGAGGAATGCGTGAGTTTTTGTTAGCGTTACTGGTGACAGCTGTACTAACCATTTCTTCTAGCGCCAATTGCGTCCAACTACTGGGTCCTGGACACCGACTACGAGAGCTTTGCCTTCGTGTTTAGTTGTTTCCCCGTTGGAAATACTCTGAAAGGCGGTAAGTACTCCGAAAGCAAAAGAAAATTTAAAATATCTAACTTTGGACTAAACCCGCAGACAACTACTGGCTGCTATCGAGAACCCCCGAGCTATCGCCGGAAGTTCGGGACCGCGTTGAAGTGCTGATCGACTTGTACCTGAATCGACGTCACATTCGTAGAACCCGCCATAATCTGTACTAGTGAGTATTTTCAGTCATCAAACCATAATTGAAACATCATTAAAGTATTTTTTTGACTTTGCAGTTGCCAGGAAAATATTGAAACAACCACCGAGGCAGCACCGGAAAGTCCGAAACAGTTTACCAAAATGGCGGAACGGAGCAAACGAGTCAATGGTTAAGGGCAAAGCACACTGTGCTAGATGCTTACACATTTAGGAAAAATGACTATGTTGTACATAAATGTTCTGATCACAAAACACTAAATTGTCGAAAACTCTACTTCATTTGTTGGTGAAGTATCCCACAAACCCTTTTACACTCCAAATCCGGATACCTTGGAGGTCGTCTAAGTTCTTAGGCATCTCTATAGGGTATGCAATCATCAATGTTAATCATGTACCTAAGTCACTTGACTTAGGCTTAATCCGGATATTTCAGTCCCGTAAATCGTTTTTAAACCATTCTGCTACATGTAAGTACAATTTAAAACCATGACCAGTAACGTTTTAGAGTTAAAAATTTGAAACTTTGATCTTTTCCTACGCAATTTTACCTTAATTTCTAGTCAAAAAACTATAATTGACCATATCCGAAAGTCCTGCCGGCAAATATTTTGAAACTCGGCCAGAGGTATAGAATGGTCCCAGAAACCGTATCCAATCATTGGTTTTTGTGGAATTTTTTTTATACAGTATGTAAAAAAAGTATTTACACCCCTTGGGCACTATGCACATTTTGTGATGAAACATGTAACAATTTAAAGTTTGACAGAAACCTAGTACTACGTTTTGTTCAGAAACTCATGCCGAACATTTTGCTATAAAAAGCTCATGAAAAGATGTTTTCTATAAAAAGTTATATAACAAATACTATTACAAAAATCAAAAAAGGTGCAAAAAAAGTTTGTACACCTTTCGAAAAATTAACATAAATAAAGTTATTTGTTGACAAATCACCATAAATTCAGTCTCCCAACTCCAAATAGGCATCCTTGACTGATTTAAAAAATAATTTGGATTGAATATAAAGTTTACTAACTACTTAGTATAAAAGTTTATATAACTCTCGAAATTCTATATAAAACTTATCTAAACTTAATTTTGCAAACTTTCAATTTAACTAAATGTCAATATATAACCATAGAATTGCTAAATAAACATTATGGAGGGGGTATAACACCGTTTTGGGGGTCTTTGTATCGCTTGAATAGATTTTTCGTTGGAGTTTCGTACCAACCCGGAATTACGTCGTCGGAAAATCCGCCGGCATTCGGACCGGTCCACAATTCACAAGTCAACCTATGTGGCATCGGGAAGGGCATAAAATTTCCGATCTCTTGATACCCATACATCTAGGTTTTCTATAAAACCCGCGTTTTTAAATACCTGGGCAAAAAGTAGGTTTGATCTACGAGAGCAAAAATTACGAAAGTCCATACATTTTTGGCAGATTGCTCAAACGAAACCACAACAACGTTTTTGTCTAGGTATTTAAAAACGTGGGTTTTATAGAAAACCTAGATGTATGGGTATCAAAAGATCGGAAATTTTATGCCATTCCCGATGCCACATAGGTTGACTTGTGAATTGTGGATCGGTTCGAATGCCGGCGGATTTTCCGACAACAAAAAATAAATAGAAATAAACTAACAACTCAAAAAAATTTGCTCCATGCTGTACATTTTATTCTGATCATGCTATTCTCTTCATTTCATTGTTACACATTTCACGTAGAGAACGAAAGGCGCTGCTATTAATGATTGCGTGATTGTGACACCAGTTTGATCTGTTTCTTTTATTTGATTTTCAGTTTATAGTACCAATTGTCTGCCGTGTTTGGTGCTGAGAAAAAAAGAATGCATTAATAAAAAACTGGTTTTATACATGTTTGTCGAATAATAATTCTTTACTTTATAAAGTCCAAATCTGGGGCTTTTTTCAAGAGTTCATTCATTTTATATGCTTTTTGGAGTTTTTGAGCACCCCTGACTCAAGGCGGTTTCAAAAACACCCAAAAAGCAAAAAACGAAAATTTTAATTTGAACCATTAAAAAAACAGTTGAAATAGTTTAAAGTTATAGTTATGATAAAAAAATCTTATTATTTGCGTTTTTTTCAAAATCTAATTTTCGCAAACTGAAAATTTGGAACCTTATGCATTTCGCTAAACTTATCGACATTTTTAATTTTGCATTTTCGGTTTGGATGAAATAACTTGACAATGACTTTGCAGAAACCATAGATTAGATTAGATCATAACCCCCCCCCCCCCCCCCTCCACTACTTGAAATTCTACGGCATTCGCGAATGGTCGCGCTATGGGAAACCGAAAGGTTGAATACAAAGTTGAATGGAACATTTCATGCAATTTAATCTAATCGCCTGATGTTATGCAACTATTTAACAAAGCAATTTTTATCAAGCATTCAAACACCTTTTTTACCTTTTTAGTCTGATGCTAATATTTTTTCTAAGTTTTTGTCACTCGGTTCCGGCGGGGGTCGAGGGAGGAGGGGGGTAAGGGGGGTTTGTTTTAAAATGTGTTTAACACTAGTAGAAAAGTAATCAAATTAGAAACTTGACGTCTGGATTGGAAATTTCAAAATCTACGGTAAGTTGACGTTTCCATATCAAAGGTAAACAAACAACTGCATAGCAACGTATATCAGCTCAGCATGTTTTCTAAGTTGATTTTTTTTTTGAAAAGGTCCAATAAACCAAATTTTCAGTTTTTGCTTTTTGGGTGTTTTTGAAACCGTCTTGAGTCAGGGATATTAACAAACACCCAAAAAGCCAAAAACTGAACATTTGGTTTATTGGACCTTTTCAAAAAAAAGGTCCAGGGTTGTTTTGCAATCATTAGTTCTCATAAAAATGTAAGATTTGACGTAATCAAAAATGTATGCGAAATTTTTTTTTTGCGACATCGAAAATTTTCAAAAATTCTAAAGATTTGTAAATCAACCCAAGCATGCTAAAAATGTTTTTAAATGAAAGGGAATGCAGTTTATATTGATTTTAGCTTTTTTTTTTATTTATATTGATTCAGATTTTCTTTTTTTCCATGAACATTCATTCAGTTAATAATATTGAGTGTCCAGTCACAATCGGTGACTTTTATTAATACTAGCAATTTTCATTTATTCATGAAATATTGTAGCTTTTGCTATTCAGTGATTTCACATGTAGGAGGTCCTACATTTACAAAAGGGAAAAGGGATACCTTAGAACTAACACATTGATTTTAGCTGATTGCACTTAATGGGCTATCTACAACCATCACTTCAAGATTAGAAATTGTACTCCCGAGCATGGGAAACGCAAAATAATACCATTCAATGGTATCAATACCAAATTTTGGTTTTCGCGAGCCCTTGAAAAAATGTCTAAAGTGTAAGTTAATACCAACCTGTGGTATTATACCAAATTTTGGTATTGTTTTGTTATTGGGCAAATTTTAAGAAAGTGTCGAATTTTGTCTTACTGTTACTTACTTATATTCTTTAAAACGCAAATCTACTCCAAATCAAAGCCAACTATTTTATTTTGGTCTAAAAAAGTCATTTAAAGATCTTTATAAATTAGGGAATACCATACATTGGTATTGTAAAGGTATTTTAAACAAAACTATTATAAAATAAAGGTGATTCATAAAAATCTATTTCAAATGATGTTTAACATTCTTAAAAGTATGCTGATACATTTGAAAATGATAAGAAAAACATTTATATATTTAGACGATTTATTTTACGACAACAATAGGTTTAACGTGAATAATTCAAAATTTTAGAATGGATTTTACTTAACATTGTGTGCCTTTTTCATCATAATCGATAAACTCAAAAAAATAATGTCAATCTTTGTTAATTTGATAAAATAACTCTTACAATACCAAAATGTTGGTATGCATGTGGTATTCGAACATCGTTCTTAAATCTTTTTAATATTGGATTTGTGTTGAATCCTATTCAGTTGGAATCATGCATCCTCGAAAATCCCTCGAAAAATGCCACGCTGCCTGGGCTATAGCCTTTCTCGTTCTGCTTTAGTTTGTTTCTCTTTCTTTGAATTTCTTGATATTTTTGCCTGCAGCTAAAACATGTTGATGCAGCAGCAGCTCGTTTTCAACAAGCCTTGATAGCTCAGTTGGTAAACGGGTAGCTAAAATGGTGTCTGCACATTACCTGCCATGAGTTCGATTCCAGTATTCCTCTAGTTTTCTTTACCTGATATTTTTTGGCTCTCCAAAGCAAGACTTAGTTTTCCTGCCTGTTCGAAGGATTTAAATATAGCATCAAAATTCTACCCATTTCTCATTGCAATCCCATTAGCTAAATTGAATTCCCGCTGTAATCCTATAAAGAATTCTCATTATTTTTTGTCCAATGAGATTTTTATTTACCCGCAAAGTTTTTATTTGTCTGGTATTCATTTGCCCTTGGAATGGCACGTTTTGGTATTGCTTTGGTCTTCCCCATATAGTTTTTTGGTATGATTTCATGGTATTATACCATCTATTACTGGGCAACCAAGGGCACATTTTGGTATTTGTTATTATGCCAAGTAATACCAAAATATGGTATTCCCGTGTTATTTACCCCTGCTCGGGCTTAGCTTAGGAATTTGAATCAATGTAAATAAATCTGATCTTCTAAAATGGAAAAGTAATCAAATTAGAAACTTGACGTCTGGATTGGAAATTTCAAAATCTACGGTAAGTTGACGTTTCCATATCAAAGGTAAACAAACAACTGCATAGCAACGTATATCAGCTCAGCAAGTTTTCTAAGTTGATTGTTGATGACGGCCGTAATTTGCGTACTTTTCTAAGTAGCTAATCTATTTTCTAAGCTAAGTGATTGTGCATAGCCCATAAGGCTCTGAAAGGCATCATTCCCGAACGGCCATTTGTCGGCCATGTTTGTTTTAGAAAAACATTCAAATCTTGATTACTACTACACACAAAAAAATATTACTGTAAAGACAAAAGTATTTTACTCTAGAATTAAAAAGTGGGTAAAATTTGCTAAATTAAAAGTTTTTTTTCTTGTTTTAAAAACGAAAACTTTTACTGCTGAAGTTTTTGAAAATCTCACTACCAACTGATTTAAAAGTGTTAACTTTTAACACGACTGGATAATTTCTTTCATTTTGTGGTTCTCGTATAACCGTGTTCCTAAGTCCCAAATGTAAACAAACTTTTTGGTAGTTCCGGTGGTGATTCCACGACGCGAAATCGAACGCGGCCGCAGCCAGAACACGGACGAGGATACCTTCGTGAGCCAAAGCGGCAGCAGCGGAACGCCTTCGAAGGGTGCTGGTGCGGGTGCAGGACGAGGTCGGAGAGTTTAGGGTAAAGTTGGTTTTCGAAAAGGACAATGCTAGCTTCCTACAGAACCTGCAGCTGTTTCACAACAGGAATGGATTAGAAGGAATCTTGGATGTTTTGTGATTGATTTTATTTGTTTTTGTAGGACGCCGTTGATGCGGTTGCCGAAGATCACAGGTCGAGATGTGGATTTGCACCGATTGTTTTCGATGGTGGTGACCCGGGGTGGTTGGTTGAAGGTAAATTCCCGCAAGGACTGGGACGAGATTATCGAGGAGATGGCGCTGCAGAAGAGGAAGAGATTGACAACGAGAAGCGGCATAATTGAAGGTAGTCAGCAGCGCTATGTTCCGGAAGTGATGAGGGGACAGTGTGGGATGTCCTGCGAGTTGTATAAGTATCCCGAGTACGATGAGCTGATTTTGTCGTTGTTGACGAACGAGCAAGACATCTCGATCAACGTTTGCATGCTGATGGCCAACGAGAGCAAACAAACGCTAAAGGTGGATTGATGTCCGAAGCTGATTACGGTTCTGTTGACGCACGGCACCGGAGTTTTCAACCATTTCTCGCTGCGTGACATGTTTGACGAGTATTACGCAAACATCCGGAAGAACAGTTTGTACCAGTTCTGGAAGGACTGCCTGTACGAAAGGCTGCAGGTCCTGGAGCTGTCGTACTTGGATTACTTCCAGAACATGGAATAAGATCCGAAGAAGTCACCGGTGAGTATTGAGAAAGCGTTCAGTGTCTAGCCAACTTCACTTACTTTCAAACTTTTTCAGCAACTCCTCGTCCGCAAACGCTCGACCCGCGACGGCGCAGCCGAATTAACTTGGACGACGAACTGGCAAAATCTGTATCATTCTCGAAGGAGGACGAAGTGTTGAAAAACTATTCCGGTTCCAAGGGCCTCATCAGCCTCAAATACCGAATGCGCTTCCAAAACCTTCCAAAACCGGAAACTACCCGTTCAGGCGCTTAGCTTCCCAGCCGGAAAACGTCGGCTTCCCTTCCCGAATCAACAGCCAATGGCCAACTCCTCCAAGCCTGTCTTGATGAAGGCCGGCAACGAGACCACCCTGTTCTCTACATCGCGTCGAAACGTCCGTCCGAAACCGTCCAGCCTTCGGAAGTGACCGGTGGCGTACCGTAAGATTCGGTACAGTTTGGACTCTGATGTTGGCCAACCTTGGGCAGAAGCGTTAAATACAATAAAAAAATGTTTTTTTAGCATGCTGTTTTGAGCTTTTAAAAATAAATATAAAAATCAAGCTTATTTTTCTGAAATTATCACTGTAGTATTAAATGTAGTTTTTTCTTGCCATAAAAGGTTTCCTTTCCAATTAAAAGTAAAACACTTTTACCGATACAACGATTTTGTTCCAGAAATGCATGGTAGTATCAACAACTTTCCAACTTTTAAATTAAAAAGTTTGAACTTTCTACGAATATTCACCAACGCAAACTTTTAATCCAACAAACGATCTTTTTAAATTTAGAGTTTTTTTTCTTTGTGTGTACCCTGAATTCAGAACCATCATTGACAGTCATTGTCCCAAGAGTGAAAGACACCTTCTACTACCTTAAATTTCCATTAAAATTTTGCAGTTTTTTTGAAAAAAAAAATTGCCGCCTAATTTTGTGTGCCAAGTTTATAGGGGGGCGGGGGTTACAAAAACTGTAAACAAAATTTGCACCAGCCTTATTTAATTTTGAAAAAAAAAATTAACTGCAAAAAAACTTGAATTAGACATGACTGCGATATTAAAAGTGAGCAAAACATCCCATTATGTGTAACAAAAAGCGTTCGCAACAAATTCCTTTTATAACGAGCCACTCTGGCGTGTCTGGAAATTTCCGATTTCAATCAATTAAAAATTTGCAGCCCCCACTCGTTAATGAAAAGCTTTCAAACGAATACAGCAAAAAAGTCCATTGATTCCAGCTAAATTGAATTGGCACTCACATTCTCCGGATGGTTGAGGATTGATGTTTGGTTGATGGTTGGCGTGTACAATTAATTGGTGCAGCATTCGTTCATTATCATTGTGCAGCAAAATTAAGGGGGGGAATTCATTACTCGCACGAATGCACCGATGCAAAATAGGTGAGAGTATTCGATGAAATGAAAAAAAAAAAAAACGCACCATCAATCCATGGAAGCCTGCCAGGAATATCAAATCAAACTGATAAGGGAAGGATGAGCAGAACTGTGATACCGTTGAATAAAAGATATTTTATTTATGAATGAATGTTTCAAAAAAATCAGGAAACAATGATTATCAAATCGATCATTTGCTCTCTCCCTTAATCGATCTAAATTTATCCAATTTATTTCATCCAATGATTGTGTTTGAATGATTTTGTAGTTGTTAGAATCTCCAAAACTAGTATAAGTAAAACAAGTAAACATGAATTGGATTGAATCAAATCGATTAATCGATTTGGTGTCTTTGGCAAAGTTATGATACACGGAAAGGGGATCCATCGCCAAAACGCGATAAAATCCGCTAAAACTAGGGAAAAAAGTCACAAATTTCTCAGCCTGCAGAAAAATAACTTGGAATCGTTTAATTTAAACAGTAAAAACATTTACTGGTTTAGTGAAAATTTTCGCTGCTTGGGGATCGCTTTCGCTAGAATCAGCGATTAATTTTGCTGGTTCAGGAGAAGCTTCCAGATTCCAAAATCAATAAAATTTTGAAAAGTTTAAAAAGTTAGTTAACTATAATTAAGAAAATGTTGATGAAAAACATTATTTAAATCTTCCCAAAGTGTCATGTTTTTCTCAACGAACATAATTTTGAATCGGAAAACAGAAAGTGTTTTCGGATTCTTTGGACAATTTTCCACTAGGAGAAGGTTGAATAAGTTTGTAAAAATGAATATTATGTGTTTGTGAAACATAAATAAATAAAAATCTCTTGTTTCATAGGCATTTTCGGTTGAACAAATTTCATATAAAATGTGAAAACTTTTGATTTTTGCTTCTAATTCAGTTTTAAATGCAATATTAATCGATAATTTTATAAACATAACGAGTTTTAACGAATTTCAGGCAAAATTCTGACTTTTAAACAATTTTACCTAAAAATTATATGTATTTTGTTAAAAAGCTTATAAACTTAGTAAACTAAATATAAACATTGATTTTTTCCTAGAAAACTTAATTAGCAACCTTAGTAATGTTACATTTGACGTAAAAATAAAGTTTGAACACCTTCAATCTGATTTTAACAAGAAAAACTATGACTATCAAAGGGGTGACAAAGGGAATTCAAAATAAGAATTTTTAACGTAACTATTTTTTAAAACATTATTGAAAAAACTTTTTTTCAAAAATGGTATATGGACCATGTGTGGGCTACCCCAGTACATGTTTTAAAAATAATAATCTCAAGACAAGCCTAACCAGTTGGAAAATATTCCAAAAATAAATTGAAATCCTATCAAAGTCACCCCGGTTTACGGTACTGAAGCTGTGGCAAACGAAAACACAATAAATATTTGGAGAGTCGGATACACTCAGAAAAATGTTTTGTAGAATCAGCCTGTACGAGGTTTGAATCAACAAGATTTTGTTGAATATAATCATCAAAAAAATTGCGTTGAAACAAACCTTGATTTTTTCAATTCCACAAAAGTCTGTTGTTGTTTTCAAAAAGCTGCTTTGACGTTTAGCGTTGATTCAACAAAAATCATGATTTTCAAATCAAACGTTTTGTTGATTCAAATATGCCTTATTTTTCTGCGTGTAATTCTTCAAGTTGTAGTATTATTTATTTTTATTGGTAATCTTACATCTGGGAACGTGTACATCTTTCATGTCAGAAAAAATGTGTTATTTAACCTCTAAAAATGTGTAATTTTACTACTTTTCTGGTCTAAATTGAGGTAAAATTACAACATTAAAGAGGTAATATTCAACCATTCACAATTACACCTTCCAAATTCACACTATTTTTTACTGTGTATCTCAGCAAAACTACAAAATGTCTTCAACTTGTTTCGATGATTTGATGAAGATGTATATTTTTATGCCCTGAAAACAAATTTAAAAAAGTATAAGTGTATGCTCATACCAACATCTTGCATTTTTGACGAAATTCAGTCTTAAAATATATTTATAAAAGTTTCATGATTGATAAACGTTGCTCATAAATGAAACAAGATTCAAGGTTTTAAGAAACAGAGTTTTTGATAATTGATTTAATATGCTTAAGGTGAAGCCGTTGATCATTTTCGAAGAAAATTTATCATTACTCTAAAATGCTCTGTATTGAATTCAATTTAACGAATTTCTGCACTAAAATGAATCAGCATGTGCCGGTTGTTGCCTTCTTGAAGCCACTGAGAGATTTTTTGGTCTAAATCAAATGTGTTTCAAAATTTATATATTTGTGTGGTACAATCATTGACGTCTTAGTAGGCAACAACTTGTAGAAGGAATTTTGCGACGCAAAATTTATATCTTTGGACCAAAAATCATGGTAATTTTTACCGATTTTAGCGTGACATACTTTTTGGATGACGCCTATGTAACCCGTTAATCTGTAGCTGTTTTATCGGAAACCTATCAAAATATTCAACCTTCTAAAATTCCATGTGTCCCAATTCACCCCAGATGACGGTGTTTTTATAAAGTTTACCGTTTTTTATTGAGAAACCTAAGCAATATTTACAATTTTGCGAAGACATCAAATTGATTACTAACACCGTTCGCAAGATATAGATTTTTGAATATTTTAATAGCCTGTGTGCATGGACAGCTGTCAAAATTATGTGGAAACTTATGTTGACAAACTAATGATGCAAAATGTCTTCTTTGGTCATAGAAAAATATCGTTGTCTGAAGTGTCGGAGAATTGCTCAGGATAAAAAAAGACGAGCTTGTCAGCTTTGTCCCTTGCTGCAGGACACAACATATTTGGCAGTGTTGCAAACATAAAAAAAATCATCATGCATAAATTTTGGAACATTTTGAAAAAAGATTGCTCATCGAAAAATGATGCGAAGTCTCCAACATATGATTTTTGCAAAACGAGCATCTTTGTCAGTTTTTGATCAAGTTTGACAATGTATATGTTCTTCCCCTTAGCAGATTTAAATAAATAGAGCAATTCTCTACGAAATCGGTCTTTTTTAAGAATTTTAATTTTTGTATTTTTTTAATCCGACTGAAACTTTTTTGGTGCCTTCGGTATGCCCAAAGAAGCCATTTTGCATCATTAGTCCATATAATTTTCCATACAAATTTGGCAGCTGTCCATACAATAATGATGTATGAAAATTCTTTTTATTTTTTAAAAGCTGAGAAAATTCTCTATATTTTGCTTTTTTGAACTTTGTTGATACGACGACATCCACAAAGCCACCTGGACATCACCTGACCAACGGACGAAAACACAAATCGACCACGTCCTGATCGACGGCCGATTCTTCTCGGACGTAACGCACGTGCGCACCTTTCGCGGTGCGAATATTGACTCGGACCACTACCTAGTTGGAGTTGACATGCGCTCAAAGCTGTCGACGATGTTCAACCAACGCCGAAGCCGGCGGGCCCCTCCGTTCAACACCGCGTGTCTCCAGAACGGGGAAGTGGCCCACAGTTACGCGCAGCAGCTGGAAGCGAATCTGCCAGGTGAGGAGGAACTTGGCGCAGCCTCGCTCGAAGATGGTTGGAGCCGTATTCGCTCAGCCATCGGCAGTGCAGCGGAAGCCACACTGGGTAGTGCGATCCGAGTCAGCCGAAACGATTGGTACGACGACGAGTGCCAACGGATTACCGCCGAGAAGAAGGCAGCTTACGACAGGAAGCTGCACAAGGCGACGAGAGGAACGTGGAACGATACAGGCAGGCTCGGAATCGGCAGGTCGCGGTCTTCAAGCTTAAGAAGCGCCAGCAAGAAGACCGAGATTGCGCGGAAATGGAGCAGCTATTCCGAGCTAACGAAACGCGGAAGTTTTACGAGAAGGTGAACCGGTCCCGCAAAGGCTTCGTACCGCGAGCCGACGTGTGCAGGGACAACGGTGGAAGCCTGATCGTAAACAAGAGCGAGGTGTTGGAAAGGTGGAAGCAGTACTTCAACGAGCACCTCAACGGCGATGAAGCGGACGGAGACGGCGTAGGAGTCAACCTTGGAGCGCCCGCAGCTGATGAACAGTTCCCGGCGCCTGATCTAGAGACGGTTAAGAGGGAGATCAGGAAGCTGAAGAACAACAGAGCTGCCGGCAAGGATCGGTTACCCGGTGAGCTCTTCAAATATGGAGGAGAGAAACTGGCGAGGGCGCTTCACTGCGTGATCTCCAAGATCTGGGAGGAGGAGAAGCTACCGGAGGAATGGATGGATGGTGTCGTGTGCCCGATCTACAAAAAGGGCGATAAGCTGGACTGCGGCAACTACCGCGGTATCACGCTTATTAACGCGGCCTACAAAATCCTCTCCCAGATCCTCTGCCGTCAGCTGTCACCCCATGCAAGGAGGTTCGTGGGGCCCTACCAAGCGGGCTTCACTGGCGCGCGCGCCACCACGGACCAAATATTTTGTCTCCGATAGATCCTCGAGAAATGTCGTGAGTACAACGTGCCCACACATCACATCTTCATCGACTTCAAGGCAGCCTATGATACAGTCGACCGCGAGCAGCTATGGCAGATCATGCACGAGAACGGATTTCCGGATAAACTGATTCGGCTGATCAAGGCTACCTTGGATGGTGTGATGTGTCACGTGCGTGTTTCGGGGGATTTAGCGGAACCCTTTGGATCACGTCGAGGGCTGCGGCAAGGTGATGGCTTATCCTGCTCGCTGTTCAACATCGTTCTTGAGGGCATCATTCGAAGAGCGGGCATTGACACGAGTGGCACGATCATGAACAGGTCCTACCAGCTGCTTGCTTTTGCCGATGACATCGACATTGTGGCAAGGAACCTGGAGACGGTGAAGGATGTATACACCCGACTGAAGGTACAAGCAAGGCGTGTAGGACTTGGCATGAATACGACGAAGACGAAGTACATGAGAGGAAGGGGTTCGAAGGATGTCGGCCCCCAAGCCCCCTCTAACTGTGGATGGTGATGAGTTGGAGGAGGTGAGCGAGTTCGTGTACTTGGGATCGCTGGTAACCGCCGACAACGACACCAGCAAAGAGATCCGGACTCGTATTTTTGCTGGGAATCGTGCCTACTTCGGATTACGGAAGACCCTCACATCGGATCGAGTGCAACGCCGCACGAAGCTGACGATGTACAAGACACTGACACCGATAGTCCTCTATGGCCACGAGACCTGGACGATGCGGCAGGAGGACGAACGTGCCCTTGGAGTTTTCGAACGGAAGGTGCTACGAACGATCTACGGTGGAGTGCAGGTGTCTGACGGAGTGTGGCGAAGTCGCATGAACCACGAACTGCACGCGTTTCTTGAAGAACCGACCATCGCCACCCAGGCGAAGATCGGGAGGCTCAGGTGGGCCGGCCATGTCGCCCGAATGGACGAGAGCCAGCCTGTCAGACTGCTTTCTGACCGCGCCGAACCAGCTGGCGGTACAGGCAGGAGAGCAGGGAAACCGCGCGCACGGTGGGGAGATCAAGTGAATGGTGATATCCGGAAGATCTGTAACCTGGGAAATTGGAGAGTAGCAGCCCAAGACCGAGAAAGATGGAAGCGTCTTCTTGCTACAGCACGCGTACCTGGTGCGCTATGCTGATTGGTATGGTATGTATGATACGACCCTTAGTTGCTGAGATATTGCCATGCAAGTGTTTAAAAACAGGAAAATTGATGTTTTTGTTATTGAGCTTATTACAAAACTTTGCAATTTATCCAACTTACCCAGTTTAGCAGTTTTTTCAAATAATTCGGTGTTATTTTAATAATTATTTACCTGTCAATTAATTCACAAACCTTGAATTTTAACCACAGCTTCACCCAGTGTGCCGTTCCGGTTAACCGTTTGATTTCCACGAGGTCGAAATCCGATTCCGATGACCCTGGTCGACGCCGTTGCACTCTACAATTCAGTCGGAATTCCGCTACTGCAGTTCCTGCAGTCTATCGAAATATGGGTGGAAGGAAGAAAAAAAAACGCAGCGAGGGGCCGGAGCAGGGGGACATGTTTCGGCATTAAATTGAAATGCAATTATTGAATTGATAATGTTCTTCTGTTTCGATATTTTTTATTCTTTCCGGCTTTTCATTATTTTCCACTGTTACTCATCAGTAATGTTAATGTACACAAAATTTAATTAAATTATTTATTGTGTTGCACGCGCTTTGTTTGGGAATTTTGCAAGTTCTTTTTTATTATTTTAAATTTTCCTGTTTTTTTCTTTCGTCTGCGCCAGTGTTCCAATTAAAACAATATTCAACAACGAGAGTGTGTGGGAGATATGTGCAACTGGGGACAAAATTAAATCGTTCCGCCCGCGGGTGGATGAAATATTTTCTTTTTTTTTACACAAATATAACAGCACTGCAAGATTAAATTAAATCAAACACGTGTGGAAATAAATTACATAACGCCTTTCGCAGCGTAAAGCAGTGAAATTGATCGAATCGACTAGTTTGTGTGCTTTTTGTTTCTTGTTTTTAATTTAAATAATGATATTCTTTGCCTCTCCATATTCGTTATCCTACTGTTTGATATTTTCTTTAGCTTTATTTATTTTATTTTCCTTTTTTCAGCTAGCAGCCAGCTGGTAATGTCCTACGGATTCGATAAGTTACAGTTATTGTACTGAAAGAGTTGCCTATGTACAAAGAGACCGTTTTTGCGTTTTTTATTTACAGTAAAACTTTTCTCTATAGAAAGTTCGCTAAGAATTTTAACCTCAAATTTTCTTTTTACGTAGTCATAATGATATGATGCTCATGTGTGCTTTCAGGGTTCCTGTCTTGATTAGAGTTTGCTACCGAAGTTCTTTGAGTTTTAGTCAACATCTCATACAAGAAGGGCATCTACACACGGGCGTGAAACACGTTTGCTTGTTCAAGAATCACTTTACAGGTACAGGGCGGTACGAATCTCTGTGTGTATTGTTCTAGAAGAAGCTACTGTAGAAGACTGTTCTGTTTATTCGTTCTTTGATGATGTGAAAAGTTGGTGAAGGTTCGCGCTAATGATTGTTCGGAATTGACAAAATTGCTACTTGTCTATCTGGCTATTTGTGTGACGGAGTGATATTTACAGTTGTTGAAGTTTTAGATATCTTTTTTTTACAAACAAAAGCTTTTTACATTTTTAAAAAGAAATAACTGGGTACCTTCAGTTCAAATTTCTCAGTTTAAAGGACATCTGGAATTTTAAGACTTTATTAATCAATTTAAAATTGCAATTTTTATGGGCATTCAAAAGTATCTTGAATCAATGAGTAAAAAATTAAAAATAGCACGAACAACTCAAACATTTGTCAAAACACTTCAATAATATTACAATTCTTTAAAATTCAAATAAAGAAACAGATTTGGAGAACTTTCATTGTTCCATGCTTATAGATTGTAGGCTGATGCAATTTTTTTTCGATTGATTTTATTATTTCTATTACAAGTAATAAGATTTGATTGATCAACCAAACAAATTTGCAATGTATAATTCTGTGCTAAGAGTCCTGATTTTCGGTTTAAAGATCAAAAATCACTCACTCATCGCCGAGCGAATCTTTGCCGAAGCAACCGTTCGCGAGCGATTCAAATACTTTGTGAATTTCTTTGCCTACTCCGTCCGTCGACCCGAGTCACAAACGAATATGCTCAGAGAGGAGAGAGTCTAACAAAATACCAGCGCGGCGCTCACTCACACTCACCACAGTTTGCCGTAAATTTGTAATTAGCAAGGTGGAAATTAATGTTGTGTTATCACCAAAATTGCAAAATATTTTTGATAACTTTGATTTTAGGTGGTTTTATAAATGATCAAACAAAGCCGGCCGCAGGCTGTTTTCGTTCCGAAAAAACGCAATCAACCTCTCTGAGCCATTCGCTGTACTACGCGATTGGAGTGAGAGGGAGAGCGAAGGAGAGAGCGTTCAACAGCGATTGGTGTGCAAGTGACCTTCGGTAGGAAACGCTCAGAGCAGTTTTTCGTCGCGTCTGATTTGCGATCGCGAGTGAATGAGTCTTTTTGGAGCAATCAGGACCAATGCTCAAAAAGGGGAACGGTTAAGAATAGGAATTGCTGACATTTGAAAGAGCTCGAGAGTCAGCTATCATCATCGACTCGAATTTCGGTTCGCAGGTAAAGGATTCGGTCTTATTTTCATCCTATTTGTCGATTTTTACTGCAAAATAGAGCGCTTCCGGATCAGTTTTAACTCGGCATAAACTTTGATTAATATTTTAAGCAGTCTGAATGGTGATTTTTATCACTCTTAAAATAATATTATTATTTTAAAACACATATTATCAATGGAAATTTCCCCAACACCTTAGAAGATTTTAGAAAAGTCATTTTTCTCATATAATTTTTCACCACTGTAAAATTTTGCGTAACATTTTAAACATTTATTTTTCAAATTGAATTTATTTTTTGTAGAAACAGCAATAAAAAGCATATTTGAAAATTGAAAAACAATCAAATAATAACAGAGGTATCGAGATTTGATTGTGTAAAAATGGAAATAAAATATTTTTCAAAAATAAAAAAAAAGATCGAAGAGTTTGTGCCCCAGATACTAGCAGTCGAATAAACAATATTTTTTTCTTAGCTTTCGGGAGACTTAGCTCGGGAGACCGAGCCACGTAGGCTAGTGGTAACGCTCCCGCCTAGTAAGCGGTAGATCGGAGTTCAAATCCTGGCTCGGACCAACACAACTGGTGATCGTTTCTCTTCTGGATTCGATTGCTTAGTAAAGGGAAAGTAGTGTATCGTCACAAACTGGACCTTATCACGACACCTTAGGAAGGCGACCTATGGAATGTTAACATTAACCTTAACATGTTAACATTAAGTTGAGAATGAAATTGCCACTGAATCCGCTTTTTAAATGCCGGCCCCGATACTCTTAAAGGATGTTCCCCTCAGGAACTGGGAAAGATTTACTTTTTTTTACTTTACTTTCGGGTATCACTTCTGAAAACATTTATTAAATGCAATTAAATATATCATTTTTTGATTTTAAAATACCAAAGTATGTATGAACTTGTTTGATATTTTCCAAACACACAATTTTCAATCAAAATTGAGAATTTCGAATATTTTTTTTTACTTTTTTTTGGTGAACAATTCAGTGGAAAAAAGCTTGAAGAAAAAATAATTTCAAATCTGTTTTTTTTGTGGAGCAAGAATTAATTATCAATCGTCATATTTGTCCAGAGATCCCTTAAACTGAGGAATCAAAAACATTTTTTGAATTGTATATATTTTTTGGTTTGGAAAAATAAAGGCAAGTTTGAAACTTTATTACTTCCGCTTTTGTAAACAGAAAATAATAACCTTACGGCATTTCTTTACAGTTTTTCCGATAAAGACGACTTTGTTCATTTTCCTCAAATTTTCTTTCATTAAAATGTAATTACAACCACTGGAGTTACGTTCTTCTGATTCGATTTGAACAGGGTTTTGATTTGACTTTATTTTTTTGTTTTATTTATGTTATCTCGAATTAGGATTCATAGTTGTGCTCTCTCTTTGATCTCGTTCTATTTTCTCTTTATTGTTGATTGTTTCGAGGTTAAGTACTACTGCTAATGTTTACACGCCGCCTCGCGCTCACTGTTTTCATTTTCATAAGTTAGGGTAGCTTTTTTTTGTTTACTGTAATTCTGAAGAGCATCGCATCGCGATTTGTTGCAAGTTGCGAGGGGAGGCTTTCAAAAACTTATCTAAGTCAACAGTCTTTCTTGAAGGGGGGGACTAATCGTAACTATTTACACACGTTTTTTTTTCTGTACACAAAAGAGGACTTTTTGTTTTATAAATTAAAATCACATTTTGTAAATGGGGGGGTCGTCCACCGGGGGTTGGTTTCACTTGAGTCCCGGTCGCTCTCAAATCAGAATCTTGCCGTAAACGAGCCGCCGGACGGCGAGCGTTAGCGCCGCAGTAGCCGATTCCTCCTTGTCTCAAGAGTCCCGGGCCGCGTGGGGTTCGCACAGGGGTGGCCGGTTGAGGGACGGCGGCAGTCGGTTCCGGGTCCAGTTGGCGTTCCCGCTTCGGTTGGAGGCCTGCGTGTGCTGGCTGTAGCCCGAGTCGGACCCGAAGCTGCTGTCCCGGGAGTAGATGACCTGGTTGGGGACGGCCGAGTTGGGCCCGTTCCGGAAGGTCGTGAACGGCGCTGGGAGGGCGTACGGGTAGGGTGGACCGGTGCTGCCGCCGCTGCTGCGGTCACTGTACGAAAGACACCCGTCGTAGATGAGTCCCTCGTGGAAGACGGGCTCGTGGTAGATGTACTGGGAGGGGTCTTGCGCCGAGTTCCCGTTGGGGGTCGTCAGCGGCGGGGGGTTGTTGTTTTGGAGATATCTCCGCCGGTCTAGAGAGCGCGGGTTGGTCCGGGATCGACTGCTGGGCTGCTGCTGCTGGTGATGGCTGTGGTGATTGTTGCTGTACGGAGGTCGACCTCCCCGGAAGATGGTGGACACGGCGGTACCGGCCGACAGCTGCGCGTTGATGCGGTTCCGCCGCTCGACCTCGGCCTCGTCGTCGATCGTGCTGTAGTAATTGCTTCTTACGTTATTGTTCAAACTATTGCTATTGCTCACACAGCTGTTGTGGATGTTGTTGTTGATGCTGTTCAGGTGGGCCGGATGGTTGGCCGCGTACGACGGCGGCAGCGTCATCATGGCCCGCTCGTCGTACGCCATCGGCGTCATGCCCATCTCGCAGGGCGGATCCGCCGGAACGTGGCGCTTGCCCCGACCGCTGCCCAGCGTCGAGGCTTGCTTCCTAGAACGGAAAAAACCTCCGCCCGGGTTGTGACTAACCTTAGTGCTCGCCGCCGCCGTGTTGTTGTTCCCGCTCGAAGAACTGCTCGCCCCTTCCGCACTCGAGCTCGAATTCCTATTGTTGACCGTCCCCCCGTGGTCATTCCCTGCCGACGACGACCCCGAACACGACAGCAGCGAGTTGCGCTCCGTCCGGTTTCGCTCCAAATCCCCACCACTTTCGTGGTAGATTGTGGCCACCGTCGTCGCCGTCGCAGCAGTCCCCGTGCCAACATCGGTCGATTTGTGGAAGGACCGCTGCTGCTGCTGTTGCTGCTGCTCGCCGTTCAAGCTCAACTCGTCCTCGGCAAAGTCGTCGTCGGAGTGGATTGCAGCGATGCCACCGTTGACCAGACCACCGGGTTCGGAGTCACTGTCGGCAGTGGTCGCGTTCACGCCCGGTGGCGACGGCGCCGCCGGATGTTCCAGCTCTTCGTACACGTTGTCGTGCGAGCGGTACGGGTCCGGGCCCGGCGAGGAGCAGATGAAGAGGGGCGGCGAGCGGGGCATCGGGTAGCCGCTCGGGTAGTGGAGCTGCTTGGGGTGGTGCAGTTGCTGGAAAGACAGAAGGGGAGAGAAATTAGAAGTACTCAAGCTCGATATGTCGAAGATTTATTCTTGAGAAAAATCAAACGCCTTTTCTTTAAAACATTGCTTATATAAAATGAATTTATTAGAAATACACCCAAACCCATGTCCACTGACTCCCGATGATGACCAGTCTACTGACATTCGTTGACAACTTTTCTGCCAACCAATGATGAACATCACTTCAATGTGTATACGAAACCCATTGTGAAAATGTAGTAAAAAAAAGTACTCTATATAGATTCCATTTGTTCGAAATCCCTGTGTGTGTGTGTGTGGTCCAATCCAATACCCGCTGGCCGGCAGCGAAATTATGGGAAAGTATAGTTTGTATCAGACTTGGTTTATGCTGATACAACATATCTCAGTCCCGGGTATTAGGTGGTGACAGCCCTCGCGCTGCTTCCAATGACCCATTTCAGAATGGCAGAGATCCTAGCGGCCCAATTCCGAGGTCATTGGGCATTGTCTGGCCCCGCCTAAACATAGAGCAAGAACCAGACGGGTTCTCGAACTATCTTTAAACTTCCAATCCCATCAGGCAAAACAGGGATCAGCGCGTATATAGTGGTAAATAAATGGCATTTGTACAACACTTCATTATTATTTCCCTCCTCCTACGAAGCTCGCACACAAACTGGCCCCGACGCCCGACCAACTCGTCGGATTTTCTTCTTTTTTTCACTTTTTCACTCCTTTTTTTCACCAGAGGATGCGCAGGCTTAATCCTGTCATCCTCCGACGAAGCTCGCACACAAACTGGCCGATTCCATTTGTTCGAAATCCCTCCATTAGAATAATGCACTCTCGAGTGTATGCACCACAATTTTCACACCTCCCTCAGTGCACTTTTGCACAATAGAAGTGCCCCACCTGGCCTGTGAAATCAATCTGCTCAAAAACCATCTCCTCATATCAGGGCACGGGATTTCACACTTGAAGGATCCGCAATCTCTCGCTTTGCATTCGCTGCTCACACACGATTTAGTCCTGTCCTGTGGACAAAAGGACGAAAAAAAGGAGGAGAAAAAAAAATGCTGAAAGAAAGAGAATGTGTTGCACTTCAAAAGTGTGAATAGCAATATCTGTGATGGGATTGCGAAAGGGGGAGAAAATCCTTTTATGAACTGGCTTTTTTTTTCTTCTTCCAGTTGAGAGCCCCCCTTTTGAGTCACTCGCGTGTGACTCAAAGAGTATAGAAAAAAGCGATTTTTTTTCTGCTCATTCAAATCCCTCCATCAAGATCTACTCTGAAACTACTCAAAAATTGAAAACATCCTTGCTGGTGATCCTAGCAGCGTCATTCACCGTTCGCGATCGGAAGTCTATCGCATCCTCTCACTTTATTCGCGATTTCACGGCTTGAAGTGCCGATAATGGTTTTAATCTGTTTTAATTAATCCTAGACTGCAGTCCTAGGGATGAAAAACTACTTCATTTCTACATCGGTACGGAGCGGTTCTGCGTCGATTGAGGTAGAAAGTGAACATCTGGTTTTCCTTAACTCAAGTCACTTTAATTTGTATTCGTTGAGTTTTTAATTATTATTGCATTCACAATAGAGTCCAGACTCGATTATCCGAAGTCTCGATTATCCAAAGAACTTCGAATAATATTTTCGTATTTTTGTATTCACTCGTATATTTTTATTCACACTTTTATTCATAATTCGAGTTCTGCGACCCCATTTCAGTCAAACTTGAATAATTGATTGCTTTTTAAATTATGAAAATCATTTTTGCAATATGTTATAAACGCCATTTTTGTCACCATCTTGGATTTAAACGTGAAATTGTTCCAAAGCCTTCGAATAATCGAGTCTGGATTGCTTTTCGTTTAAAACAGTTTCACTCTTTATTTAACATCAGTTTGTGTAAATAGTTAATGTATTATAATTGTACAAACCATTTTACACCAGAAAAGCTACAGTATAATTAATTTACCCAGACTTTTCTACATGAATTGTGAATTTCCCTTCTTTTATATAATATGAAACCCCTTTGAAGATATCAAAAATTCAATTCAATTTATTTTATTCGTAAATAATCAATTAACAATTCCGTATTTCTTATAACCTAATAGAGTTTTGGAGTTCCTTTCAACTATGATTTGAACTATAATTCATTTTGATGTAATTGGATATTCTAACAATGGATTTAGCAAGAGAAGGAAAAATTAAAAAAAAAACCTTCTAGATTTACTAAGGAAAAGGATAGAAATAGAAAAGCTTAAAACTAAATCACAGTATGTTTTGTCTATTGACGTCGAAAAGCTTCACTGCACAAGGCAGTTTATCCGTTGTAGATGTACTTCATCATCAGCTCACTGAGAGCTTGGAATTGTTCTGCCTTGTTTCGGCAGGCACGAAAGCGCGTGAGCATCTCTCCAGCAAGGGCGAAAAACTCAGGAAGCGTGAAGAGGTCATCACCGGTAACATCAGCTTGTCCCGGGGGAGAACCGCCCCCAGAAGCGGCTACTCTAGCGTACGAACCTCCCCAACCAGGAGGGAACGCTGGGTTGGTCGATGGAACCGCTCCGCCGCCAGCTGCTGCAGCGTTCGAGCTCGAAGTCTTCGGAGGTTGGCGGGACGCTGGCGCTTTCTTCTTCTTGTCCTGCTCCTCGAGGTACTTTTTCCGCGCGGCACAGCCACGGAAATTCGCCGTGTGGTTTCCACCACAGTTCGCGCACTTGACGCGCGCTTTGTGCTGCTGGGCGTTTTCCCCCAGCTGGTCTTTCCGCGGAAGATTGCACCTTTCGGTGAAGTGGGTCTCACCGCACTTTACGCACCGGGGTGGAAGATTGCAATTTCTGGAACCGTGTCCGAATTTTTGACAGCGGTGGCATTGCGCTGCGTCGGTCGGATTTTTCGTGTAGAATCGCCACGTCACGAAGAAGCCGTCCAGTGCTTTAATCCGCCGTAGATCCTGGATTTTGACGGACCCACGATCGAAGTACAGAAGGTACAAAGTGTACGTACCTGTCACTGTAGTCGATTTCGAGAGCACCTTTATCTCTCGAGGCTTTACCTTGACGCCCGTCAGGTGTTCTTCCAGGTCGGAGATCGGGCGGTCCGGATATCCCTGAAGGACGATCTTCACTGGGACCTTCTCTGCAGGGTCAAATGTGAAGAATTTGAAGTTTCGCAACTTCAACTTCTTCACCACCAAGTCGAAATGCAGCTTCTTGTGGGTAATCACTTGCACAGAAGTTTTGCCAATTTTGAGACAATATTGGAGTCCCTCAAGCAACTCGTCAACATCGTCAGCCAACGTATCCAAAACAAAAATTGGAGGTGGTCGTCGTTCCTTCGGAGAGTTACCGTTTTTCTGCTTTCCTTGCTTGCGCGCAAGTTCATCATCGTCATCGTCGTCGCCAGCATTGCTGCTGTCACTGTCGGTGTTGTTTTCATCTCCACTCAGCATCTCAAATTCGTTGCTGGTGGGAACGTTGGAAGTGGTTGTTGTCGTAGTGCTGGTGGACTGCTGCTGCTGCTGCTGCTGGCCGGAAGTGCTTCCGGATGCCCGGGTCGATTGTCTCGTCCGTACAGGGGACTCACGTGGACGGTATGACACGTGTAAAAAAGAAGGATCGGTGACGTCACCGGGCACGCTCCCGTGCGCGATGGCGGTCGATGCGGCGTTGGTGTGTTTACCTTTCTGCACTCTGCCGGTAGATGAGCTTCGCGGGTTTTTCGAGGCCGCACTCGAACTGCCACGGCCACGGCCGGCCCTTGGCATGCTGGAGCAGCAAACTCGCGGGTAAGCACTGTTAATAACGGCGAAAAAAATCGAAAAGTTTGAGGAGCTCCGAACAGTTGACTGTTGCTGGCTGGTGTTGCCAGTCCCGATGAAGATATCAAAAAGAATGATAATTTTTCAACGAGAATCTTAAATTAATAAAAAATAAACCCTTACTTTTGACAACTTCCAATCTTATAAAAAAACGGCGAATCTCTTTTTGAATTTTATAATTCTTGTAAACTTTACTTTTAATTCGATATCTCTAAATTTTCAAGTCTTAGAAAGAAAAGGGTGAACTTCAATTAATTTAATGTTTCTCTTGAAATGTCACTTTTCTTTTTTATTGAAGATTGTATTTTAAATTTAATTTAAGAGAATTATCAAATTAAAATAAATTAGCTTGAATTGAAAATTTTCAAGATTCAAAATTATCAAAAAGACGGGTAATATTCTCTCAAGAATTATTTTAATCTTTGCAGGTGTTTTGAAAATATAGCTGACAAAAACTAAAATTCGAATATGTTTATCGAAACAATAGTGAAATTCCGTGAAATTGTGCAGAATTATTCAATACAATTAAAAAAGTTTAAACCACATTCGATTTTTTTTCTGCAGTCTTCTTTTTTAAGATAATATTTTTTAATTTTTGTTAGTTTTTGCATTCTCTCAAACAAAATTTCTAAGAATTTTCACATTATTTGAGTCATGAACAGAAGTTATATATAATTGCTTTAGCTTTAAAAATGAGCTGTACCTACAGTATGTAAAAAAAGTATTTACACCCCTTGGGTACTATGTACATATTGTGATGAAACATCTAAACAATTTAATGTTGACAGAAACCTAGTACTACGTTTTGTTCAGAAACTCATGCAAGACATTTTGCTACAAAAAGCTCATGAAAAGATGATTTCTATAAAAAGTTATATAACAAATACTATTACGAAAATAAAAAAGGTGCAAAAAAAGTTTGTACACCTTTCGAAAAATTAACATAAATAATGTTATTTGTTGACAAATCACCATAAATCCAGTCTCCCAACTCCAAATAGGCATCTTTGACTGATTAAAAAAATAATTTGGATTGAATATAAAGTTTACTAACTACTTAGTATAAAAGTTTATATAACTCTGGAAATTCTATATAAAACTTATCTTAACTTAATTTTGAAATCTTCTAATTCAACTAAATGTCAATATATTACCATAGAATTGCAAAATAAACATTTTGGAGTGAGTATAACACCGTTTTGGGGGTATTTGTATTGATAGAATAGATTTTTCGTTGGAATTTCGTACCAACCCGGAATTACGTCGTCGGAAAATCCGCCGGCATCTGAACCGGTCCACAATTCACAAGTCAACCTATGTGGCATCAGAAAGGGCATAAAATTTCCGATCTTTTGATACCCATACATCCAGGTTTTCTATAAAACCCACGTTTTTAAATACCTAAGCAAAAACGTTGTTATGGTTTCGTTTGAGCAACCTGTCAAAAATGTATGGAATTTCGTAATTTTTGTTCTCGTGGATCAAACTTACTTTTGCCCAGGTATTTAAAAACGTAGGTTTTAAAGAAAACCTAGATGTTTGGGTATCAAAAGATCGGAAATTTTATGCCCTTTCCGATTCCACATAGGTTGACTTGTGAATTGTGGACCGGTTCGGATGCCGGCGGATTTTCCGACGACGTAATTCCGGGTTGTTACGAAATTCCAACGAAAAATTTATTCTAGCGATACAAATGCCCCCAAAACGGTGTTATACCCACTCTCAAATGTTTATTTTGCAATTCTATGGTAATATATTGACATTTAGTTGAATTAGAAGATTTCAAAGTTAAGTTAAGATAAGTTTTCTATAGAATTTCCAGAGTTATATAAACTTTTATACTAAGTACACGGATAGAAATCCTGTCCGTGTGTTTGAAAACATTAGGCGATAAAATCGAAAACATTGAATGTTTTCGATTTTGAAAACAATGTTTTCGATAATGTCTACAATGTCGACGAAATCGGTGATTTTGTTGCCTACATTTCGGCGCCCGCCGTTTTCTGCTTTACATAATATCGACCACCACGGTAAACAGTGATGACGTTTCGGGACTTTGTTTATTTTAGCAAACAGATCAAAACAAACTTTTTGGCCACTTAGCCGCGTCGCGCCGGGTTCCCGGGCCGTTTTTCTATTACCGTGACCAGGTATCTCCAACGTCGTCAACGTTTCCGCAGTTTTGATTACGGTGTTCGTTTTTGTATTGGTGAATTCGGAAGACGCGACCGGTTCCTCGTCCACGTTTTCGGATACGGAAAAGTCCCGGTGCGGTGAGCTTTTTCGGCAATTGAAATTATTAGGCTGTGAAATGTTGTGCTTTTGTCAATGTTTTACTTTTGAACGCAGTTTTGGATGGATTAGTTTGGTGAGTTTCAGCCGGAACAGCCCGGATCAGCCAAGTGAGTGTTATAGAGTAAACCACATTGGCTACCACCAACAATTCTTACCTACGGGACAACCCGAAAGAAAAAAAAACCCTGTTCAACCCGAAGGCTGCAAAATGCGTTAAAGTAAATTTTCGCAGGCTTGAATAAATAGGCATAATTGCAACTTCAATGTTTTATAGTGCTTTGGAATCGTCAGGATGTTTACTTGAAGGAGAAAATATGCAAATTAGTGGATTTTGAGTGGGGCTCGGGGGAGAGGGGCTGAACGAAAAAATATCATAGCAAAATGCGTTATATTACAGTAAATTTGTAAAATTTATATCTCATGCAAAACATAACCAAAACTCAAAGTTTTATAGTGTTTTGGAAAGATCTTAATCTACACTTAGCGTTTAAAATATAAAAAGAGTACGTTTTCAAAAAGTGTCACTAAAAAAAAGTTTGGTAAACTTTTATTGTTCTTTATGCTTTCTTCAGTAAGAGAACATAAAACATGACTTTTCATCAGACACATAATCATGCGGTATATCTAACTTCTCAAAATTTCATGAAAAGTCGTTCTGTTTCAAAACTGGTTCATGTTTGAACGTTCTGTTTCAAAACCGGTTCATCCAAGCTGTTCAATAATTGCAACGGTTGAACATTTCTGGCTCAAAATGTATCATGCGACATATCTAACCCTTTCAAATTGCCCAAATAGTCATTCTGTATCAAAACTTAATTAAAAGAATTTAAAGAATTGAAAGAATTGAAAGAATTGAAAGAATTGAAAGAATTGAAAGAATTGAAAGAATTTAAGGAATTTAAAGAATTTAAAGAATTTAAAAAATTTAAAGAATTTAAAGAATTTAATGAATTTAAAGAATTTAAAGAATTTAAAGAATTTAAAGAATTTAAAGAATTTAAAGAATTTAAAGAATTAAAAGAATTCAAAGAATTTAAAGAATTTTAAGAATTTAAAGAATTTAAAGAATTTAAAGAATTTAAAGAATTTAAAGAATTTTAAGAATGTTAAGAATTTAAAGAATTTAAAGAATTTAAAGAATTTAAAGAATTTAAAGAATTTAAAGAATTTAAAGAATTTAATGAATTTAAAGAATTTAAAGAATTTAAAGAATTTAAAGAATTTAAAGAATTTAAAGAATTAAAAGAATTCAAAGAATTTAAAGAATTTTAAGAATTTAAAGAATTTAAAGAATTTAAAGAATTTAAAGAATTTAAAGAATTTAAAGAATTTAAAGAATTTAAAGAATTTAAAGAATTTAAAGAATTTAAAGAATTTAAAGAATTTAAAGAATTTAAAGAATTTAAAGAATTTAAAGAATTTAAAGAATTTAAAGAATTTAAAGAATTTAAAGAATTTAAAGAATTTAAAGAATTTAAAGAATTTAAAGAATTTAAAGAATTTAAAGAATTTAAAGAATTTAAAGAATTTAAAGAATTTAAAGAATTTAAAGAATTTAAAGAATTTAAAGAATTTAAAAAATTTAAAGAATTTAAAGAATTAAAAGAATTTAAAGAATTTAAAGAATTTAAAGAATTTAAAGAACTTAAAAAATTTAAAGAATTTAAAGAATTTTAAGAATTTAAAGAATTCAAAGAATTTTAAGAATTTTAAGAATTTTAAGAATTTTAAGAATTTTAAGAATTTTAAGAATTTTAAGAATTTTAAGAATTTTAAGAATTTTAAGAATTTTAAGAATTTAAAGAATTTAAAGAATTTAAAGAATTTAAAGAATCTAATGAATTTAATGAATTTAAAGAATTTAAAGAATTTTAAGAATTTAAAGAATTTAAAGAATTTAAAGAATTTTAAGAATGTTAAGAATTTAAAGAATTTAAAGAATTTAAAGAATTTAAAGAATTTAAAGAATTTAAAGAATTTAAAGAATTTAATGAATTTAAAGAATTTAAAGAATTTAAAGAATTTAAAGAATTTAAAGAATTTAAAGAATTTAAAGAATTAAAAGAATTCAAAGAATTTAAAGAATTTTAAGAATTTAAAGAATTTAAAGAATTTAAAGAATTTAAAGAATTTAAAGAATTTAAAGAATTTAAAGAATTTAAAGAATTTAAAGAATTTAAAGAATTTAAAGAATTTAAAGAATTTAAAGAATTTAAAGAATTTAAAGAATTTAAAGAATTTAAAGAATTTAAAGAATTTAAAGAATTTAAAGAATTTAAAGAATTTAAAGAATTTAAAGAATTTAAAGAATTTAAAGAATTTAAAGAATTTAAAGAATTTAAAGAATTTAAAGAATTTAAAGAATTTAAAGAATTTAAAGAATTTAAAGAATTTAAAGAATTTAAAGAATTTAATGAATTTAAAGAATTTAAAGAATTTAAAGAATTTAATAAGTTTAAAGAATTTAAAGAATTTAAAGAATTTAAAGAATTTAAAGAATTTAAAGAATTTAAAGAATTTAAAGAATTTAAAGAATTTAAAGAATTTAAAGAATTTAAAGAATTTAAAGAATTTAAAGAATTGAAAGAATTTAAAGAATTTAAAGAATTTTAAGAATTTTAAAGATTTAAAAATTTAAAGAATTTTAAGAATTTAAAGAATTTAAAGAATTTTAAGAATTTAAAGAATTTAAAGAATTTAAAGAATTTAAAGAATTTTAAGAATTTTAAGAATTTTAAGAATTTTAAGAATTTAAAGAATTTAAAGAATTTAAAGAATTTAAAGAATCTAATGAATTTAATGAATTTAAAGAATTTAAAGAATTTTAAGAATTTAAAGAATTTAAAGAATTTAAAGAATTTAAAGAATTTTAAGAATGTTAAGAATTTAAAGAATTTAAAGAATTTAAAGAATTTAAAGAATTTAAAGAATTTAATGAATTTAAAGAATTTAAAGAATTTAAAGAATTTAAAGAATTTAAAGAATTTAAAGAATTTAAAGAATTTAAAGAATTCAAAGAATTTAAAAAAATTTTAAGAATTTTAAGAATTTTAAGAATTTTAAGAATTTTAAGAATTTTAAGAATTTTAAGAATTTTAAGAATTTTAAGAATTTAAAGAATTTAAAGAATTTAAAGAATTTAAAGAATTTAAAGAATTTAAAGAATTTAAAGAATTTAAAGAATTTAAAGAATTTAAAGAATTTAAAGAATTTAAAGAATTTAAAGAATTTAAAGAATTTAAAGAATTTAAAGAATTTAAAGAATTTAAAGAATTTAAAGAATTTAAAGAATTTAAAGAATTTAAAGAATTTAAAGAATTTAAAGAATTTAAAGAATTTAAAGAATTTAAAGAATTTAAAGAATTTAAAGAATTTAAAGAATTTAAAGAATTTAAAGAATTTAAAGAATTTAAAGAATTTAAAGAATTTAAAGAATTTAAAGAATTTAAAGAATTTAAAGAATTTAAAGAATTTAAAGAATTTAAAGAATTTAAAGAATTTAAAGAATTTAAAGAATTTAAAGAATTTAAAGAATTTAAAGAATTTAAAGAATTTAAAGAATTTAAAGAATTTAAAGAATTTAAAGAATTTAATGAATTTAAAGAATTTAAAGAATTTAAAGAATTTAAAGAATTTAATAAGTTTAAAGAATTTAAAGAATTTAAAGAATTTAAAGAATTTAAAGAATTTAAAGAATTTAAAGAATTTAAAGAATTTAAAGAATTTAAAGAATTTAAAGAATTTAAAGAATTTAAAGAATTTAAAGAATTGAAAGAATTTAAAGAATTTAAAGAATTTTAAGAATTTTAAAGATTTAAAAATTTAAAGAATTTTAAGAATTTAAAGAATTTAAAGAATTTTAAGAATTTAAAGAATTTAAAGAATTTAAAGAATTTAAAGAATTTTAAGAATTTTAAGAATTTTAAGAATTTTAAGAATTTTAAGAATTTTAAGAATTTTAAGAATTTTAAGAATTTTAAGAATTTTAAGAATTTTAAGAATTTTAAGAATTTTAAGAATTTTAAGAATTTTAAGAACTTTAAGAATTTTAAGAATTTTAAGATTTTTAGGTTTTTAGATTTTTAAATTTTTAGATTTTTAGATTTTTAGATTTTTAGATTTTTAGATTTTTAGATTTTTAGATTTTTAGATTTTTAGATTTTTAGATTTTTAGATTTTTAGATTTTTAGATTTTTAGGTTTTTAGATTTTTAGAATTTTAGATTTATAGATTTTTAGATGTTTAGATGTTTAGATTTTTAGATTTTTAGATTTTTAGATTTTTAGATTTTTAGATTTGTAGATTTTTAGATTTTCAGATTTTTAGATTTTTAGATTTTTAGATTTTTAGATTTTTAGATTTTTAGATTTTTAGATTTTTAGAATCTCAGATTTTTAGATTTTTAGATTTTTAGATTTTTAGATTTTTAGATTTTTAGATTTTTAGATTTTTAGATTTTGAAATTTTTAGATTTTTAGATTTTTAGATTTTTAGATTTTTAGATTTTTAGATTTTGAAATTTTTAGATTTTTAGATTTTTAGATTTTAGATTTTTAGATTTTTAGATTTTTAGATTTTTAGATTTTTAGATTTTTAGATTTTTAGATTTTAGATTTTTAGATTTTAGATTTTTAGATTTTTAGATTTTTAGATTTTTAGATTTTTAGATTTTTAGATTTTTAGATTTTTAGATTTTTAGATTTTTAGATTTTTAGATTTTTAGATTTTTAGATTTTTAGATTTTTAGATTTTTAGATTTTTAGATTTTTAGATTTTTAGATTTTTAGATTTTTAGATTTTGAAATTTTTAGATTTTTAGATTTTTAGATTTTTAGATTTTTAGATTCCTAGATTTTTAGATTTTTAGATTATTAGATTTTTAGATTTTTAAATTTTTAGATTTTTAGATTTTTAGATTTTTAGATTTTTAGATTTTTAGATTTTTAGATTTTTAGATTTTTAGATTTTTAGATTTTTAGGTTTTTAGATTTTTAGAATTTTAGATTTATAGATTTTTAGATGTTTAGATGTTTAGATTTTTAGATTTTTAGATTTTTAGATTTTTAGATTTGTAGATTTTTAGATTTTCAGATTTTTAGATTTTTAGATTTTTAGATTTTTAGATTTTTAGATTTTTAGATTTTTAGATTTTTAGATTTTTTTTTAGATTTTTAGATTTTTAGATTTTTAGATTTTTAGATTTTTAGATTTTTAGATTTTTAGATTTTTAGATTTTTAGATTTTTAGATTTTTAGATTTTGAAATTTTAGATTTTCAGATTTTTAGATTTTAGATTTTCAGATTTTAGATTTTTAGATTTTTAGATTTTTAGATTTTTAGATTTTTAGATTTTTAGATTTTTAGATTTTTAGATTTTTAGATTTTAGATTTTTAGATTTTTAGATTTTTAGATTTTTAGATTTTTAGATTTTTAGATTTTTAGATTTTTAGATTTTTAGATTTTTAGATTTTTAGATTTTTAGATTTTTAGATTTTTAGATTTTGGATTTTAGATTTTTAGATTTTTAGATTTTTAGATTTTTAGATTTTTAGATTTTTAGATTTTTAGATTTTTAGATTTTTAGATTTTTAGATTTTTAGATTTTTAGATTTTTAGATTTTTAGATTTTTAGATTTTTAGATTTTTAGATTTTTAGATTTTTAGATTTTTAGAATCTCAGATTTTTAGATTTTTAGATTTTTAGATTTTTAGATTTTTAGATTTTTAGATTTTTAGATTTTTAGATTTTTAGATTTTTAGATTTTTAGATTTTTAGATTTTTAGATTTTGAAATTTTTAGATTTTTAGATTTTTAGATTTTTAGATTTTTAGATTTTTAGATTTTTAGATTTTTAGATTTTTAGATTTTTAGATTTTTAGATTTTTAGATTTTTAGATTTTTAGATTTTTAGATTTTAGATTTTTAGATTTTTAGATTTTTAGATTTTTAGATTTTTAGATTTTTAGATTTTTAGATTTTTAGATTTTTAGATTTTTAGATTTTTAGATTTTTAGATTTTTAGATTTTTAGATTTTTAGATTTTGAAATTTTTAGATTTTTAGATTTTTAGATTTTTAGATTTTTAGATTTTTAGATTTTTAGATTTTTAGATTCCTAGATTTTTAGATTTTTAGATTATTAGATTTTTAGATTTTTAGATTTTTAGATTTTTAGATTTTAGATTTTTAGATTTTTAGATTTTTAGATTTTTAGATTTTTAGATTTTTAGATTTTTAGATTTTTAGATTTTTAGATTTTTAGATTTTTAGATTTTTAGATTTTTAGATTTTTAGATTTTTAGATTTTTAGATTTTTAGATTTTTAGATTTTTAGATTTTTAGATTTTTAGATTTTTAGATTTTTAGATTTTTAGATTTTTAGATTTTTAATTTATTGCTTTCTTCTGCAGGGGTTGCTGGACGAGATTTGTTTGGCTATATCTAGCTTGGTGCATGCAGCTCGTGCCATTCCATGTGGTCTAATTCGATGACCATGATCCGTTGCGGTTGTCCAGAGACCGCTGCCATGTTGTTGGTTGATTGCGGCGACGTCGTCGGCGAATCACCTTGGCCGGATGTGCAGCTGCGCACCGACGCGATCACGCTGACCTCGCCCGATGAGTACGTCGCATCTGATTTGCTCCAAGTGCTGATCTGAAAGGGCAGCGGGTAAGATTCTCAATCTCAAACTCCTTTGCACATTCACTAATCTCTCTCCCAATCCATTCAGCTCTTTGAAAGTCTGAAATGCCAGCTGATGTTTGGATGCCAGCTCATCATGACTACAAAATACCTGCTTACACTGCGCGAATACTTAAGGGCTCCGCTCCGTCGGTCCAGAATGTCATAGTGTTTCTGTCCTCGGCAAAGGAGATCGTCAACCCGACTACGCAGCGACAAGCCACGTTCCGGCATCAATTTGGATGTTAGACCGTCCGCCTGTGCTGTGCTGGTCCAGCGTGGACCCAAAACTGACGGAATTTACCACTAGTCTCTAAGATGTCAATCCACATTTTACCTAAATCGAGTGTACACCTTTGTGTGCAAGTTAATTTTTGATTATAAAACGAAAATAAAAGAAATTTTATGCAAATCAGTAGTTTTCTGATATGATTAACTATTCCGGAACAGTTTTGAACTATAACGGCCAATTTGAAAGCAAAATATCGACGCTATATCGATACTTTGCAAATTGCATACATCTAGGCGCATTCAAACCGTGAAATTGATGTTGACGGAATCGACAACATTTTTTATCGATTTCGTTGCAATTGTTACCGGACGACTGGTCGAAAACATTCCGAAACGAATTTTAGAACGAATCGAGAACAATGTTGTCGATTTCACGGACAGGATTTCTATCCGTGTAGTTAGTAAACCTTATATTCAATCCAAATTATTTTTTTAATCAGTCAAGAATGCCTATTTGGAGTTGGGAGACTGGATTTATGGTGATTTGTCAACAAATAACATTATTTATGTAAATTTTTCGAGAGGTGTACAAACTTTTTTTGCACCTTTTTTATTTTCGTAATAGTATTTGTTATATAACTTTTTATAGAAATCATCTTTTCATGAGCTTTTTGAAGCAAAATGTTTGGCATGAGTTTCTGAACAAAACGTAGTACTAGGTTCCTGTCAAACTTTAAATTTTTTACATGTTTAATCACAAAATGTGCATAGTGCCCAAGGGGTGTAAATACTTTTTTTACATACTGTAATTTAAACAAATAAATAAATTTTAGCTAGTTTTCATATTCCTTCAAAATGAGCAGTTTTTGATAATTTAAACAACAAAAATAATTTTCTCGAGTGTTTTGATTCTTTCAATCATGACCTGTGTTTTTTGTCAGATTATTCTGGTTTCAGGTTTAGGTAATTTTATGAAAAATAAATAAAATTTGAATTTTTTAAAAACCGGGCAGCTTTTGAAATCTTTATTTGTTGGATTTTGCGTTCATTCAATTTTTTGAGAACATTTTTTACATTAATCACTGGGAGTTTTGCATTATTTTTGAACAAAGTTAGAATACCTTGAAAAAAAATTAAGTTTCAAATAATATTTTTTGTAAAAGTTATTTCTTATGTAATTTTTTCACTGTTCCTTTTACTTTTCTTCAAACAGAATATCAGTCAAGATTGTTGTCTGTGATAGATAAAAAATAAAACTGTGGGTTATTTCATTCACTACATACAGAAACGTTTATAAAAATATTATTTAAAAAAAAATTCGTGGGTTTTTGCATTCCATTAAATATGAGCAGTAGTGTGTCCCAAAAAAAGGCGATGTGGCGAAAACTTCGGGCTTATCCGGATTTCGATAGGTTTTTGCCTCAGGAACAATGTTTTCATACAGCAAAAAATTCCCTAAAATCGTTTAGAACTCGCGATTTGCGATTTACTCAAGGGTTTCCAGAAGCGTTTATTACTTGCCAGTCTGCCAATTAATTACTAAAATTACTGATGCAAAAAGATTAATTACATTGATTACTTAATTACTTTTCACTACGATAAAAAAAAACATTTAATTTAAATTTAAGTTTTCGTTTCTACGGTTCTAACTGTTAAAAAATTACTTTACTGTTTTACTTCAATATATGAATTTTAATATAATTAATTAATAATTTAAAATTATTTTCGGTTTATTGCAAGTCGAATGCCATTAAAATATAGAAGTTGTTTGAAAAAAAGCCACCTGATTTTTCGAACCAAACATAAACTTTGACAAATATTTGTTTAGTTTTAAGTTTTAAAATATTATTCAAACATTGGCTTGACATTACTTTGCATGTTTTTTTCTCAAGCAAATTAAAAAATTTAGTTACTGAAAATACGGATAATGTGATATGTGACATTTACATTGGATTTAATTTCTGCATCTGAATATTAGTCGATTTTAATTTCACTGAGTTTGATTTTTAACATTGAGACATTTGTCTCAGAAATATTTGGAAATTTTTCGCGAAAATAGCTTAGCTCTTAATAGAGAGATATAACAGGACTGACAATTTCTGCAGACTATAAAAAAAACATATTTTTATTTTTATTGATTTTTAAATGGCTATCCCTTGAGAACTTTGTTTATATTAATGATAATTAAGTACATTTTGGTTTTAAATATTTAATCCACATAAACTTCAAATAATTTTGAGTGCCTATTAGAAAAAAAGCATAAAAAATTAATCAATTCTAATATAGTTCTTGCAATTAAAAAAACATATTTTTATAATTACTTAATAAAAATAAATTGATTTCGTATTCACAAAATATTTTTCACTAGGTAATATATCATGGCGTTGCCTTTTGTTGTTCATCAGCTTCGATAAACAACATGATAAAAATAAATTTTAGGAGAGTTTTAGGAGAGAACTATGGTGAATAAGGCCTTCTACATACAGAACCGGTCTTTTTTATCTTTGTGTTTCACTCTTATTTGAAATTAATAAAATATTGTTATAATAGGTTATACATAAAAAGTAAATAGTTTCGTTGGAAAAGTACAATTTAAAAATATCAATTAATTTAATTACTCAAAAATTACTTTAATTACCAATTAATTACTTTAAATTACATTAATTACCAAAAATTACTAAGTAATTAAAGAATTACCTAATTATCAGCTGAAAATCAAAGTAATTATTAATTACTTGCCAGTCTGAGGCCTTGCTGGAAACCCTTGGATTTACTGATGGTCTGTTTTCATAGAATAAATAATCATATTTTGTTCTAAAACCACGAAAAATTGCCCTGTATTGCACTTTAAATCATAGTTAGGAGTCCTAACAAATAAAGTTCTGTATTCATATTGATCCAGAAAGTCGTCATTTTTCATTGGAAGCATGGTAAAGTTGGAAAAATGATTTTTAACGTCTTAAATTTTTACGGATTTCTCACAAAAATCCTTCTAAAAATAATAAAACCAACAACAGCAATTTACAAGCAAAATTATTCTTTTCATTGATTTGACTCTGTGCGATAAACGCCATGACGAAGAAATGTATTTTAATTTAACCGCCTGTAGTACAACAAAATCTTTTTTTTCAAAAATTTGATGAAAATTGCTTTTATATTTAAAAAATAAACATACATGTTAAAGCACTACTGCTCATGAGTTTTGAAGATCTAATGGTGTTTCCCTTGTTTTATTTTTTGATTTTAAATTTTTTTAACAATTTTATGAAGAAAAAAATATTACATAAATTTCATAAAATAATGCAAAATATTGAAACATCCATTTTACACGCAGCTGGATAAAAAAAAATGCTTTTTCTATCATTTCACACCTTTCACATTTTAATTAGGGCAATTTCACGCAAACAGTAACAAAAGAAAACACAAAATGCCCTCGCACAGAACAATGCGAGAACAGAAAAAAAAACCATTTCTGTTTGTTGAACCACTTTTGCTCTATACTCAAAACACTCGTTAAAAAATCCTTTCTTACTTCCCCTCGCACACAAAACAAGTGCGATTATTTACGACGACGACCGTGCCATTGTTGGCACTGTTTTGTTGTTGTGTTCTGTTTTCGTCCTCGGCGGCCGGAATAGGAAGCAACTTTTGCAAAAGGACAACAAACACACACAAAACGCGCGAGCAGCGACGACGAATGAAGGAAAAAAAACACTTTTGTGCGCAATTGGGTACTAAAGCCCTATGTCAATTTTTATGTACAACGGTAAAAAACACGATTAAAAACCATTTCTTATCACTTTTTTTCATTTTTATGAAAAAAAAAATATTGACAAGACAACATTTTTTCGATGGATCAACTATGGTCCCCTTGGAACGAGCTGTCAAGTAGGAGCTTTTCTGTCAAGAAGGACCGCGAGGATAATTTTTCAAAATTGATTTAAAAATCCATTTTAAATTCTTTGTGGTCGTTCAAAGGGTCATTGTACTCAGAAAAATAAGCTTTATCGCTATAAACAATAATATCAGCAATCTAAGCTTCATTTTAGGACCCAATTTTCAACACCTTTCCACGGCTGGTTATTGTTCGACACTGACTGTTTGGCAACTGTTTACGTTTACACACAAAGGCAATTGAGCGGTGTCTCTTTTTTATTGTTGAGAAGAAGCTAAAAAACTTTAAATGATTAAAAGATTGTTAACAAAAGGGATGATTTACGGCTGCGTTAAGGGTTGAAATTGCGGCGCATTGCTTTCATATTGAAATTATTAATCATTTAAAATAAAAATGGTTTGTTGTCAGTCAACATAACTTTTCAACAGAACTCAACGAAACCATAAAATTCAACCGAATCACATATTTACCCCGACAACAATGGACGCAATAAACACACAGCACACACACTCATGCTGGAAACAACCACTTGAAACTTTTCAACAATTTACACAGAGAGAAAGAGAGAGAGCGCGATAATATTTGAGTTTGTCCATCCGCATAATGGGCCCGTCGAGGGGTGTAAATAGTAGAATTTCATACTGGAAACATTGGTTTCATATTGTGCCTGGGCCGCGCAGTAGAGTCAACAACTTCTCCGGGCGAAAGCTCCGCAACAACTCCGACGCGGGACGCGAAGGCTTTTCTGGTGGCCGTGCACGGAATGTTTGAGGTGTTAATATTTTAATGATCTTCAAATAAGATTATGGTTTTGACAAAGAACTTTGTCCTAAGGGCTCTATTCTGGTGAGGTGTCAATCCAGAAAAACGAAAAATGTCGCGCGTTACGAAAATGTTGCATGCTTGGTACTGGGGAAGAGGTCTGCGACGCAACAAGGCACTGTTGCGTGGAAATTTCCACACAGTTGAAACAAAAAGCGAATGATGAGGTTTGGGATAACCGGCACAAAAAGGCGGGGCATCCGTCACCATTTCGAGCCAATATAAACCCCGCTCGATCAGCCCAAGAAAATCATTCTATCGCTGGACGCCGAGAAGTGAACAACAACCTGGACCTGGAAGCAGATGGCCTGGAGGCCCAGAAGCAGTTGGCCGAAAAGCAGCTGGTCTGGAGCAAGGAGCAGCCCAAGCGGAGGCAGGCCAGCCGAAATATTCTGGTCACAAGACACGGAGTGGCCAGAACCCTCAGGGGTGTTCCGATGGAAGGCCATACGTGACTAGACAACATGGGTATCAAACTTCTTGGATTTTGATACTGGTAATGAAAATGGCCATTTTGACAGTATTGGCCACAACCTGGAATGGCCGGTGCCCTCAGGGAGGTTGTCCTGGGTGGACATTTAACGAACTAAACGATTTTGGGCAATATGGGTATCAAAATTCATGATTTTCAATACTGGTAATGCAAATGGCCATTTTGACAGTATTGGCCAAAACCTGGAGTGGCCGGTGTCCTCAGGGAGGTTCTCCCGGGAGGACATTTACCGAACCATACGATTTTTGGCAATATGGGTATCAAAATTCATGTTTTTAAATACTGGTAATGAAAAAGACCAATTTGACAGTATTGGCCACAACCTGGAGTGGCCGGTGCCCTCAGGGAGGTTTTCCCGGGAGGACATTTACCGAACCATATGATTTTGAGCAATTGTTCAAGGCTCAACTGCGATCGTTGACGATGACGATGGAAAGAAAATCGTTGGCAAAAATGCTGCCTTCACGACTCCACGGCAAAACAAAACAGCCAATCAGAGAGCGGAAAGATTTTTTGCGTGAGTCAAAGCACGCGCTTGCTTGTTCAAGGCCAACTGAGATCGTTTGACACTTGCAAGAGAAAATTGTTAATATTCGTTAATTTTTTTTTAAAGAAAATTTTGGGGGAAATATTTAAATTAAATTAAACGCCAAGCGTCAAAAGGACATTTACCGAACCATACGATTTTGGGCAATATTGGTATCAAATTTCATGGTTTTTGATATTGGTAATGAAAATGGCAATTTAGAAAAAGTTGGCCAAAAGCTGCAGTGGCCGGTGCCCTAAAGGAAAGTTTTCCCGGGAAGACATCTATTGAACCAACGAGTTTTGGCAATATGGGTATCTCAACTCATGGTTTACAATACTGGCCATTTCGAAAAAGGTGGCAACAATCTGGAGAGGCCGCTACCTCACGATTGTTCCGATTGGGGGACAAACATCGAATTATAGAGATATCATGGTTTTTTTATACGGAGCTTAAAGAGAAATTGAGCGAAAATATAAATCCAATAATGTTTTGATTTTATCTGACGCATATTTCAACAAAATGGCTTAATTTTAAAAGCTTTTCTGCTAAGTTCTTTGTCATACTGGTCATGTGTAACATAACCACCTGCACCTTTTTTTTTATACGGAGCTTAAAGAGAAATTGAGCGAAAATATAAATCCAATAATGTTTTGATTTTATCTGACGCATATTTCAACAAAATTGCTTAATTTTAAAAGCTTTTCTGCTAAGTTCTTTGTCATACTGGTCATGTGTAACATAACCACCTGCACCTTTTTTTTCAGAGAATTGGTTTTATTTCAAAGAATGAAACTTTTTCTTAAAATGAGATTATATTCCCTGATTACGAGTACGAGTCTAAACATTCGAAAATACAAGTTTTTATTTCAATATTTTGCATCCTAAAATGGTGATGATTTGAGATTTTTGTACCGATAAGGCTTATAAAAAAATACTACAAAAATGAATACTCTGTTATTTGTCGTTGCTTTAAATTAAAAAAATTCATCAAAAGGAATATACACTTTTTGAATTTGCATAAACAATAACCCAGAAGGGTCAGTTTTCATTACTTGTTTGTGCACAAGTATTTTTAAGAGTGTTACAATATTATACAAATTTGTTGAACAGACAATTTAATAAAATGATACAGTTAAGTACGGGGTTTGCTGGTAAATGTCATGAGTTATTCTGATTTGAAGATTTTTTTTTGAAAAAAAGTTGTCGCTGTCGATCACGTTTTACTTTTGAACTATGAGACTACTGATCAAAATAAAGAAAAAAAGTAAAGACGTAAAACTTTAGATTTTTTTTCTTAGATTCATTGATATTTTGCAAATTTGTGACAGTACCATAACTACGAAATTATATAAAATATTTTTTTAAACATTTTGCTTACAATGTTTGAATATCAGACTTGAAATTTTATTTGTTTTGCTGTAGGTTCAGTACGCACCTCTTAAAGAAAGAGATTATAAAAATATTCCTAATAAAATAAGACATTGTTATTAAAATATAAAGACATTGAACTGAAACAATTTAATAACAATTTATATTCTGGCATTAATCTGAGTTTTAAAATGTTTAAATATTTTCGGTATTAGTTAAATTCAACATCTATTTTTTATAAAGTTTTTTTTTGTGAATCAATTAAGATTTTTGAAATTAAATGATAGCAAATCAAATTTCAGAACATGTTTTCTTTGAACTTTTAAAACATTCAATTCAATTCAATTGAGTTTTATTGGTGAATAATCAAATTACAATATGTTAGTTTTGAGTACATTACAGAGTTTTTGAGTTCATTTTTTGGCTGTGCATGGCATCGATATTCATTTTTGAGCAATTGAAAGTGTTAAATTAAGTGTAAGAAGCACATGAAAAAGTAAAAAAAAAACTTACTAAATTAACTTTTAATTATTTTTTTTCACTTAACAGGTAAAAGTAGCTAATAAAATCTTTCAAAGGCCCGAGACAAAAACGATAAATTGTAAAGTCTCGTTTTGATGTCGTTAATTCCTAATAAAAAATCTTTCAAAGACAAGTGATTGTCAACATTCTTGACCATTTATTATGCATAAATTATAGTTGGTATCCCTGTCTATTTTTTGACTTCAAATATATTGAATACATTTTGAATCACGGCTTTCACAGAAAAGAACAAAAAAATTGTTCTCTTGAAATGTTAGTTCCGATTCCGATAAAACTTATCACACCTTAAACTTTGTGATCATATTGTTTAAAAAATATCTACACGCGTTTAAATGGGACTAAAGGCTGTAAGAGCACTGTAGTACCGCCCCTTTCAAATGTTGCTCCAGTCATGTGAAGCATAAAATATAAGGTGTAATCATTTTTTCTGAATCGGAACTAACATTTCATAAAGGCCATTTTTTTTGTTTTTTTTTGTGATTCACAATGTATTTAATATATTTCAAGTTTTAAAAAATAGACAGAGTGCTTTTCCTTTATGAAGTAATTTTTAATTGCAAAGTACTGAACATTTTTTGAAAAAGTTCACAATAAAATGTTTGTAAGTTGAAAATGGTGCACAAAAAATGTGTTCAGCCAATTTTGATTGCAAATTTAATTTTGCATCTCAAAAAACTGTTTTTTTTTTTTTCAAATAAATGAAGTTGACTTTATAGCTGTCGGCCACCATTGCTAGTACCAACCACTAGTGTCTTCCTTTTTTTATCTACAAGGACTTCGCCGCCCTGGGCTCCTAAGTGTATGAAAGTATGGCACGGAGCGACGGCGCCGAATACCCATATTTACACAAAGAATTTTAGAGCGCCCGCCGTGGGATTCGAACCGGCGACCTCTGGATTGTGAGTCCAGTGCGCGGTCCGATTGATTCACACGAGCGGGAAATATTTGTTCTTAAAATCACTTTTTTCCAAAACATAATTTTTTTTTTACAAAAATCGCATTTCAAAAAACTAAAACTCCAATAGCAAATTTTCCACCATTTCAAATTTTAGCGCAAAAGATGCCTTTTTTGTCTCATAAAACATAAAAATAGAAAATTCAAAAAAAGATGTTTTGGGTGATTTGTACCTATTTTCTCTAAGATTCCTACTAAAATTACCGAAGACACCAAATCAATCAGAAAATACCTTAAAGTTACAGAATCGAGTTTATGAAATGTAGAGAATAGCTCTACTAACGAACTATTGTGAACATATCTTAAAATTTTCAGATTACTGTTTTTTTTCTGGAATTTCCTTCAATTGTCAAAACCGCGCATTTCGTAAATTCCCGTGTGGCAACAACATTCCATAAACCATCGCCGGCACCGAAAGGCACGTGTGAAACCACCGTTCCAAAGAGTGACGAGAAAGAGGGGGTGGGGGCAGGTCGGTCCATTCCGCGGCCCGTTGAGAGTCCTCTTCTATTTGGGTGGTATTTCTCCGGCACCTGTTACCCCACCACTCCAAGCAGCACACCTCCTCCACGTGTCTATTGTTGCGGGGTGTGTGTGTTTATGCGCTCTGCTACACGGTGTATCTTTACATGATGTTGTGTTTACTTTGTTATTTTGATACGTTTTGTTGTTTAAACACGGCTTCAAGTGATGTTTGATCATGATGATCTTTTTTTCTCTCCCCTATTCTCTCTGTCGACTTGTTCAGCGATTGAAAAGAGCTTTCAAAAACTCTTTGCCTTTTTTTTCTAGGGTCTCCCTCTTCACCTCGCACTTTAACCGTTCAAGTGTCCGCGGGCTCATTGTCCAGCGTCAGTCAAAACTCCTCGGGGATGGATCACCCCAAACTCTCCAACAACACACTGCCGAAGCGATTCGATTCGTGCCAAGTGTGTTGCGTCGTGTTGTGATGGCTTATGAAGTGCTTGTTAGTTCATTGTTAACTGACTCCTCCCTCTTTATACCCATTCTCTGTGCGGTGGGAGTATTGTCTATTTCGTATGTTAAATCACTCCTTCAGATTTGAACCTCTCTTCCCCGCCTCACCATCGTCCACTGAGCCTTTTTTGACTCTTACGCAGTTCGTAAATCTGCATGTGAGTTTTTCGGTTTAGGACGGATAGACAGCTTTGGTTAAGGAAGGGCTCCTCTTCTACACCACGCAAGAGGGTGCTTGTCGGCTCCAGCCAGCATAAATAATGCACTGATATGTCGTCGGTGGATGAGCAGCACACGTACGGACAGGCACACATTCAAACTAGAAGTGCTACACCCAAAGAAAGGTTTACTGTCATACAGTGCATCGGCTAGAAGTGTTATCAAAACATTGAAAAAATATTCTCACTTCCAACGTTCCAAGTGGCAGCGTCATTTTATGACATCCTTTGTTAGAACTTCTGTCAAAAATGACCGGCAATCCGACCGGCTCCCATATAGGTGTATCAATGCCGAGGTGTACTCTATCCGCAATGGTTCGTCTCGTTCGTACGAATTGCAGAAAAAAAAACATTTTCACACTTTTCTAGTTTCGCATCAAATCTTGTGCATCAGCAGACAGGAGTGTTGTTCAGAGTTGTTCATCATTCGAAAACATCTGGGATCTCACTGACGCATGATAGTTACCGTAAAACGGGGTGACTTTGATAGCCGGGGTGACTTTGATAGGTTTGCGATTTTTCCGCAAAATGAAGAGTAAAATTCAAATACCTAAGGAATGGTTTAAAAACTTACTGACCGTGGTAGAGAAGTGTTCAAAGTACCTCAAGAAGAACTTTTCATAAAATTTTGATAAGTTTAAAAAGTTAGTTAACTATACACGGTGTGTTTTTTAGAACAAACTAATGATAAAAAATTCGGTATGTCTGATATTTGGCACCGTGAAAGAAGGGCTCTTTCCCGACATTTTGCGGTATATACCGAAATATTTCGTCGGGGGGTCTAGAGCAACTTTTTTTTTTTGAAGATTATTTTTCGATTTCATGGGATATTTATTCAAAAAAGTCACAGAAAATCGGTGGATTCATGTTGGTATCACTCAAATTTCTTATGAATACGCCTTGGGGACTCTAACCAACTATATTTGACTAATATTTGACCTCCACAAAAAAAATCGAACCAAGCTTACCAGATTTCTAGCATTCTTTGAAATTACTCCAAAATTCAAGCTGGAAACCCCGATACGACCGAAAATACAATCAATCTTTGTACAATTTGTCATGAAATTACAGCAACACATCACCCGCATACATATTTGAGCATTGAACAATGCAAAACATACATTATTTATTTAATAAGCTGTTTATTACCCAATAGGTTTCGAAAATTATTTTTTCAATCTTCTGCCATATTACACCATTTCATTTTAAAACATTCTAAAATCAATCACATTGTAGAAAACAGTTTTCTAAACAAGTTCCATAAAAAAGTATCAGTTTTGGTTCAATATAAGCAGAGATATGCCCAGTTTTCTGAAATAAATAGTGCCTTTCTCCAAAATTTCTTAATTTAATTACCTTTCACATGATGGGCACTGCCTACTAAGATATTATTTATGATGATAATGTTTTATTGAAACATAGAAATTATAACAAGTTTTGACGAAATTCATGAAAATTATTCTATAGCATTCATTACAGTTCATTCAGTAGGCAGTGCCCATCATGTGAAAGGCAATTAAATTAAGAATTTTGGAGAAAGGCACTATTTATTTCAAGAAATTGGGCATATCTCTGCTTATATTGAACCAAAACTGATACTTTTTTATGGAACTTGTTTAGAAAACTGTTTTCTACAATGTGATTGATTTTAGAATGTTTTAAAATGTAATGGTGTAGTATGGCAGAAGATTGAAAAAATAATTTTCGAAACCTATTGGGTAATAAACAGCTTATTAAATAAATAATGTATGTTTTGCATTGTTCAATGCTCAAATATGTATGCGGGTGATGTGTTGCTGTAATTTCATGGCAAATTGTAAAAAAAAAAAAAAATCGGTCGTATCGGTGTTTCCAGCTAGGATTTTTGGGTAATTTCAAAGAATGCTAGAAATCTGGTAAATTCGGCTCGATTTTTTTTTGGTGGAGGTCAAATATTAGTCAAATATAGTTGGTTAGAGTCCCCAAGGCATATTCATAAGAATTTTGAGTGATATCAACATGAATGCACCGATTTTCTGTGATTTTTTTGAACAAATATCCCATAAAATTGAAAAATAATCTTCAAAAAAAAAGTTGCTCTAGACCCCCCGACGAAATATTTCGGTATATACCGCAAAATGTCGGGAAAGAGCCCTTCTTTCACGGTGCCAAATATCAGACATACCGAATTTTTTATCTTTGAGGTCTCGAAAAAATACACCGTGTATAGTTAACAAAATGTTGATGAATGACATTATTTTAAACTTCTCAAAGTGTCATGATTTTCTCAATGAACATGATTTTGAATCGGAAAACTGAATGCATTTTCGGATTCTTTGGACAATTTTCCACTAGGAAAAGGTAAAACCAGTTTGTAAAAAATAAATAATATGTGTTTTTGAAACACAATTTAAAAAAATCTCTAAATTTATAGTCAATTTCAGTTGAACAAATTTCATGTAAAATGTGAAAACTTGTGATTCGTGTTTCGAATTCAGTATAAAATGTAATATAAATCGATTATTTCATAAACAAAACTAGTTTCCACAAATTTCAGGCCAAATTCCGACTATTTAACAATTTTACCAAAAATTTATATGTATTTAAAAAAAACTTATAAACTTAGTTAACTAAAATATACATTGATTTTTTTTTTCTTAAAAACTATATCAGCTACTTAAGTGATGATACATGTAGCGTAAAAATAAAGTTTGAACATCTTAAATATGATTTTAACAAGAAAAACTATGACTATCAAAGTCACCCCGGAATTAAAACTAAGAATTTTAACGTAACTATTTTTCTAAACACTATTGAAACAACCTTTTTCCAAAATAGTGCCTGGACTTTGTGTGGCCTACCCCAGTACATGTTTTAAAAATAATAATCTTGAGAAAAACCTAACCTGTTGGAAAATATTCTAAAAACAAATTGAAATCCTATCAAAGTCACCCCGGTTTACGGTATGCTTAGTAGTTAGTACGCAGAAAAAAATTTGCTTGAAGTTTGTTTTTTCACATGACAGTCTCCGTTGTCAATGCAGAGAGAAAAGCTTTTTCGAGGAAACCTTTTGGGAAATTCTCCGCTAACTCAACTTCCATTTTTGAATACTCGAAAAAAGAGTTGTTTTTAAATAATTTGCAGCCTGAATTTGTGAATTTGAATTTGAATTTGGAAATGTGGTGTCAAAAGGACTTTCATTAAAATTGGACGCCTGATTTGATGGCACACTCAGAATTCTGAAAAAAAAACGTATTTTTCATCGAAAAAAAGTAATACAGAAATAGGAGAGACCGGCCCGTGGCTTAATGGCTACGGCTCCCGTCTCATAAGCGGAAGGTTCCGGGTTCGATTCCCGACCGGTCTCCTTGAAATTATTCGACTATAATTGAACTTTGAAAATGAACAAAAAACGCATGGAATCAGGTGGGATTCGAACTCACACCTTTGGATTGGTAGTCAGATGCTCTAGCCACTCGGCCACCGAGGGGTTGACACCCCATGAGTGAATTAATCCGTAGTGGTGAAATAATGTCACAAGGTCATTTACTATACAGGGTGTTTGGTTCATGGATGCGGATACTTGCTGGTCCCCTAGAGGACCCCGAAACATGAAAAAAAGTCTTCTACGGCATGGTCGAATTCTCATCCTAAACCGAGTTAAATAGAATTTACTGTTTTGAGGAGTTTCTACACTAAAATCGATTTATCTCATGATTGTGATCACGAAAAGCTTCGCTTCTGAATTCATGCGAAAGCTGAGAAAATTTCACGATAAAAATGATTTTGAAATTTTTAAACTTTACTTAAGTCTGCCTACAGAGCCTTTACATTTTTTCTTGCCCTGGTGTTGTTAGTTTTTGCATTTATTTTGCGTAAATGGCAGGTAAATGGTTTGTTTTATGTATCAAAACGATGCTCCTAGATCCCTCTACAAATCTCTCTAAATAACCATTTCCCGATTTCTTTTCCTAAAGCCGCTATTTTAATTTTATTGGTGAAAAAATCGAAGCCAGAAAACCTGAAATGGTATCTTAATAAATCAAACCGACGCCTGTCAGAGCATCGCGCAAAGCATACTTGATCGACGCGCGCGCCGCATGTTTGCTGGAAGGAGGGTGACAGTAAGAAAACAAACCACGTGTGCCCATTGCATTGTGGAAAAAGTTCGTTTTGAATTGTTTCATTACCGGAGGTATTTTGTCTCGCGTTCTTTTGGCAAACAGGTAAAAACAAAAGTTAAGGGACGACTATTTAAAGGAAAGAAGGTGTTAGTTATTAAAATGAGTTAAGATGCAATAATGGCGGCATATGATCTCGTTGAAGGATTTCACTGTTGTTCAGTGTGCTGATCGTTTGACCCACAATAAATAATTAAGCTGATTAAATCAAACATTTAAAACAAGCCCATTGACAATGCAAGTAAAAGTTTAGTTAGCAGGAAGAAGATACTTTGCTTTTTAGAGTTCTACTTTTTTACATTACAAAAGGATAAGTTGAATTGTTTAAATCCAAGATGTATCTAAGTTATTTCTTGTGTACATAGGATAATAGCATACATTTCCATCAAGCACCAAATGTTGGCATATCAACACCCTTTTGTTTATTTAAAACTTTTGAAAAGCATTTTTGATTGAATAGCTCAATCAAGACCTAATTCGGAATGTGATCATAATTTGATAAAAATGTAAAATCAGCCAATTTAATAGAAAGAGTTTCTTACCTCTGTGCTCTAATCATAACATGTTAAAAATCGTTTTATGATGGATTTTTGTTTATTAACGTGAATTGATATTTTCGATCATTTTCAAACATTGCAATTCGTTTTGAAGTACATAAAAATGCACGCTTAGAATAACAAAACTTAAGAAACCTGAAAAACTTTTGCTAGAATAAACACTGATTTAGTTATTTAAGGAAGTGTTTATTTATTTAATTTATTCATGATAAACTAGCATGCATGAATTCTTATCGAATTAAAAATTCTTGCACTAAAATCTATTGTATCCAATAGGTGGATTTGAAATGTTTTTGGTAAATAAAAATAAATCTTCCTCGGTTTCCTTGTAGGGAACTCCATTGAAGAATATCAGAGCAGACATTCACAAAAAAACCAACTACCGTCATCTGGGGTGACATCCCGAGCATGGGTAAATAAAAAAAATGCCTAACTATACCTTTCTCTGTTATCAATACCAAATTTTGGTATTCCTGAATTTTTCTTTAGATCATACAAGAGCACAATTTGGTATCATACCAATTTAAGGTATTGTTTTGATATTGCAAAATTGCAGAATTTTTCAATGACCAAACCACATTTTGTTATTATTTTGGTATTTACGTATTTTATCAATTTCTTCTGAAAATATGGGAAAATGTTGACCAATTTTGACGTGGTCATTAATTTTGCTTTAAAAGATGTCTCAAATCGAAAACCGAAAAAAGGAAAATTGCAAACTTGATTTTAAATTTTTTAGAATACCCCTAAAGAAATGACCTGAAATTGTGAAAAAATTCTTAGTCAGGATACCATTTTGGTATTATTTTGGTATTACAGATTTTTATCAATTTCTTCAGAAACTATGGAAAAATTTTGATCAATTTTAACAATGTCTAAAAGGTGCGCTAACATGACTTGAAAACCAAAAATGTTAAAAATGATTTTTGAATTTTTTGAAGATTGAACCATTTATCAAAATAGAAATCATTGAAATGTATCTAAGTCGGGATAAAAAAAAATACTCAACTCAATAATCAACGAGTCAATCGATTTTATTATTGAATTTTTGGTGACTGGAATCCAATTTCATTTTAATAACATTCATTAATCAATCTTGTTATTTCTCAGAAGCTTCAAGAGCTTCAAGGATAATCCGTTCATCAATGACAAATGTATTCGATTTGGCGAAGAATATCACTGAGAACAACATGGAATCATCAGGCGAGTAGATTTTGCTGTTGCATGTGGAGCATTTGATATCATTTCCGTTTGCAACTGTTGCACTAAAATTACATGAAAATACCAAATTTTGGTATTACTTTTGCAAATTACAGCGACCAAAATGTGCCCTTGGTAGCCCAGTAATAGATGGTAAAATACCATGAAATCATGTGTGTGAAAGACCACAAGAATACCAAAATCTGATGTTCCATGGGCGAGGGAATACCAACAATTTTTTATTCCAAGTAATACCAAAATTTGGTATTCCTGTGTTATTTACCTCTGCTAGAGATTGGGTCTGAGGGTGAGATTGGGTCATACAAATTTCTGCATTTTTGTATGATCCAATTCCTTCATCCAGACCCAATGTCACCCCTGATGACGGAAATGATATCACATTGCTCCACATGCAACAGCAAAATCTTCCCACCTGATGATTCCATGTTTTTCTTAGTGATATTCTTCACCACATCGAATACATTTGTCATTGATGAACGGCTTATCCTTGAAGTTCATGAAGCTTCTGAAAATAACAAGTTTGAAAAATAAGTGTTATTAAAATGAAACTGAATTCAAGTTCACCAAATTGATAAAGTATCAATTGACTCGTTAATCAAAAATGTCTATTCCAAAAATAATAATAAAAGTAAAAAATCATAATAATAAAAATAAAATTAATCAAAACAGAAAATAAAAACCCATGCCATTTTTCTATACGCAACTTTACAAAAAAATCACAATTTATCGTGATTTCACAAAAATAGTTGCCTCTCCGTCACGAGTTACTGAAAATGTACCTCGGATTCGTGATACCTAAAAGATGATTAAATGATTAAATGATTAAATGATTAAATGATTAAATGATTAAATGATTAAATGATTAAATGATTAAATGATTAAATGATTAAATGATTAAATGATTAAATGATCAAATGATTAAATGATTAAATGATTAAATGATTAAATGATTAAATGATTAAATGATTAAATGATTAAATGATTAAATGATTAAATGATTAAATGATTAAATGATTAAATGATTAAATGATTAAATGATTAAATGATTAAATGATTAAATGATTAAATAATTAAATGATTAAATGATTAAATGATTAAATGATTAAATGATTAAATGATTAAATGATTAAATGATTAAATGATTAAATGATTAAATGATTAAATGATTAAATGATTAAATGATTAAATGATTAAATGATTAAATGATTAAATGATTAAATGATTAAATGATTAAATGATTAAATGATTAAATGATTAAATGATTAAATGATTAAATGATTTAATGATTAAATGATTAAATGATTAAATGATTAAATGATAAAATGATAAAATGATCAAATGATTAAATGATTAAATGATTAAATGATTAAATAATTAAATGATTAAATGATTAAATGATTAAATGATTAAATGATTAAATGATTAAATGAATAAATGCTTAAATGATTAAATGATTAAATGATTAAATGATTAAATGATTAAATGATTAAATGATTAAATGATTAAATGATTAAATGATTAAATGATTAAATTCTTAAATTCTTAAATTCTTAAATTCTTAAATTCTTAAATTCTTTAATTCTTAAATTCTTAAATTCTTAAATTCTTAAATTCTTAAATTCTTAAATTCTTAAATTCTTAAATTCTTAAATTCTTAAATTCTTAAATTCTTAAATTCTTAAATTCTTAAATTCTTAAATTCTTAAATTCTTAAATTCTTAAATTCTTAAATTCTTAAATTCTTAAATTCTTAAATTCTTAAATTCTTAAATTCTTAAATTCTTAAATTTAAATTCTTAAATTCTTAAATTCTTAAATTCTTAAATTCTTAAATTCTTAAATTTAAATTCTTAAATTCTTAAATTCTTAAATTCTTAAATTCTTAAATTCTTAAATTCTTAAATTCTTAAATTCTTAAATTCTTAAATTCTTAAATTCTTAAATTCTTAAATTCTTAAATTTAATTCTTAAATTCTTAAATTCTTAAATTCTTAAATTCTTAAATTCTTAAATTCTTAAATTCTTAAATTCTTAAATTCTTAAATTCTTAAATTCTTAAATTCTTAAATTCTTAAATTCTTAAATTCTTAAATTCTTAAATTCTTAAATTCTTAAATTCTTAAATTCTTAAATTCTTAAATTCTTAAATTCTTAAATTCTTAAATTCTTAAATTCTTAAATCTTAAATTCTTAAATTCTTAAATTCTTAAATTCTTAGAATTCTTAAATTCTTAAATTCTTAGAATTCTTAGAATTCTTAAATTCTTAGAATTCTTAAATTTAAGAATTAAGAATTTAGAATTTAGAATTTAAGAATTTAAGAATTAAGAATTTAAGAATTTAAGAATTTTAGAATTTTAAATTTAAGAATTTAAGAATTTAAGAATTTAAATTTAAATTTAAATTTAGAATTAAGAATTTAAGAATTTAATTTAAGAATTTAAGAATTTAAGAATTTAAGAATTTAAATTTAAGAATTTAAGAATTTAAGAATTTAAGAATTTAATTTAAGAATTTAAGAAATTAAGAATTTAAATTAAATTTAAATTTAAGAATTTAAGAATTTAATTTAAATTAAGAATTTAAGAATTTAAGAATTTAAATTTAAGAATTTAAGAATTAAAGAATTTAAAATTTAAGAATTTAAATTTAGAATTTAAGAAATTAAGAATTTAAGAATTTAAGAATTTAAGAATTTAAATTTAAGAATTTAAGAATTTAAAATTTAATCATTTAATCATTTAATCATTTAATCATTTAATCATTTAATCATTTAATCATTTAATCATTTAATCATTTAATCATTTAATCATTTAATCATTTAAGCATTTATTCATTTAATCATTTAATCATTTAATCATTTAATCATTTAATCATTTAATTATTTAATCATTTAATCATTTAATCATTTAATCATTTGATCATTTTATCATTTTATCATTTAATCATTTAATCATTTAATCATTTAATCATTAAATCATTTAATCATTTAATCATTTAATCATTTAATCATTTAATCATTTAATCATTTAATCATTTAATCATTTAATCATTTAATCATTTAATCATTTAATCATTTAATCATTTAATCATTTAATCATTTAATCATTTAATCATTTAATCATTTAATCATTTAATCATTTAATCATTTAATCATTTAATCATTTAATCATTTAATCATTTAATCATTTAATCATTTAATCATTTAATCATTTAATCATTTAATCATTTAATCATTTAATCATTTAATCATTTAATCATTTAATCATTTAATCATTTAATCATTTAATCATTTAATCATTTAATCATTTAATCATTTAATCATTTGATCATTTAATCATTTAATCATTTAATCATTTAATCATTTAATCATTTAATCATTTAATCATTTAATCATTTAATCATTTAATCATTTAATCATTTAATCATTTAATCATTTAATCATCTTTTTAGGTATCACGAATCCGAGGTACATTTTCAGTAACTCGTGACGGAGAGGCAACTATTTTGTGAAATCACGATAAATTGTGATTTTTTTGTAAAGTTGCGTATAGAAAAATGGCATGGGTTTTTATTTTCTGTTTTGATTAATTTTTATTTTTATTATTATGATTTTTACTTTTATTATTATTTTGGAATAGACATTTTTGATTAACGAGTCAATTGATACTTTTATCAATTTGGTGAACTTGAATTCAGTTTCATTTTAATAACACTTATTTTTCAAACTTGTTATTTTCAGAAGCTTCATGAACTTCAGGATAAGCCGTTCATCAATGACAAATGTATTCGATGTGGTGAAGAATATCACTAAGAAAAACATGGAATCATCAGGTGGGAAGATTTTGCTGTTGCATGTGGAGCAATGTGATATCATTTCCGTCATCAGGGGTGACATTGGGTCTGGATGAAGGAATTGGATCATACAAAAATGCAGAAATTTGTATGACCCAATCTCACCCTCAGACCCAATCTCTAGCAGAGGTAAATAACACAGGAATACCAAATTTTGGTATTACTTGGAATAAAAATTGTTGGTATTCCTCGCCCATGGAACATCAGATTTTGGTATTCTTGTGGTCTTTCACACACATGATTTCATGGTATTTTACCATCTATTACTGGGCTACCAAGGGCACATTTGGTCGCTGTAATTTGCAAAAGTAATACCAAAATTTGGTATTTTCATGTAATTTTAGTGCAACAGTTGCAAACGGAAATGATATCAAATGCTCCACATGCAACAGCAAAATACTCGCCTGATGATTCCATGTTGTTCTCAGTGATATTCTTCGCCAAATCGAATACATTTGTCATTGATGAACGGATTATCCTTGAAGCTCTTGAAGCTTCTGAGAAATAACAAGATTGATTAATGAATGTTATTAAAATGAAATTGGATTCCAGTCACAAAAATTCAATAATAAAATCGATTGACTCGTTGATTATTGAGTTGAGTATTTTTTTATCCCGACTTAGATACATTTCAATGATTTCTATTTTGATAAATGGTTCAATCTTCAAAAATTCAAAATCATTTTTAACATTTTTGGTTTTCAAGTCATGTTAGCGCACCTTTTAGACATTGTTAAAATTGATCAAAATTTTTCCATAGTTTCTGAAGAAATTGATAAAAATCTGTAATACCAAAATAATACCAAAATGTGGTATCCTGACTAAGAATTTTTTTTCACAATTTCAGGTCATTTCTTTAGGGGGTATTCTAAAAAAAATTAAAATCAAGTTTGCAATTTTCCTTTTTTCGGTTTTCGATTTGAGACATCTTTTAAAGCAAAATTAATGACCACGTCAAAATTGGTCAACATTTTCCCATATTTTCAGAAGAAATTGATAAAATACGTAAATACCAAAATAATAACAAAATGTGGTTTTCGGTCATTGAAAAATTCTGCAATTTTGCAATATCAAAACAATACCTTAAATTGGTATGATACCAAATTGTGCTCTTGTATGATCTAAAGAAAAATTCAGGAATACCAAAATTTGGTATTGATAACAGAAAGTATAGTTAGGCATTTCCTTTTATTTACCCATGCTCGGGATGTCACCCCAGATGACGGTAGTTGGTTTTTTTGTGAATGTCTGCTCTGATATTCTTCAATGGAGTTCCCTACAAGGAAACCGAGGAAGATTTATTTTATTTACCAAAAACATTTCAAATCCACCTATTGGATACAATAGATTTTAGTGCAAGAATTTTTAATTCGATAAGAATTCATGCATGCTAGTTTATCATGAATAAATTAAATAAATAAACACTTCCTTAAATAACTAAATCAGTGTTTATTCTAGCAAAAGTTTTTCAGGTTTCTTAAGAAGTTTTGTTATTCTAAGCGTGCATTTTTTTATGTACTTCAAAACGAATTGCAATGTTTGAAAATGATCGAAAATATCAATTCACGTTAATAAACAAAAATCCATCATAAAACGATTTTTAACATGTTATGATTAGAGCACAGAGGTAAGAAACTCTTTCTATTAAATTGGCTGATTTTACATTTTTATCAAATTATGATCACATTCCGAATTAGGTCTTGATTGAGCTATTCAATCAAAAATGCTTTTCAAAAGTTTTAAATAAACAAAAGGGTGTTGATATGCCAACATTTGGTGCTTGATGGAAATGTATGCTATTATCCTATGTACACAAGAAATAACTTAGATACATCTTGGATTTAAACAATTCAACTTATCCTTTTGTAATGTAAAAAAAGTAGAACTCTAAAAAGCAAAGTATCTTCTTCCTGCTAACTAAACTTTTACTTGCATTGTCAATGGGCTTGTTTTAAATGTTTGATTTAATCAGCTTAATTATTTATTGTGGGTCAAACGATCAGCACACTGAACAACAGTGGAAATCCTTCAACGAGATCATATGCCGCCATTATTGCATCTTAACTCATTTTAATAACTAACACCTTCTTTCCTTTAAATAGTCGTCCCTTAACTTTTGTTTTTACCTGTTTGCCAAAAGAACGCGAGACAAAATACCTCCGGTAATGAAACAATTCAAAAACGAACTTTTTCCACAATGCAATGGGCACACGTGGTTTGTTTTCTTACTGTCACCCTCCTTCCAGCAAACATGCGGCGCGCGCGTCGATCAAGTATGCTTTGCGCGATGCTCTGACAGGCGTCGGTTTGATTTATTAAGATACCATTTCAGGTTTTCTGGCTTCGATTTTTTTCACCAATAAAATTAAAATAGCGGCTTTAGGAAAAGAAATCGGGAAATGGTTATTTAGAGAGATTTGTAGAGGGGATCTAGGAGCATCGTTTTGATACATAAAACAAACCATTTACCTGCCATTTACGCAAAATAAATGCAAAAAACTAACAACACCAGGGCAAGAAAAAAATGTAAAGGCTCTGTAGGCAGACTTAAGTAAAGTTTAAAAAATTTCAAAAATCATTTTTTATCGTGAAATTTTCTCAGCTTTCGCATGAATTCAGAAGCGAAGCTTTTCGTGATCACAATCATGAGATAAATCGATTTTAGTGTAGAAACTCCTCAAAACAGTAAATTCTATTTAACTCGGTTTAGGATGAGAATTCGACCATGCCGTAGAAGACTTTTTTTCATGTTTCGGGGTCCTCTAGGGGACCAGCAAGTATCCGCATCCATGAACCAAACACCCTGTATAATACAACAATCCCTTTCCCAACGATTCCCCTACACACACTACACACCATATTCTATAAAAAACTCGAAGTGGTTGGTACGGTATGTCCTCACTTCTTCTTCTTCCCCTGATGATTCCATGAAATGTGGGTTCCGTTCATAGAATCTGTCTCTTTAGTGAGTGTAATACATTTCGGGGGTTCTCGGAAGTACTGCAATCATTAATAATGACAAGAAAGAACTTGAGGCGTAATCTAACCATAAGTTCTTCCCGGATGCTTTCTTCGGACTGGCTGCGCTTGTGTTCGATTAGATTAGATTAGATTAGAAAAAAGTAATAGAGAAACAGTTTTGAAAATGCTGCCATTTTTGTTACTCAACTGTAACTTTTTTGGCACATTTAATTATATGGAAAATATTTATAACGAAATACTTCATTTAAAAATTTTCTGATTTTTTAAACACTGCAGGGTTATTTTTGAAGTACCTATAAAAATATTCTACCAAGTTGTAGAGCAAAAAATTATCGTCATTTCGATAATTCTATCGGCGATAAGATTATCGATAACTCATTTTTAAAATTATTCTAACATCGACTTTATTCAACCATAGCTTTCACTAAAAATATATTTTTTGTAAGTGTATAGTTAATTCAAAAAATTTCACTAAATACCGTATTTTTTCGAAAGTACTCAAATATTCATAAATTACAAAATGGGTATCAATTGAAGCCAAATTTTGTATGCTTTGTCACTATTTTTTGTTTTTTTAAATACTAAAATTTTCACAAAATACTGTATTTTTTGAAAATTCTCAAATTTTCAAAATTTGCAATATGGGTATCAAACGAAGCTAAATTATCTATGCGTTTTCACTTTCCAAATTTTTTTTTTTTGTTAAAAACTAAAATTTTCTCAAAACACCGTATTGTTCAAATATAATCCAATATGGACAATAAGGGCATGAAACAAAGTAAAATTGTGCATGCATTTTACTTTTTTTGTAAATCACTCCAATTTTCACAAAATATCATAATTTTTTGAAAATACTCAAATTTCCATAATTTGCGATATGGATATCACACGAACCCATGTATGCTTGAAGCATGCAAAATTTCGCTTAGAAAATTTGAGTATTTTCGAAAAAATAAGGTATTTTGTGAAAAAAATTATATATTCCAGAAAAAATCTACTAATGTGAAAAAGCATACCGAATTTCGCTTCGTTTGATATTCATATAGCAAATTTAGAAAATTTGAGTAATTTCAAAAAATACGGTATTTTGAGAAAATTGTAGGTTTTTTAAAAAAAAATACTCTAATACAGTGTCAAAAGCATACAAAATATCGTTTCGTTTAATATCCATGTTGCAAATGTTGAAAATTTTAGTACTTTTGAAAAATAGGGTTTTTTGTGAAAATTTTAGTATATTGCAAAAACAAACTCTAGTAAAGTGAAAAAGCATACAAAATTTCGTTTCATTTAATACCAATATTGCAAATTTTAAAATCAAAAAAATACGGTATTTTGTATAAAAGTCTGTATTCAAAAAAAAAATACAAAAAAAAATCAAAAGCATACAAAATTTCGCTTCGTTTGATATCCAATTTGCAAATTTTGAAAATTTGAGTCTTTTCTAAAAAAAACTGTATTTTGTGAACAATTTTGAGTTTTTATACTTTGAAACCTACAAAATTTTCAAAAAATATATTCTATGGTAAAGTATTGTAAATTTAACATGATATAGTTAAATTTAGTCGATGTTATATTGTTTTTTTCGTCCCGATGATAATGATTACCATTATCGTTATCGTGAGACGATAACATTACCGACAGTAACAACCTTGGAAAAAAAACTAGAGGAGTTTTCTTGTAACCAACACGAGTCCCATTTGATGAAAAAAAATATAAAAGAACTGTTTACCTTAATCCAAGCAGAATTTGAAAAACAAAAATAGGAAAGGATAAATGGTGTATGTGAGCTTGTCATTTCGGTCAACAAAAATCAAATTCTGATACTTTGGTTTGGTTAAAACCAAATTAAACTTTCAATTGAAAAATTCTTACTTCAATCAATTCAAGGTTGAAATTTCCTTTACAAAACCTGCGATTTTACTCAACTCGACAGCTCGCCTTCCTGCCAACCGTCCTTTTCAAACATCAAACACAATAAAAAGGCAGTAATCGCTTCTTCTGGCCCAGTTCACATCGTGATGTACATTTTTTCTCCTTTCTCTTCGGGACAATAATACACCTCCGGTTTCGGTTTCACGTAAAAATTCCGCCAATTGACAAAAAAAACCGACAACAAAACGAATCCAACGACGGCTATTGTCATCCACGTGACGTGTGTTTTGACACGACCTGTCTAAACATTATGACAAGAGGACGACCGCCGGATTCTGTACGGGGGCAATGGCAAGGATGATGCGGAATCTAGACCGCAGTTTTTAAGCGGAAACCTCTTTGACGAAGGATCAACGTGGAACGGGGGGGGGGGATGGACCAATTTTCGTTAATATATTTTCGATCCGTTAGTTGAAAGTTTGTTTTCGTCACAGCGAGAGCGCTTTGTTTACATAATTGCACTCTTAAAAGAAAGCACTCGTTTTGAGTGTAAAGAAATGCCACCAATCTTTTTGCAGTGGGTTTCTATGCCAAATTTTAGAATAAAGTCAAATAAGATTCCATTTCGACTCAAAATAGATGCTTTTCCCCTTTTCAAAGCAATCCGAAATGAGTTCGCGCTTTTGTTGTCACACATCGAGGATATATCCTGGCCTGGACGGAATTGGATTACCGTAGGGCCAAGCCTGATGGTACAAACCAACGACATCCGAGCCGGTGTACACACCAACCAGACAGGAAATTAATCTCATTCAATTGCTGCAAGCATGGCCGATCTGAAAAGGATCTGCTTGTGCCCTGCACCTGTGCTGCTGCTAGCTAGATGGTGTCAGTCCAACATCCAGCCAAACAAACCAAACGAGATGAATAGAAAACGATTCGCCGGAAGTTTAGCGCGCTGTCAGCGCCGGAATTGAATGGGACGGGACTCCGGAATCGTCCTCTGGAAAAAGGTGGGAAAAAATACGAGCGCTGGTTTTTCTCAAGCTGCAGCATTGCGGAAATTGAAAATTCACAGCAAGTTGCGTCTTTTGCTTTGAACGTGTGCAAGATTTGTTCGGATAAGCAGTAGTCAAAGGTGGTTCTGGTTCAGTTTGTTAATTAGAAGAAATTCTGAATAAGATCACATTGCGCTGCAAAGATTAGTCGCGTTGCAACTGTAAAACTAATTAATGTGGAGTTAGAAAAGATTCAAAGGAAGTCTGATGCTTTATCTGGACTTCCAAAGGTATTGACTGTCACACTCCGCATACGTCAAACGTCTGATTTGACGTTTGCGGAGGGCTCCGAAAAGTTTGGTTATGTCACTGCTTGCCAAAAAAACAATAATGGAGCACTTCCATTCGAGCAGTTTTTTCTACAATGTATTCGTTATGGGAGAACTGTCATTTCTACCACTCGAATCCGGTGTTCCATTGCAACTGTCACTTTTGTTTGTGATGAAAACAAAAAAACGAAACTATTGGCACTACGCCCCCCGGGGCATGGCCTTCCTCTAACGTGGGATTTCTGCTCCAGCGCCTCTGACGAGACAGGAGAAACCGGGACCGACGTTTTACTTCACCATCCGATAGAAGCTCAGTGGATAAGGCGGGAATCGAACCCGCGTCTCATAGCATCATCGGGATCGGCAGCCGAAGCCGCTACCCCTGCGCCACGAGACCCACATGAAAACAAATCTCATATAAAAACATACTTCCATTCCCCCCGCAACCTTATCAATCGCTCATCTACGGAAAGTGATACGACCAAGACCTACCCAAAGATTGAGCAAACTACCCGCCTCAAAGTGACAAATTTCAGCTACACGCAACATAACCTCCTCTCCCCACTTTGACAGCCGCTCCCAGCAGCCAAGTGTCACACGGAAGGTAATCACATCTCTGCTGCTGCTGCTCGAACCCCCCAAAGATTACCCGATACAATCGGGTGTCCCATCGCTCTCTCTTGCCCCGAAGGAAGCCCAACCCTGGCAATATTTATGTTCCATAGCTGGTCATTTCTTTCCTCCAGCTCCTCCAAAAACCACAAACCAGACTCTGTGACACGGACAGACGGACGGTCCGAAAAGGGATTCGGTTACAACAGAGCCCCGTGGGGTCGGTGGTCCAAGGTTTAGGAAACTTGTAAGGTTGGCGTTGTTTTTGTTAGAAATTTTGAACACAAAGTGTTCGAACAGGTAGAAAACGGCTCCACGTTGGACAAACTGTCCCAACCTTACGTTCAAGAAGTCTCGGTGCGGCAAGTCGTCTCAACTGACCACGGGGCTAGTGGCGAAGCGAATTATGATTGGCGTGTGACGATCAAATTTCGTGTAGCTGTGTAATAATGCTGTCAAACGTGTTTATTTCCAGGTTTACTCTTCCGGACACCCACCCAGGTGGGTGCGCATTGCACCCGGTGGGACACGTGTGGAGGAGGACTTTCCCAGGTTTTTGTTGTTGTTGACTTTGTTGGCGCGTCACTCGGCGGAATGTTGTGCAACATTGTTTGGAATGTTGTTGCAACTTGTATAGGAATGCGTCTAAAAATAGAGCTTTATGACGTTTTGCGTATGCACACTAGCGCGCCATCTGATTTTGCTGGCCGGACAAAATTTAACCTCAATCTTTTTTGTGTACGTACACGCAATACATGCGCACGTAGATAACTCTATTGAAAAAGGCTTTCTAGGCCCAGTGTATACAAATAATTTAACCCAAAAATGACGAACTTCTCGTCGCAGTGTGCTAATGTATACAATCAACGTTGCCAGATTATTTTATGGGAAATCTGTATTTTCTTAAAAATAAATCTGTATTTTATCTGTATCATGTCAAATTCGAAGCAATAGAAGTTTTTTTTTAGACTTTTCACAACAGATTTAAGCTTTTTAATCATATTAAAGCATAATTCATTTACTAAATTATTGAAATTTTCAAATTATATCAATTTTGAAAAATCTGTATATACAGATTTTTGTTATTTTTGGGATCAAAAAATCTGTATAATACAGATTTATCTGTATATCTGGCATGGCTGTATACAATGATCGAGATAGAGCTGTCACAGTTCCTGAGAAACATGTTGGCTGACATACCAGGCGATCAGTAAAAAAAATCCAGCTAGAAGTCGCCTGACAAAAAACTTTTGCTAGAAAGAGAAAGCAGATCTGGTGCAAACGAACCCGCAGCTGCCATGTAAACATGCTTTGAATGTGTTGGTAAATTTCTGACTAGAAAGCCTTATTGCACCTGGCGTCGGAGTCGACAAATTTTGAAGGCCAGGAGTCGGAGTCGGCAATTTTTCAAGTTGTTGTTGGTGTCGGGGTAGGAATCGATTGAGTCAGGTCTTTTTAAAGAGCCAAATTTTCACCAGAATCGCTCAATCTACCCAAACAATCCAAGTTAATATTGTCGGAAGACGTCTTTTAGTGATTTTAAATCTAGGTCGCTTTTCAAATCTATCAAATTTGTCAACAGGTTCGCAAAGAACGCAAAATTGAGAAAAAGCCACTTTGCAGAAACTCAACCGGAACGCCATTAAGATCCAGATCAACGCGCGTCTTGTGAAAAAAAAAATGGCATCGAGAGAAAGTTTCAGCGCCTTTTTCCAATTATCATTCAGATTGGCTAGACATTTTCACGAAATCCTACTGACGGGGGAACATTCTGAGCTCTTAAACGTCTATGTTTACAATGGAGCACCCGCCGTCGAGCAGTTTTTGCTTTTCTCTATAATGTATTTCTTATGGAGCGAACTGTCAAAAACTGGTCGACGGCGAGTGCTCCATTTTGATTAAATGGAGCACCCGCAGTCGAGCAGTTTTTGACAGTTCGCTCCATAAGAAATACATTGTAGAAAAAAGCAAAAACTGCTCGAATGGAAATGCTCCATTGACAGCCAAATAGAAGTCATGCTAAGATCTGCTCGAGTTGGACACCGGCATTCAAGCAGTTTTTGCCTTTTTCTACAACTTATTCCTTATTGTCTTTTGCAAGCAGAACATAACCAAACTTTTCGGCACCCTCAGCAAACGTCAAATCAATACAAATTGCTACCGGATCTTTTTCCGGATCTCTCCCGGACAAGATCCGGCAGCAATTTTGTATGGTTTGACGTTTGAGGAGTGTACTAAAAAAGGTAAACAACTCACTTAGTGCATCGGCCAATGGGAGAACTGTCATTTCTACCATTCGAATCCAAAAAACTGCTCGAATGGAAGTACTCTATTTGTTATACAGTTTGTCTAGGAAACAGTTTGGCCTGTGTTTGACAGATCCAAACGCGCTGGACACCAAACGCCCTTTACGCCCAGCAAAACTGGCAGTGTTGCAAGCACAAAACATACGTTGCCAGTGACTATTTATTTTGCATCGGCCAGTCTGTTTCCCCTAGACAGTCTGTAATTTGTTACTGACTTTTCCTGTCAATGGAGCACCTCCATTCGAGCAGTTTTTTTGCTTTATTCTACAATGTATTACTAATGGGAGAACTATCATTTCTACCACTCGAATCGGGTCGGGTCCCAGTCACGAAATATTCTAGCAGAGCTCATTATGCCAAAATTCTGTTAGTTAGGTAGAACATTTCTGCAAGAATGCAGTAAGAATATCCAGCTCTGTAGGAACTTTGCTAGAATCCTGCTAGAACGTCGTGACAGGGGTTGCCGTTTTTGACAGTTCGCGCCATAAGAAATACATTGTAGAAAAAAGCAAAAACTGCTCGAATGGAAATGCTCCATTCTAGCAGAACTGTTCCACCATTCTAGTAGGATTCCAGCAGAACCAACTCTGCTAGAATATTTCATGACAGGAATTTGACAGTTTCCCGCCCCCAAGTTTGCTTGGACGCTCAAGGGGGTCGCCACTTTTGATTCCATTCCGAATTCTAGCCGGGCCAAATTGGCAAGCTGCCAAGCCCAACCGACAATAAAAACCCTCAAGCGTAGCAGAAATTGGACCCGCAACAGACAGAACTATGCCGGGCTGCGAGCATAAACTTCTCCGTCGGAGACATTCCATCTGACGTTCGGTCGCTCGTAAGGATTCCTGCACGACGACGACGACGGTGGTGCGCCCTGGTGGTGACATTATGATTATGTTTATTGTTATTATGATTATATCAGGAATCTTGATTTACAGACGATGCTTTTTTTTGTTTTCTCTCTCTTGATTCCCCTTCGGAGTTTGTACGTTGGTACGCTCAATTTGAAACGGTTTAGATTATGGCCGCCCGAAAAAGATTACCTTTTTGAGGGTGTCCGTCTTCTTCCTCTTCTTCTTCTCGGAACACCACTCGAGAATGTTTATAACTTTATAACGTGAGGGAACGCGCCGCGCTCGCCACGGCTGTCAGAATGTTGACATCCGCAATCATGCAACAAGAGAGCGAAAGAAAGCGCTCGGAAAGGATTTCCGAGGTTTATTTTTGTGGTGCCGCCGCAGTGACAGATCGCTGTCAGAACGTGGACACGTACTCACGTGAGCGTGGAGAGAAGGAGTGAGCGCGATAACGAGCAACGAAATATGTCATTCTGAATTATTCAATTTAATTTGATTTAATTTAAGCTGACAAAGCAAATTAATTTTGACGAGGTGCGCTCGTGTCGCGTTCTTTTTTACAGGAAGATTACAAAATTTATAAGAGGAACTGGGAAGAGGTTAGGATCCCGATCGAATGGAGCATTTCCATTCGAGCAGTTTTTGCTTTTTTCTACAATGTATTTCTTATGGAGCGAACTGTCAAAAACTGCTCGACTGCGGGTGCTCCATTTATATCTGCTATCTGCTTGAACTATAATATCAGAATGAACCCAAAGGTAACTTCCCAAGTAACATTTTTTCAGGAGTTCTACAAGGGCTCTTCAAGATAGCTACAGCATAGCAGTTTGGACCGCGGAAGGATAAAATTCTCTTCAAAACTTCTTCAGGAGTTTGGAAGAGTATTTGAAGAGAGTTTTATCCTACCGCGGTCCAAACTGCTATGCTGTAGCTATTTTGAAGAGCTCTTGTAGAACTCATGGGAAAAAATGTTACTTGGGTTTTCAAAAGGTCCCTGGGATGTAAACAAACAATGGAGCACCCACCGTCGAGCAGTTTTTGCTTTGCTATAATGTATTTCTTATGGAGCAAACTTTCAAAAATTGCTCGACGGCGAAAAAAGAGCATAAACTGCTCGAATGGAAGTGTTCCATTGGTCCATTCCTGACGTCACCAAATTTTTGAGAGTTTTTCCCTCCCAAAACTAGATGGCACCACCGTCAGCTGTCATCTTGCTTCTCTTGTGTGCCTTCTCTATTGTTTTCGCGCACTCCGCACACTTACCTCCATGTTGTGATGGTGGTGGTGATGGTGATGATGCCGCATCACCAGCGGGTGGTGCCCCAGGTGGACGTCCGGGTCCTCGTACGTCACCGAGTGCGCCGCCGAGTGCACACCTGTTGCGTCCAGATGGTGCGGCGGACCGCCGCGGGTTGGCGTCTTGCACGGCAGGAAGTTCTGCACTTTCCGCTTGTGTCTGTTGGAGAGAGAGAGAATGAGAAAGGGCATTAAATTAATTGCTTCATTGAAACATAATACACGCAGACGCTTGATAGAGTTAACGGCGGTGGTTTACGGTTCCAACCATAGACTGATAATTAAGATGTTGTGCTGGGATAACCGAAATCTAATCTCAACATGACAGCTGTCAGAGCCGTCACAGACCACGCCAAAGAAACACCGTAACAGGAAGAAGTTGCCACCCAAGATATCCAAACGAACAGGTTGGCAACACTGCTCAACGCTGTTGAGCGATGTCAAAAACGAGCGGTAACTCAATTTTCAACAGCGCTCTTAACCACTCTTCGTCACTGCTCTATGCTAGAAGCCATTACGGCCCAAGGTACACTCTCTGCAGTAGCTAATTAATGTCGTCTTGGTCGCTTCGTTCTTCTGGCAACAACTGCAGCAGAACATCTTCCCCTCGTAGACCCGTCAACGGCAGTTCAAAGCAAAGTTCTAATTTATCAACGCGCGTATGTGTCTTAAGTTGCTCCCCGCAAGTCCTAAGCCCCTAGACGGAGTCAAGACAGGAGTAAGATGTATGACTGTCGTCGTTGTCGTCTTCATCGTCGTGGCGGTTGTGATAGATGAAATTAGAGTCGAGCAGAGAATGACGTTCCTGGTGGTGACTTAGGGCGCTCCACTAACTAAATTTAGTTGTTTTGAAAAGGTTAACGCGGAGGGGTCCCACGGGGCTTACTAATCACGGTTCGGTTGACAGAAATCAATTAAGACGCCGTCGGCAGGATGAGCTATGGCCGCCAGACGGCATTAGTGTTTGGTGGTGAAAAGTTGCCTTAAACTTGAATATTTGTAAATAAACTAATGACCCAATGCGAGACGGTTCGATGAACTGGGAGTGTGGTAATTGAGTGATATTAAGAAGCGATTTGATTGATAGTGGCTTTCCCCTCGATCTACCTAAAATAGTGCAACAAAAACTACTCGGAATTCGAGCAGTTTTGACAGTTCTCGTTTCAAACATGGCGTTTTTTTGTCTCAAATTTTAACCAATGGAGAACCGGATTCTAGTGGAAGAAATGACATTGTTGAAAAGCAGCTAGTGATAGATCCCCTTGATCCCGTAGTCAATTTCAATCACTTTTCCACAAAACCGCTTCTCTTTGATTTGCCACCCTGTGCGGGTGGTTGTGTGTTGCTGTCAAAAGTAATTAAATTGAGCCAACGTTTGCCAACTGTCACCCCGTCACCGACTCTTGCCGGGGCTGGTCTCGGCTTCCTTCCAACTAATATCTATCCAGGATCGGATCCAACATTGTAGCCGGCAAAGCCGGGTAGCTTTGGCAAATATTCGTTAGAGTGGACATCGATAGGTATCAATTTCCTTTGGATGAAAAGAGAAGCAAAAAAAGAGAGCCCAAACTGTGCGGACACAAATCCTGGACCGAAAGTGACCGGAAGGCTCCGATCCAACCCTATAACGACTGCTGGTGGTGGCCAGTCTTGGCAAAATCTTAAATTTATGAGTAATCAGTTCAAATGTCTGATTTTAATGAATTTACAGTCGGATATTGAAATTTCTCATGCAATTTTGAGTGAAATTAACTCAAATTTGATGTGACATTACAAAAATCATCCCAGACTTATTTGGTTTTAGCGATACCTGAAGGTGGAATTACACTGCAGGAAACCTTGATTACAAACTGGTCAAAACGAAATTTTGACAGTTTTGGTGTTGGTCAAAATACTTAGTTGAGTAAATATTGAAATTTGACTCAAATCTGAAAGCTTTTCCCAACCCTGACATCACCCTGCACCGAGTTCACAAAGTGGTCAGATCCAGCATCCTTCACTCTCCACCGGTTCCACCGGGAACTAATTTCTCCACCGAAAGCCATTCAATCAAAGGCTAATCAAAGCGACAGTCGCCGCACTCGACCGAAGAACCGGCGTCGGAGCAGGGGAAAAAAAGTTTCCGATATCATTCCCGGGGACACTCGACCAGCCACATCAGACATCGGTTGACATTGCCAGGCTGCAGGATATATTTATACCCGGTTCCGACTGCCACCCCACCAGCTTTCTTTATGGATTGACTTTTTATCAAATCACTTTTCTTCCTTTTCGGAGGGCTTTTCCCTTTTTTTTTCGCTCTCCAACTGCTACCCAGCCCAGCAGTGCCATCCACTTTCTGTCAAGTTTCCGATATCGCTTTGATATGATTTTGATTTTATGCGCTTCTTTGCGCAATTTTCCGCCCCACCGGAACACGCTGGCGGGTGGCAGTGTTGCCAGCACGGAACCGAACTTGACCGTTGACATTAAAAGTCAGAAAAGTACTGTCACATGACAGCTGTCAGATGCTGGTGTTCACTGTTTCGTAGCATACCCAGCTAATTCGAGCAGTTTTTTAGAAGTTTATTTTTTTCGAGTGGTAGAAATGACAGTTCTCCCAAAAGAAATACATTGTGGAAAAAAAGTAATAACTGCTCGAGTGGAAGTGTGCCAGTGTTGATGTTGATGGACTGATTTGTCAACAATCAAACATTAAAGAAATGCAAACGCTTCCCGATCTGGCAACCCTGCCACTGTCATATTTGCTCTTAGCTGGAGGACGGCACAAAAAATCCCAAGTCCCGATCGGATATATCGATGGGTTCCGTCATGCGGCAAATAAGATGAAAGTTAGCTCGTTATCGTTAGATAACTCCTCAGTGCGAGGAAGCGGTCACCGCCGGGTTGGGTAAAAGTTTGTTTTCCAACGGATCATCGTCGTCGATGTCAAAGTTGGTACGGTTGGGGGGTCATCTGTGCCGGGGATTGCTTTCCGGGACTAGTTGTGAGGACACACGTCACAAATGAGATAGTTTAGTGGTCGTATAACGATTTGGGGGAACATCAACTTGAATGATTTGCGCTGGTCGTAATTCGGTTTTGAGCGAAAGCAACAGTCGTTCTGCCATGACAATTGGGATGAGTTAGGGCGAAAGAATATCAAAGGTCCTAAGCCGGATTTGTTTAGTACAGACCAAGGCGCCTTGGTATGGAACACTTCCATTCGAGCAGTTTTTTGTTTTTTTCTTCAATGTATTCCTTATGGGAGAACTGTAATTTCTACCACTTGCTTTTTTGTTAGGATTTGAACAGTGATGTAATAAACAGTTAAAAAAATGCGAATGGCAACACTGATCCTGCAATGTTTGTAAACAAAAATAGAGTACCCGATTCAAGAAGCAGTTTGACAGTTCGCTCGATAAGAAATGAATAGAGGTTTCTACGTGCGCATGTATTGCGTGTACGTACACGAAAAAGATTGAGGTTAAATTTTGTCCGGCCAGCAAAATCAAATGGTGCGCTAGTGTGCGTGAGCGAAACGTCATAAAGCTCTATTGTTCACCACCAATCGCATTGAGTGCTCCATGAACTACCGGATTCGACTGGTAGAAATGACAGTTTTACCATAAGGAATATATTGTTGAAAAAAGCAAAAACTGCTCGAATGGAAGTGCTACATTGCAAGCAGTGGTAAACCAATCTTATCAGCAAGCTCAGGAAACGTCAAGTTTAAACTTGCTGCCGAATCTTTCGAAGGAAAAATCTGTTCAAAAATAGAAAATAGAACACCGGATTCGAGTGGTACATGTGACAGTTCTCGCATAAGGTATACATTGTTGAAAAAGTAAAATAAAAACTGATATTCTTATACTTCAAGCTGAGCTGTCCATAGCCTCAACTGACAACAGAGAAACTCCAACAAAGCAATAATTCGCCATATTTGCCGGCTTACATGCACCGAGGGGTTAGCCACTTGTCATGACCACACGGACGCCACAACCCCCGGTGGAAAAGGATTCAATTAAGAAGATTAAAGCCCCCCACCACCGCAAGCGGACTTGCTGTGGGTGTGCGGTAAGTGTCCTCTCACACAAACCGCACAAACACACACCCCCATCGAGAGAAAAGGGGGCAAGCCCGAAGCAGCGGTTTGTCGAGCATGTAATCCTTTTGATGAACATAACCTCCGCACAAGATGTTTACCTACTTGACGGGCTTGCTACTGCTGCTGGGAGTGTTTGCAGTCACCGCCATGTATTGTGAACGGTCATAGATGGGCAATGAAGACGTTTGACACTTATTAGGCTTGTGAAGATCTGTCACTTTTGACAACCGCTGCCAAACGAAAATCAAAACAAACGGCTTTTTTGACAGGAGCGGTGGTGGGGCTTTGCACAACCATACCTGTCAAAAATGGTAACAAATCAGATCGGTCAAAATGGAAATGTCATCAGTTTGTTTGACAACAAACATTTTATAAGCACCAGTGCTGCCAGTTTTTCGCACTGCTTCTGATATGAAGTCTATGCAGCGCACAAAAGGGGAACAAAGCAGCGCCCGGGATCCCGAGATCCGACAAAGGATTCGGTCCCAGATCTTCGCACACGCAGACAGCGAGAAAATTTAATAAAGTTAATTTATTAGGACGGACAGATAAAAAAAACTTTGCCATTTCCCGTGCTTTCTTTCCGTGTGTCCATCCCGGCAGCACGGTATTTGCGAAAGTAACACAAAACTTTTTCCTCCAGCTGGACACCCGACGTGGTTTGGCATCCCAGCTTTTTCGGTCAGCCTGGATGCGGTCAGGTGGACCACCACACAAAGGAAATTCCGGTGTGAGTGCCCATTTCCGACAAACGGGGGATGTTCACCACCATCACCAACGTGTGACTGCCATAAGTCTTGTCAATTTGCTCTGGCCCGTTCGTGGGGACGAAGAGTTGAGCTCAGTCAATTTCTCCCCCACCCCTGGGGATCCGGAGGATTCGGTTTTTGCCCAAACTCCTGCGCCATCCCCGGCCGGAGATAAGGTAGAAATTAATAGTTTTTGTCCCCTTGTGCTCCCTGCCAGCGCTGGGATTTACCTTTCCGGGGTAATATTTGTTTTTCGGATTAACGACTCTACGGTCGGTGGGTTGGGACCGATGGGAACCATTCTACGGAAGTGACCGGCCAGGAGCTAAATCGATTCGACAGCATTAGCCGGAAGTTTTTCTTTGCTCGGGAGGACGATTTGCAGGAAAGTTAGTTGTCAGGTTGAAGAGCTGTACGGGAAGTTGGGGCAGATTTACGAATCGTCACTTAAAGGTCCATAGCTCGTGGCAGGGTTGCCAGTTGAAATTATTGAAGTCATTAGATTTGAAATCTCCACATTTCCTCTTAAATCATTCCCCAAAATCCCCCCCTGTACGCCAGCTTCCAAGCTGGGTTTCAGTCGTTCCGCTTTAATCCAATTGCTCGGGAGGAAACTGGCACTTTGTGTCGAGTCAGCAGCAAATCCTGGGGAAAAACACAGCTCAGCTTGGTGGTGACAGGACACCGGACGTCGGGCGGTTTATCCTTTTCAACGCCCACACCCCGTCCGGGTTCGCGCTCTCCTTTAAAGCAGGCCAAGTCGGGCGTGAAAATGATCCCTTGTAGCTGTTTAATTTTTATGAGCTCCGGTGACAGCTCTGGGCGCAGCTTTCCGGATAAATGACGGAGGAAATTCGTCGTCTGGACCCTTGTTGGTTGGGAAAACAAATTAAAATTTTATGAATATTCATCGTCCGCGGTGGCACTTTTGCGTTGAAAGGCTTAAGATCCGGAACCACGGAAAGAGACAGGATCGCAATTTCGCCACAGCTAATGGCTTTTTGACAGGCCCGGGTGCGGATCGACGTTTGTTTTCTTTACCGGTACACGGCGGGCCGTCCGGCTGATTTGGTTTGTGGTCGCAGATCAAACGTAAACAAAATGATTTATTCACGCCGGGGAAAAAGGTTACACACTGTTGATGTGCACACATGTGTTTCGCAGGACGGAGCGCACAAAGAGCGCGGACTTCCCACCGGGAATCTCATTTTACGTTTTGGGGCCGTCCCGTAGGGGAATCGGACTTTGGCTCTTCAAAGAGAATCGAAGGGATTTATGTTTCGAGACGAAATGTCAAATTGACACAAGACATCCCTGTCTTGAATAGCTCTTTTGAACTCTCGTCTGGAACGATTCTTGCCCTGAATGATTCTTGTTATGAACGACTCTTGTCTTGAACGACTCTTTTCTAGAACGACTCTTTTCTAGAACGACTCTTTTCTAGAACGACTCTTTTCTAGAACGACTCATGTCTTGAACGACTTTTGTTTGGAACGACTCTTGTCTTGAACGACTCTTGTCTTGAACGACTCTTGTCTTGAACGACTCTTGTCTTGGACGACTCTTGTCTTGAACGACTCTTGTCTTGAACGACTTTGTCTTGAACGACTCTTGTCTTGAACGACTTTTGTCTTGAACGAATCTTGTCTTGAACGACTCTTGTCTTGAACGACTCTTGTCTTGAACACCTCTTGTCTTGAACGTCTCTTGTCTTGAACGACTCTTGTCTTGAACGACTCTTGTCTTGAACGATTCTTGCTTGAACGACTCTTGGCTTGAATGACTTTGTCTTGAACGACTCTTGTATTGAATGACTCTTGTCTTGAACGACTCTTGTCTTGAACGTCTCTTGTCTTGAACGACTCTTGTCTTGAACGACTCTTGTCTTGAACGACTCTTGTCTTGAACGACTCTTGTCTTGAACGACTCTTGTCTCGAAATACTCTTGTGTTGGACTATTGGCTTGAAAGACCCTAGTCTTGAATGACTCTTGTCTTGAACGATTCTTTTTGTAGAAAATTGTTTTGGTACCATTTCTTCAACCCTCGGGGCAAAACTTTTGATCTTACCTTCATCACTGCTCCGCAAAAACTTTCCCTGTAAATCCATTACCTAAAACCACACTGTTTTTTCTTCAAAATCAATCAACAAACAAAACCAATCCAGCAAGTGTCTGCAACTTTTGCGGACGACGACAAACTCGCCCTGTCAGCCGGCGTCGTCTGTCAAAACGACGCCCGCCAGACCAAACACTCTCGAATTTCACGCCACGCAACACACACACTCAGAACTTTCCCATGCGCTTTCAGATGAAGAGACTGAGAGTGCTGTGTGCACGGTTGACAAACTTCCAATCAACGCGCCTCGTCGAACTCTGCGGCTGCTTTGTTTATCTTATCGTTCTTCGACCAAGTTCTTTCGATTCGTGCGAGATTGCAACTGTGGCGCAGCCTGCTGCGGCTTCGCCGCAAGACTAATGCTGTCAAGTACATGAACTGCTCCCGCGCGCTCTTCTTCTTGTGAATTCCAGTGCTGATGCGGTATTTATTTATCGTGGTACGTGGCAGCGCATCTTCCCCGAAGGCACCCACAAACCCTAATCAACACACTCGTCGCGGAGAGCTACCACCGCCACATGGTGTGATGAGTTCCGCACTTTGAAGAAAGTTCTCCGGAAAGATCATCTGTACCATGCCGGAATTCCACGCAGCGCGATGATTGATGGTGGAATTCCGCTGAAATTGATTTTAAAATAATATTTATTTTAGATTCCCGACCTTTGGGTTGTTGTTGTTGTTGAGACTTCCGCGCGCGCGTCACATGTCTTGTGCTTGTGTAGCACTGAGCGAGTTTTGTTGGCGATGTTTATCTTGCGGATAAAAGGCACATGATTGACGCTGCAAATTGTTGCTACTGCGTTGGGGTTTGAGCGAGATTCGGGACGGGAATCTCAGGATTGTTTGGGGGATTGGGGAAGTTGGTTGGTTTGTGCACATGTTGGCAAATCATGGTGATGTGTTGAACCAGTTTGCAGAGATGATGTTCTTCTGAGTTTGTAGCAGCATTATTTGGTTGTAAACTTTAGCTTGACTTTTTGAGACCGTCTCGAATAGCATGTTTGCGAGCTGCGATGTCTATAATCTATTTTGAAACGCTTGAAAAATAATCAACTTCGGAATTTTCCTCTCAAGTCAACTCTGTTAATAATGAGCTCAACAAACCTCGCCTTAGACCGGCCTAACCGAGTGTCCAATTAAGGCTCACCCATTCTCCACCGAGCACGTTCGCACGGAATCAATTTTCATATTTGAATAATTACAGTCACCAATCGACCCCACCCGACGTCAACGTCTCCTGCTATTGGTGTCGAGTTGCAGAACCTGCCAAAAAATCAATTATCGAACGTTTAGTAGGTCAACCGTCCGTCGATCATGTCCGAGTAATTAACCCCCCACACGCGCGACGACCCTAACCCGTCGTCCCGAATAGACCGACGGGTCTCGAAAAACGGACACTTCCCACAACCTCGTCCCTCATCAATGGCTCAATAAATTAATCACGGCCCGATAATCGCTTAGTCAAGGTATAAATTACACCGGCAAAACGGCCGTCCGACGTGACGGACCTTTGTTTGGGGCTGGGCCCCCAAGTTTGAGCGGGGTCCCCGTTGAAGGTGGAGATCAATAACAACCGATTATATGGGCGCAACTCCAACGACGACACGGTCCTCCAAACGGCAGCGTTTGGAAATTATGTAAATTTTGTCTAGTCCCATCACAACAGCTCGAGCAGAAGAATACACGAAACCCTTTCCACAAACTGAGATTGGGGTCCCTCAACCGGGCATCATTTGCAGCAGTCTGGTGTTTTTTGGGCTATCTCGCACTAATCTACACCGAATGTAAATCGGTCGACATCAGTCTCAAGACATTGCCGGGGTTGTGCTAGCTTGTTACTGCGATCACTTTTGCAGAACAAACCGATTAACAACTACAAAAAATGCTTTCACCCGAGATTTGAACGCGAGCACTTTTGATCAACACTCTTTCTCCTTACCGCTGTGCTACGGTTGCTTGATGACAGAAACGTAGTTTATGTTGACATGCCAATGTTGAAGTGTAAACAAAGAGTCTATCCTGCTCACGTCAGTTGATGTTTACATTAGGAACGAGCAGAATTGCCTTTTGCAAGCAGTAACATAACCAAACTTTTCGGCACCCTCAGCAAACGTCAAATCAATACAAATGGAATTTCCGCCGTCGAGCAGTTTTTGACAGTTCGCTCCATAATGGTACGTTCGTTTGAAGATCCGGTGCGGCACTGAGTGCCGCACTCGTCGGTGGCAGTTTTGGTTCAATCGAACGTCATTTGTCAGTGTGCGTGGAACTCGCATGAAACTGAAAAAATATCGAGTGCGGCACTAGAATTTCAGTTCCAAGATGGCGGTGAACTAGCGCGAGTTTCTTTAAAGAAACACTTTGACAGCTCTGAGTGCGGCACTCAGTGTGGAACTAGCTATCAAACGAACGTACCAAAATAATCCATACATTGTAGAAAAAAGTTTGACGTTTGCTGAGGGTGCCAAAAAAAGGTAAACAAATCATTGGCCCAATTGCATTGTTTTGCTAGAAATGGTTTTGGTTGTCAGAGCTCTTTCGTTTGGGCGTACTGTAAACCCCACTTGAGGCAAGACCGCACAACATTGGCCACCCTTTTAGAGGGGCGTTCCAAAAGGTAACTCCAACAAAAGTTTCAGCTGCCAGTTGTGCGGGTCGCGCCATTTTGAAACCCTCACCTGCAGGTCCCCACCGCTAATTGGACAAGATCATCCAGCAGCAGCAGCAGCAAAAAAGAGCGCCATCCAGAATAATATAAAGCCATCATAAATTTGTCACGCTCTGGCAAACTCGCGCCAGCACCAACGCAAAAAAAAAGAAGGGCAAATTAATATTTCCGTTCAGTTCCTGCGGCAGAACCAGTTAAGGAGGGCAAAAAAGACGCAAACGGTTTTCGAAACAAAAGGCGTGAAAAAGGGAAGACACTTTTTTGGCAACATTTGGCGCTTGAGGCGCCAGCCGGCAGAAGAAACTCTGGAATCTCGGTGCCGGCCCCAGGCTTGGGCACGAAGAAAAGAGCTTCTTCCTTTGAGGTTCTAATTACCGAGATACAGACTGGGCTGGCGTTGCACGCCAGGGGTGGCAAGTCGCGAGATTGTTTAAAAAGTACTCTGCGAAAAACTTTCAAATTCGTTTGACATTCTGGATAGTTGTCCAGATACAGTTTGACTCAATTAGCCGAAAGGCCTGGGAAAATTACACATCGGATACACGTCATGAAATCCCATTTGAAGACCCATACATATCTTCGGATAATCGAACTTCGGATAATCGAAATTTCGGATAATTGAATTTTCGGATAATCGAGGATTCAGATAATCGAGTCTAGACTATACACCCAAAACTGGCAGCGCTAGTCCGAGAGAATGATGGTCTCGAGTCGAGAGAATAGTGGTACCATTCACGGACGCAGAGAACACAGCTCGAGATGGGCGATAGAACTATTCTCTCGAGGTTCATTTGCAAAAAAAGTTCATCCGTCAAACAAAAAACCAAAAGTGTCGACAACGGGAATCGAACCAGAGACCTTTGACAAACCAATCCAATGACTTAGCTGCCTCGGCCACCACAGCTTGGTGACCAAGGAGAAGTCAGAAGTCGATGTATGACACTTGTTGGAGATTTATTGATTCAACTAACGAATGAACTCATTTGTTATGATGGTGTGAGTTGGTACCATTATTCTATCGATTTTGGCACTGAGCCCTCAATAGAGTTATCTACGTGTGCATGTATTGCGTGGACGTACACGATGGATTTCTAGGTTAAAATTTGTACCCGCCAGCAAAAACAAATGGTAAACTAGTGTGCGTGAGATCGGGCTTAGATAACTCTATAAATTTTGAGAGAACGATTATCTCGACTCTGAATTTTGGGTGTACCATACAAAGGTGTAGTTTGGTTATCCGGATAATTGCTGTTAAGATAGCCAAAGATTTATTATCTGAAGCCCCATACAAATCTTCGGATAATCGAAGTTTCGTACAATCGAGGATTCAGATAATCGAGTCTGGATTTAACCATACAAAGGTATAGATCGGTTATCCGGATAATTGCTGTTTAGGTGGCCAAAAATCTATTATCTGAAGTCCCATAAAAATCTTCGGATAATCGAAGTTTCGGATAATCGAGGATTCAGATAAACGAGTTTGGGCTTTGGTTACCCGGATAATTGCTGTTAAGATAGTAAAAAAAACCACATATTTAATCCCGGTAGTGTTTTATGGATAATCTGGAAAGTGACCGGATAATATATAAAACCGAAATATTTCCGAAATTCTAGATATTTACTATAGAAAAATCTGGATAATGTCATCCCCAGGATCATTCTGCTTATGCAGAAATAACAGAAATGCTTAAAAAAAATTATCCGGAAAGGCCAAGGATAATTTTATAGTTATCCTTGGCCTTTCCGGATAATTTATTTCTGCACCCAACCGGCGGTCGCATGATTGTGATACACACCCAAAACTGGCAGCGCTAGTCCGAGATAATGATGGTCTCGAGTCGAGAGAATAGTGGTACCATTCACGGACACAGAGAACACAGCTCGAGATGGGCGATAGAACTATTCTCTCGAAGTTCATTTGCAAAAAAAGTTCATCCGTCAAACAAAAAACTAAAAGTGTTGACTACGGGAATCGATCCAGAGACCTTTGACATACCATTCCAATGACTTAACTGCCTCGCCACCACAGCTTGGTGACCAAGGAGAGGTCAGAAGTCGATGTATGACACTTGTTGGAAATTTACTGATTCAACTAACGAATGAACTCATTTGTTATGATGGTGTGAGTTGGTACCATTATTCTATCGATTTTGGCACTGATCCCTCAATAAATTTTGAGAGAACGATTATCTCGACTGTGAATTTTGGGTGCATGGCGGCATGAAAGTATATCAGAATCTGCATGAAAACTGTCCTCATGCATTTTTTGCGATATAGGGGTATGACATTTTTGCCCGTTACCGACAATTATCGACATTACCGACGGCAGATTGATTGTATTGCAGAAAAAAAATCTTAACAGAACGAGGATTGAACCATCAACTTCTAGGTTGCTGATCCGACACGCTACCACCACGCCATGGACGCTTGATGAATGGCGAGGGACAGAGCGCGAACATAATGTTCTCTCTAGAGTGTTGCTCGGAGACGCGCCAGCATTCTATGTGTTGGTGAGAACTGCAGATCGCTGACGTGTTTACACGCGGGCAAAAATGATCTATGGGCTTGCTGCAAAAAATGTAATAAAATATAACATTTTTTGCAGCAAATCCACTGTTGCAGATTTTGAGATATATTTTTTGTTTGGGTGTGTTACTAACGGGCTGTGAAGAGTCCATTTATGCAGACCACGTAGGTAATTATCCGGACTGTCTGGATAACAATCTAAACACTTCTTCAAAAAGCGGATGGATAAAGATAAACTCCAGTTAGTCTGATGATTTGAACTGTATAGATAATAATCAGGATAATGACTTTCTTATCCTTGGGATAGTCGTGTATTTTGACCGATCTTACAATCTAGAAAAAAAACTTCTGAAACTCCCGTACCTTTACAACTTGGATAAATCTATCACTTGGTTATCCTAAGTTGTTATCCAGACAACAAAGACCACAATCAAATAGCCTAGATTGTTCAAAAATATGACAGTCCATCCGGACTATCCAGAATTCAATTTCTCAGAGGTATCTGAATAATTATATCCCAGTTTTGACACTTTGGACGGATTCAGAACTTGAACTTGAAGAGTCCAGTTTCATTCGAGGAACCCCTGATCTCCCGAGTGCTGCCGCCTTCTGTACCGCAACAATTTGCCGAGGTTCCGCACCAACGCCTTACCGGATGACATTTCTCTAGGTATACGGAAAGTTTTTTCTCCTTTTCTCCTTCCACAGGAATGGTCGTGCCGGAAGCCACGACGAGACAACTTTCGGCCCGCGAGACAATTCATTTGTGGGGGCTCCGGAAGAAACTTTGCTCCCTCTGCTGAAAGAAACGAATTCCGGCGGTGAGGACAAGTTAATAAACCACAACCGCGCAAGTATTGGCTGGCTGGCAAAATTAAATGTCACACCAGTGAAGGTGGAAGCCATGTTGGTTTTGATGTTGCTTGAATTTTTCAGCGAGTTGGCGCCGTCCTTTTTTCTTCTCGGTCCCAAAATAACCAGCGGAAGCAGCTTCCGAAAGAGGGGGGCAACGTGTGTGGAAAGCATAATTTTTCGGCAGTTCGTGCCTTATCTGGTATCGGCAGTGCCGCGCCGCAGCAACTCCACGTTTTATGGGTCTCGTCGAGTGTCCTGGCGGTGGTGGTGCCATATTGGTGTGTCCCACTTTTCATAAGTTCGGGAAACAACTCGGCCACAGACTTGTCAGACTTTAAATTTGACTTGATTCGGATGAGAAATGAAATTTTAAGTGGTTTCCTTAAGGCAAGACAGAAAGCAAAAGAGCAACTCTCATTCCTCAAGATTGCTACCGTTTGCTCTGCAAAACGGAAAAAAAGGGAGAGAACAGGAAAAAAGAGAGTTGCTCACATGCTCACTGTCTTGCCTCAAGACACTTCCTCTCCATTTATCGTTAGTTTGTTTACACCCAAAAGGCCTATCCAATTTACTTCAATTTCAAGTTTAAAATTAAAGCAAAGTGATGGTGATTCAACGCCCAAGTCTGACCAGTCTGTGGCCCTTCGTCAAACCGCCCACCCGGCGTTGACACAGCGGGCCGAATTTGTCACTTGCCCATAAAATGGAAACTCGGTGAAAGGGGGTGGGCGGGGATTTCTGCCAAGAACGTGACTAAACTGTTGAAAAAAAGAACCCCCGGGAAGCCCCCGATCGAAATTAATAAATAAGGTCGATAAAAGCGACTTGATGGCGGAAGCAATCAAAGTGCTTCTTCCGTTGTTGAATGAAGAAGAAAAAAACGAGGATGTCTCGAGACTCCTTTGGAAGTAATAGAGTGGGTTAATCAGCTTTCAACTTGTTGAGAAATTGTCCTCGAAAAGCCCTCGAGCGTCTTCCGAATCTTTAGCCGAGGTTCCACGAGAAGGTAGAGACAGCTTAAAGTTTTCGTTTTTATAGCTGGAGATGACAATTTTAAACCGCAATTTCTGTCAAGGGTTTCACCCTTTCCTGGGGCTTTTGTAGTAGCTATACAAATCAGAACGATGTAGGAAAAGCTTTTGTCAACTGAATTTACTTTCGTTTCTTGATAGTTTTGAAGAGGAAAAGTAATGAAATCACGAAGAATCGCGAAAATTATGCACACCCAAAATTCACAGTCGAGATAATCGTTCTCTCAAAATTTATTGAGGGATCAGTGCCAAAATCGATAGAATAATGGTACCAACTCACACCATCATAACAAATGAGTTCATTCGTTAGTTGAATCAGTAAATTTCCAACAAGTGTCATACATCGACTTCTGACCTCTCCTTGGTCACCAAGCTGTGGTGGCCGAGGCAGTTAAGTCATTGGAATGGTATGTCAAAGGTCTCTGGATCGATTCCCGTAGTCAACACTTTTAGTTTTTTGTTTGACGGATGAACTTTTTTTGCAAATGAACTTCGAGAGAATAGTTCTATCGCCCATCTCGAGCTGTGTTCTCTGTGTCCGTGAATGGTACCACTATTCTCTCGACTCGAGACCATCATTATCTCGGACTAGCGCTGCCAGTTTTGGGTGCATAAATCTCCCAAAAATCCATCATTCATTTATTTAACGATTACTTTGAATGTTCGCAAACTCACCACGACAATTTTGAATTCACCACAACTCATTTACAGGCGTTTGACTGTTGCTTGAAACTTTATGCGCCCAACGTGAACTGTCACTAGAGCAAGTGTGACAGACCGTTTGTTTACATCCAAAGTTTTGCCCTTTTGAAAATTTACTACCGAATGCACAGACAAATAGACGTTATAAATACACATTTTTATCTAATAACTATCACAATTATGATAGTTTGCAGCCATAAAGTTTCAAGCAGCAGTAGGGGAAATATACCCACTTTAAGCCTAATAAGCGGTCGTGTTTGAATGATGCTGGATAATCTGGAGTGAAACTTACTAAAACCAAGTACACCAACGAGTAAAGCAACTTTTTGTGAACATTTCTGTTTATTTTCACTTTTATTAAAAGTTATTCTATTCCTTTTACAAGCATTTAAAAAAAAATCTTAATTGTATTCTAATCAGTCGAGAATGCATTGGGCCACGCTCATTTTCCTATTTTCAGCTTAGTTCTTTTTTCTTCCAGCGCTTTTTTGGGTCTGCTTAGTGCTGCCAAAATTGATGAAATTTTAAGCTAACACTTACGAAAAGTAGCATTTATAGAGAAAAATTTCCTGGCATCACTGGCTCACTCCAACAGGCGCTGCTGGTGGTGTTGGTGGCCAACCTTTGTTCTTTATTTGCCTTTGCTTCTCGCTCGGGTTGCATCAGCCTTCGATTAAAATGGGTCGTCAAAAGTCAAACGTCAAAAGATTTGGCGCGTTTGTTTTTTTGATGGCGCTTGCTAATTATTTACATGTTTCGAGATTATTTTTCAAGTGAGTGACTAACTAATGTGCAAAAGAACATGTTGCCGGTAGTTGGAAGCAATTTTATATCTTAAGCGCTTTGAAATTGTTAGCGCAAGTGAAATGATATTGATGGCGACTTTCGTTAAGCAGTTCAGCTCGCATCTTGTGTGTGTGCCAACACAATGATGAGAAATGGTCTCGCAAAATAGAAATTATGATCAAAAGTGCATTAAATTTGATCTTTTTGGCCAGTAAATGGCATAAATATGCGTGTTTACTTGAGGCGGTGATGTTGCTGGTAAGTTTATAGCCTAAATAGTATTTTTGGTGCTTTAATCGAGCATCAAACTCTTCATATGACGAAGATAGGTGTTTGATTAGAAAGGGCATATTTCCCCTAATTAAACGCTTGTATATGAGCAGTGGTGAATTAAAAATTGTCATGGTGAGTTTCCGAACAATCAAAGTAACCGTTAAATTGGTAAATGGTGGATTTTTGAGAGATTCATGCATAAGTGTTTGCTCAAATCTTCGCGATTCTTCGAGAAAAGATGCTCTAAAAGATGCTTGAAATTAATTTTGAACAATTTTCACTGTTCAAATACACTTGTAGGTGACCGACAGGGATACATTTCGCATTTCACTGTACATATTCTGTACAACGCGAAAAAACGCTCACCCGTGGAGAAATGTCAGAGACAAACAAAAAAGAAGAATTTTTCATCCTGCCCACAAAACCTGCGCCGCTGTGTGACATATGTTTCCAGAGCAGATCCCGAGCAGTGTGTAATACACATATCAACAGCAACAAAACAAAAAAAAACGGTTGAAGCGATTTCAACGGATTCAACAGTCTTCTGAAGGACCAGGAGAGTCTGACGGAGGTTCGAGTGGGAGTTGAAGAAGAGGCTTCACGGGAAAACTTTGTTTTGCCAAAGCAAAAAAAAAAACAAGAAGTTTTCAAGCATTCTTGACAGGGGCGCAACAGGCTGAACCCACTTGGGGTTCGTTGTCAAAGGTGGGGCTTACCTTTTTGCTGGGAACGCTTATGAAATCTGTTTTTCTAGTACGAGTGAACCTGCAGGTCGGTCAGAAGCGAAAAACTTGAAACGATTACATGAATCGATAGTTTTGTCACAGACAATCTGACGTCAACTATTAATTGGAAATTCAGCAAATATCTCGAAAATTTTAAAATTTTCCAGTCACCGCATGTAATTTTTATAGCCTGGCTGTTAATTTGTTGTTGATTGACGATTTGCTTGTCTAAACTAGGAGGCAGCATCACTGTTTACGTTATGATGCCTACTCCTTAAACCCTTTTTTGATCTGCACTTGCCCGAAATGAAGTGTTGTCCAGACAGATAGTTGAAAATAGTTATCATTTCCTATAATTTTTACTTTTAATGAGACACTCGTCGATTGCTCGAGGAATTATTTCTAATTTGGAGAACCTGCAGGTCACAAGCAAAAAAAAAACATCAAACGATTAGTGATGATTTTAAATTTGCCGTGGTCAGTTTTCGTCGTTAATTTGTTGTTGATTAACGTTTTGCTTGTTTGAACTAGGTGGCAGCATCTCTATTTAAGTGATGCCCGACTCCTTGAACCCCATTTTTGCTCTGTATTTGTCCAAAATGAAGTGTTGTCCTGGCAGATAGTTGAAATTAATCATCACCATCCATAATTATTTCTTCTAATGAGACCCTTGCCGATTGCTCGAGAAATCATTTCCAATTTGCTCTAATTTGAATTTCTCACTCAGCGTTAGCAAATTTCCCTCCAATCAGTCCGACGGCAACCCCTTCGTTAATTTGTAAACCCACCACTAATGACTGCTGAAAGTGGTGTTTTTTTTTGCTGCCACTCTTCCACACTCTCTTGGCTCACTCTCATTAAAAGGATTTTAATTACCTCCGCGTCAACGTGTAGTACGCGACGTCACCGTGCTGGTTGCATAAATTACGGCGGCTCGCAGACTTGTAAGGGGAAGGGCTGCCGGTGAAAAGTGGCCACGGCGACAAAAAGCGCATTCCGGTGTTTGTAGGGGGAAGTAACGAGTTTTCGGCAAGAACACACATAAATTCAACGATTATTTTGAAGTTTTGGTGAGTTAGCAAACACGCCACTTTTGAATTTGCATTTGACAGCTGGTGCATGCACGAATAGTACTATTGTCATTTGGAAGCAGTAACATAACCACACTTTTCGGCACTCTCAGCAAACGTCAAATTAGAACAAATTGCTGCCGGATCTTTTTTCCGGATCTCTCCCGGAAAAGATCCGGCAGCAATTTTTAATGGTTTGACGTTTGCTGAGGGTGCCAAAAAAAGGTAAACAAATCACTTCATGCATCAGCCAATTGCGCTTGGATGTCACGCCTGTCAACCGCGCGTAAATGAGCTGTGATGAATTTAAAATTGTCGTGGTGAGTTTCGATCACTCGAATTGTTCGTTAATTTCTTGATTAATTTTAATAGAGATTTGTGTCTGATGGTTATTGGTAGACTTCCCCTAGTTTGTAAGGACGACGAAGGATAAAGCCAAGGTGAGTTCATTCTGGAGCAAACACTGCAAGAATGCTCGAGAATGTTCATAATACTTGAATGGAAAAATGGCGCATGAAATATGAATGAGTTTTCCGTGAACGGTGGTTTGAATGTGCTGCTGCAAATGAATGCTGTTGCCACGTGGCTGTGTGGGACGGTAAACTAGGAAAGCAAAATTAATTAAATTTTTGACGACTTTAAAGTCGCTTACCAGGATAAGCGCATTTTCCACGCAGTCCCTCCCTCTTAAATAAAAAATCGCTTTCGTTCCGGGCAAACAAAGCGTGTTTGTTTTGCATTTTCTTCTTGCACTGTTTTCTCTGTCAACACGTGCGGGGGGCTCGAAATCCTCCAGGAATTATCCTGTCTCTCGGCGCGCGAAAAAGTAGAAAAAATGGCGCTTCAGACAAACTCGCACGTACGGCGCGTTCCCCCGGGCACGCACCACGTACAGATGTCGCCACTCACTGACAGCTGCGGCCGGCGCGACGTTCGCAGCGTGCGTGCAGGAAGCGGGAAGCATTCCGGGAAGTGCGTGAGTGTGTGGTTAAGGGGGTTGTCTGGCAGAAACTTGAAAAATTCGAGGAAAGCTTTTTTTTCTTGAAAATTAGGTTGGAGGTTAAACTTAAAAGACCCATGGAACAGAAAATTAACGGTCAGTTTAAACCATTAGAAACTCACCACGGCAATTTCAAATTCACCACAGTTAAAATGTTATACAGATATCATTATTTGATTAAATTTAGCAACCAATAAGGCTGTTTAGACCCAGTGAAAAATTATAATTTAACCCAGAAATGATGAACTTCTCGTCACAATGTCCTGATGCAAACAATGATCGAGCTCTGACAAGTTGGCCGACATATCGGGCGATCAGTCGCCTGACAAAAAACATTTGCTTAAAAGAGATAGGCAATCAAACGTCAAAATTACCCCTCACTAGAGGGTGCTGAAACTTGGGGTGATGTTTTATTATAACCTACAGCGAGTAAATTGGTTTGAAATTTGAAATTGTTTTATTTCATCATAATTTCGACATTATTAGCAAATTATACCATTTTCAGGTAAGAAATAAGTAGCTTAATTGATATAAACGAAAATATTTTTGTGATGGCCGATTTAACCTGTTCATTATCTGATTCAAAATAAGGGAATGTTTTAATCAACCAAAACCTAACTAATCAATTGAGAATGTAGATTATTCAAGTGGACGAATATTTTTTAAAGTCACTTCTACCATAAAAGCAAAGCTCTGCTTGAAAAATGGTAATTGAAAAGATTTTCAAAATTAGCAATCTAACCTGATTCTCGCGTTTTCAATCCGGATCTCAGAATTTTCAATGAAAATGGCAACTTAGCAAAAAAATCAAAAAGTCAATCGATATAACTTTTTATTTCTTACCTCCTGTTAACTTTTTTTTTTTTTCCAAAAGATCAATTTTCCTTTATAAAACCTTAAAATAATTTTCACTCCCCTTTGCACATATCACGCAAAAACGTAAACGTAACCTTGCACCAAAGTTCTCCTACTCGAATGTAGGTGGCGAATCGAGTTTTTAGCTTTGGTTTTGGGGGCCTATCGAGAAATTAAAAGTGAGAGTGTGTGCAACATGGAGTTAAACTTTCTGTGCAGTTGCTGTGAAGGTTCCCATGGCACTTCGAAAAGTTTAACTCTATGTTGCACGCACACACTCTCACTTTTAATTTCTCGATTGAGGTTTTCCAGCGCGACTGTGTTTCAAATGTAGGTGGCGCCAAAATGAGGTTACTTGCCAAAAATCGTATTCCTTTCTGCTGGATTGAAGAACAAAATCGCTTATTTCTCATGATTCCCTGCATCAATCTTAATGAAACTGGTTGCAAAAGACGAGAAAAATTTTTTGCTTTAAAATAATGAACATCATTTTTTGGGCGCGCAAAAATTTGTGACCTTTTTCTTTAAAAAACATGTTTTGGAACACGAAAAAATGAGTTTCCCCGTATATATCAATGAAATAAACAGTTATATAGTTGATGACAGATGTGTTAACGTATTTTCAACAATTTTTATTGATTTTTGACAGACTTTCTTGCCAAATAGTCCAAATTACTATCTTTTTATAAATTTACAGTTTTCTCATAAAAAAATCAAACAAATATTGGAAAGTTGTGCACCAAAATGTTGGAAATTATTTTTCTCATCCGAATCCGGCAAAAGTTTTATAAAAATGTTGATTATGAAGGAAAAACCACATTTTTTCAAAAAATCATAGGTTGACGCTATTTGTTCATAGGTGGCGACATGTGTCTTTTAGCTTTGCTGCAAATTCTCTATAGCAGATCTGATGCAAACAAAACCGCAGCTGCCATTTATGCATACTTTGAATGTGTTGGTAAATGTATGACTGGGAAAACATACCTCAAAGCAATGATGCCAGATTATTTTAAGGGAGATTTGTATTTTCTTAAAAATAAATCTGTATTTTATCTGTATCATGTCAAATTTGAAGCCATACAAGACATTTTTGAAATTTTAACAGCAGATTTAAGCTTGTTAATCGTATTAGAGCATAATTTAATTACAAAATTGTTGAAATTTTTAAATATAATCAATTTTAAAAAAACCGTATGTACAGATTTTTGAGATTTTTGGGATCAAAAAATCTGTATAATACAGATTTATCTGTATATCTGCCATGGCTGCCTCAGAGTATCAAATCCTCCAATCACTAAACTTTGACATGTGAACAGCAACACATGTTCACAGCTCAAACAAACGTTTCTGAAGGACCAAAGTGTCAAAAAGAAAGGCACTTTACTTCCCAGCAGGGTTACCAGGTCAAAATTTGAAAAATCTGGCAAAGTATCGAATAAAAATCTGGCAAAATCTGGCAGACGGAAATCTCACAATTCAGTAGGGTGAAGGCACATGGGTGGAAGTTAATTTCAAAAAGAAGGTCTCGTACAGTACTGCCTCTAGCGGTGGAGAGCTGCAACAATTAGACAAGATTTTCTGCCAGATGAGATCGAGGGGTTTCAGAACTGTTAAATTTTCCTTCTTTCCAGTATAAAACAATCATATTTCAAAATTCATACCCCTCGTACATTGCTGCCCAGTAAAACTCTGGTATAAACCTGTCAAAACACCATCAAAGCAATCCATGGCTGAAACTAGAACTGTAAATCAAAACAGTTGTCAAAATAAATTAAAAAAATGTTGGAAATGAAATTATCATTATAGATTGTTTAGTTTTAAAGCCATTTAACTAATTTAGGTTCATTTATGTTTTCTATATTGGTTTCACGCAAGTATAACATCAAAATCAAACAAATTTTGCTAATGTCTTCGATGATTGGTCATTAGACAATCGTGTTCCTCCAGCTTAACGGGGTCAGGAACTTTTTCTATGTGACTCAAAAAAAAGCTTGCGCGGTAAGATTTCGGTAATATTACGAGCTGAAATGCTCTGGTTGAAAATACATCTCAGCAGCGATAGAATAATTTGTCTTTTTTGTGCAAGATTGTTTGCATCCGTGAGCAGAGCTTAATTGTTTACGTTTGGTCGTTGGTCTGGTATAGTGAAAAATCTTTGGTCGCAGGATGCCATGACAATGTCGCGGACAAAATTCTTATTATACCAGAAGCCAAACATTTCCCGACCCACTTTTTGAGCGCGAATTTGTATGGAGTTCCACGTATGTGGTGAAGGGGAGGGAGGATATAAATCAATCCAAAAGTTTGTAGAATTCAAATGGTTTTACTGGGCCAAAAAAATGATAACTTGCATTATCTTTAAGAAAACACAATCAATTATAATTTATTTGCATTTAAATTCGTTTATTTTAATCAAAAAGTTGTACAAAATTGTAATAAATTGAAAAATCTGGCAAAATCTGTCAATATCTGGCACAGAGAAGGGTGAATCTTTATTCTGGCAGACACTTGAAAAATCTGGCATTCCCAGATTTATCTGGCAACCTGGCAACCCTGCTTCCCAGCGATTTCCCTCACTCACTCCAACTGACAGCTACCGCGCGCAAGTGACGCGCGCTGACGTGTTGACGAGTGTGTAACAGTCTAGAGGAGGGTGTTTGTATCGAGAAATTAAAAGTGAGAGTGTGTGCGTGCAACATGGAGTTAAACTTTTCGAAGTGCCATGGAAACCTTCACAGCAACTGCACAGAAAGTTTAACTCCATGTTGCACACACTCTCACTTTTAATTTCTCGATACATTTTGTCGAACGATAGAAAGTAAAAAAAACAAGTCGTCGGCGGGATGCTTTGTTGACGTAATGTTTAGGGAAAAATCAAAATTTAATTCGATTTCAAATTAATTTAAAAAAAGCCTTACGAACAAGAGCCGACTAAAGTTCGAAAGGCGTCTAAAGACTTGAGGCGTCTAAAGACTTGATGCGTCCAAAGTCCTTTTACGTCGTTTGACTTAAGGCGACTGAAGACCTGAGGTGTCTAAAAACTTGAGGCATCTAAAGCCTTAAAGCGTCATAAGACTTAAGGCGTCTAAATAACATAGGGTGCCTTAAACATTAAGTGATTTATTAGGATATTTAAACAAATTGCGTCAAGCAACAACTCGAAAAAAAAAGTTTCTAATGACAGTTGCCGACAGCGCTCAGGTGTCAGAGTGCGACGGCGACGATTCTCAAGGGCGTATCTTGTTGCCGAGACAGTAGAGGGCGGCCCCCAAGTGTCGTTCAAGTGCGCGGCGGGAAAAGAGTTCAAGCATCGTTTCTCGGAAGAGCCAGCTGCAACGAATAACTTGCAGAAAACGGGTCGTCTGCGGTGGCAATGAGTTGGTTTGGCAACGATCTCCGCCACGTCATGAATATTCATTCCCGGGTCGTCGTCGCCGAAACGGATTACACCATGTGGACGCGCGGGGGGCAACCGCAAGCCGAAGTCGGCAGAGTGAATTGTCTAATTGAAGTATCTCAAATATCTTAATTCGTTTAATAAACATGTAGGAAAAAGATTTAATTAAATCCTACACATAAAGTCTGGGTCTGGGCTGGCGAGACGGGATGCGATGGCCGTCTGCGGGATGAATCCCGGAGGATTGGCGAATCGCATTAGTCGCTGGACCCCGGAGGGGAAGACCCGGAGAAAAGATTTATGAAATCGTAAAGTATTGGTTCATTTAAATAATTGAATATGTAAATTATTCATGCGCTGCACCGGGAATCCGAGCGAGGAAACAGCGTAAAAAATGACATTCGAAATAAATCTACCTTCTGTCAGATCGGACGGCTGCTGCCGCGTCCGGGTGACCACTCTGGTCCAACGGGTTTTCGGGGGGACCTCCACCACGGTGTGTGTGTCAACCTATCTCGCCGGGTTCATCACGATCCCGCGGGGGTACCAGAAGTCGCTTCCGATATTGGTCGCACCGCCACCGCTTGGTGAGCTATTAATCAATTTTAGACACGCCGAGAATGTCGTTTACTTCTGGGGAGAGTGAAAGCATCGAGCTACAATGGTAATTGGACGGGGCGGTACGGACCGCGAACGATACCGGTTATAAAGTATCTCGTGTTTCATTACATCAGTTTTATTCGCCTGTAAATCCCTTCCTCTGGGCGACGAGCGTCTACCGTCCGGTCGTCTGACGGACGGGTTGGATGATCCCCGGGACAGGTGCGTAGGAGAGGGCGTTTTGAAGAGGTGTTGCGAAAACTTGTGAGCAACTTAAAGATATGTGAGCTTCTACGGGACTTGAGGCATCTAAAAGACTTGTGAGTATCTAAAGGACTTGAGGCGTCTAAAGGACTTGTGAGCATCTTAACATATTTGAGTTGTCTTAAAGACTTGTGAGCATCTTAAAAACTTGTGAGCATTTAAAGGACATGAGGCGTCTCAAGGTCTTGTGAGCATTTAAAAGAATGTAGGCAAATAAAGGACTTGAGGCATCTAAAACACTTGTGAGCATCTAAAGACTTGTGAGCATCTAAAAAGACATGTGAGCATCTAAAGGACTTGAGGTGCCTAAAGGACTTGTGAGCAACTAAAGGACTTGTGAGCATCTAAGGGCCTTCAAGTTTCTTAAGGACATGATGAAAGAATTTGAGCATCTCAAAGACTTGTGAGCATCTAAGACTGAGGTGCTCAAAAGACTTGGGAGCGTCTAAAGGACTTGAGGTGCCTAATGAACTTGAGAGTATTTTAAAGGTATTGTGAGAAATTGAAGGACTTGAGGCTTCTTGGGGTCTTTTGAGCATCTAAAAGACTTGTGAGCATCTAAAAAGACTTGTGAGCAATTAAAGGGCTTGTGAGCATCTAAGGGCCTTTCTAGTTTCTTAAGGACTTGAGGTGCCTAAAAGACTTGTAAGCATCTAAAGATTTTGAGCATCTAAAAAGACTTGGGATCATCTAAAGCAGCGATTCTCAACGGGGGTACCGAGCCTACTTGATTTACACGGTAGGGGGTACCAGCCTAGAAGAAGGTTGAGAATGGCTGATCTAAAGGACTTAAGGTGCCCAATGAACTTGTGAGTATTTTAAAGGTATTGTGAGAAATTGAAGGACTTGACGCTTCTTAGGGTCTTTTGAGCATCTAAAATACCTGTGAGCATCAAAAGGATTTCCAGAACTTGTAAGTAACTGAAGCAAACTCATGAAATTATCATGGAACAACTCCTTCCAACGTCCCTTTACGTCAAAGATGATGAAAACCGACCAAGGGAAGAGAGCGGGTGGTTGCTATTGCGACTATGCGCCAAAGTCGTAGATATTAAATTTATATCCCGCTTTTATCTTCCATATTTTAATGTGGTTTTTGTGCGGAAAGACTCGACTCGTTCGCCGGGCCGGCTCGTCTTCTCCCAGTGCTTTCCGGATAATTTTGATGCTTGTGATGCTCGGCACAGCTTGACTGTCTGGCTCTACGGCGGTAGATGATGGTTGGTGGATCCGTTGTGGTAAGACGAATCCGTAGCAATCATAAAATATGAATCACAGGCAAAATGTATGCCTTATTAATGCATCTTTGATATTGATATATTATTCGGTAGGATCTCTAAAATGAGCAAGGGTTCCCTCCCAGCGGAATTCTAACCTAAAACCTGTCAGCTTAGCTAGATTCGTATTCAATTAACCCAAATGGAATGTCTACATCTTGAAAATCTGCACACTAAATCCTGTAACATGTGTCCATGTTTGCCAACTCGAGTTCAAACATTCGTTCCCCAAAAAAGGACGAGACGCGTCGCGTCGACGGTGAGGATTCCCCCCGAAATCCTCAATTTTCACACATACGCCACAAACAACAATCCCCCCCTCAACACTCACACTCATTCACAGTCAGCAGTGTCTGCGGTTGTGCGCTAAGCTGTGAATAGGGTCGACCAACCCCCTTCTCACAGTCTCGGTGAAAACAACAACCACCCCGCCTCAACCCCCATTTTCCAAGCATAAGTCACCCTTTGCGTGTGTGTGTGCACACACCCCGCTTTAGTATGTTTATTAAAACGTGCGAAAAGTGAGTGGTGGTGGCGTTGGTTAGAACTGCTGGTTTCTGGTTCGCTGGAGTTGGGGTGGTTCTGATTTGCATTTTTGGAAGGTACTTTTCCCTCAAATTTGATTGCAAATAAACACAAAACAACGCAAGCGAAAAGGGTGTTCCTGAGGGATCATTTTCTGACTGTATTATGGGGGATGTCCAGAATTTTGAAAAAAGTGTCCACGTTGGTTAAGGATGGCCACTGGTACTGGTACTGGTACTGGTACTGTTACAGGTACTTTTTTAATTTTACATTAAATTTTTTTCAGATCAATAATCTACACACAAAAAATAATCCAGGACCACCCTGACTTGCGCGCACCAAACCAAAACAAAAATAAAGCAACCCTTTGCGCCCAACAATAACCCTTTCCATTTTCATCGCGACTGCCTGTGCCTCGGCGTATTATATTTTCATCTTAATTCAATAGAAAAGCATAAAATTTCATACCCTTCCCCTCCCTTACCCTGTTTATATCTGAGAGTGTGGAGAATGCCAAAATTTATCACTGTACCGCTATTGTTTGCGTTTCAACTGTCATCGCGCGAGTAAATACACTCACGTGACGCATCGCATCATAGAGTTATCTAAGCCCGATCTCACGCACACTAGCTTACCATTTGTTTTTGCTGGCGGGTACAAATTTTAACCTAAAAACCCTTCGTGTACGTACACGAAATACATGCGTACGTAGATAACTCTACACTGAAAATATGCCACACTTTTTATTCAAGTGCCCAAACACTTGAATGATTGAATAAAGTCACATCGTAGATCTAATTGGTTTGTGTTTCAACATCAATCCAAACCACTATCAAATGCAAGTGTTTGGGCGGTTGACTTTTTGGTATTTTTTAACATGTTATTTTCATTCGGGTGGCTCAAGCTTTTCAATTGTTTTGCTCATGAATTTGTCCCACCTTCTTGAACTATTCAAAGTGATGAGTAAAACACTTGAAAATGATCTTAAGATCTACCCAAAACAGGCACTATTCAAAGTCAACGTGATTATCCACATGAATTTAATGTGTTTCACTGATTGATTTTTGCGCGACTTTCATCGAAGGCTAGAAGCGAGGCAAGAACCAATAGCACAAAAAACACTCCCGTCTTCAACTGGCCGGCCGGCGCAGTGGTAGCGTGCACGACTAGCAAGCGAGAACCTGTAAATCTTTTTTTTTCAACGCCATTTAAAATTCAAGTGTTTGGCTATTGACATTATTTCGTGGCCAATCACCGAAATTTCAAGTGTTTTGCGATTGATATTTGAGTGCTCTGTACAGCAGGGCCAGATCATGTGTAGAACACTTCGTTGAGCTGTGTAAGTTTTGCTCAGTGTATAAGGATTTTGGTTTTGATTTAAGGTCGTAGAAGGTGTCCTTTACTCTTGGTGCAATGACTGTCAATGATGATTCTGAATTCAGGGTCCAGAAATAGTAAATTGAAATAAAAAAAGAATCACGTTATGTGAAATGCTTCTACAAACAAAACAAAGAAAACCATTTTTTGATTGATACATTCTGAATCAAGATCAGAATGTTTTTCTAAAACAAACATGGCCGCGAAATGGCCGATCTGGAATGATATCCCCCAGAGCATTGAAATGTCTTAGCTCTAGGCTCTCCCATCCCAGTTCTTAAATTTGGAGTTTCGATCGAAAATTAGTGATCATCAAGCTAGTTTTGTCTTGACATTCGTTATAATAAGCATTATTCGAGAAGAGCAGCGTTTAAAGAAAATCAATGTTAAAAATCTTCCCAGAACACTCACTGGAAGAAAACATCAAAAGAGAGCGTAGCCTCTCGCATGAAAAGCATGGTCTCACAAATCTCACAAGAGAAAACGACTCAAAGTTCAATTTTGAACCACTTTTGTATTACAAAATCTTTACTTATATTTTGTTTTATGTTTTTCTCCATTAAAACATAGTATTCTACAGTCTCCAATCATCATCTTTTGCCTCTTAGCGGGTTTCATATTTTTTCTGTCACTTTTCCGATTCTAAAGTGTAATTAGTGTTTGGAAAGTTTAACTCGTTTACAAAAAATGATTGAAGAAATGATGCAATTATTTATGTTATCAGGGCAGACGGTAATAACAAAATTCATGCCATTTCAATAACAAATACTGTTAAAATAACAGAAAGTTTATGGAATCTTCTTGAAAAATCTATTTTTGCATAAGAGTTTAATAACAGTTTATGTTATAATAACTAAATTTGATATTGGTTCGATATTAGCAACTGTTATTGGGGTGATCGGATTAGTTGTTAAAATAAAAAAAAAAATAACAATGATTTGTTCGAATAATAACTAAAAGTGTTATTAGTCTGTTAATACAATAACAATCCAATAAGAAAAAATCATAGCGACGAATAAAAAAAATTGTTATGAATTACATAAAATGTCATTGGCGTAGTATTTTCAATTATAAACAAAAATATTCCCAAGTTATTTCCGTCTGCTCCGGGTTAACCCAGAAGGGTATTTTTAGTTTCATTTAGAACAAAATATTTTATTTTTGGATTGCGTGTTTTTTTTTATTTTGCAGGGTATTTTTTTAGAGTGTAACAATGTGCTACAAAGTTGTATAGCAGACAATTACAAAAATTTTGATATACAAACATGAGGGGTTTGCTTGTAACCATTATGAGTTAACGCGATTTTACGAAAAAAAAAAGTTTTGAAAAAGTTACTTTTTGCGTTTCTCTTTGTTTCGTCGTCCGTGTCTGTCGCGGGTGACCTTGAACGGCCATGATCAATGACTACCATCTTTTTCAAAACTTTTTTTCGTTAAATCGCGATAACTCGTTATGTTTATAAGCGAATCCCTTATATTAATATATAAAAAATTGTAATTGTCTGTTCTACAACTTTACAGAACATTATAAAATTACCCACTTTATAAAATTACTCTGCAAAGTTAGAAAAAAACATGAAATTTTGAAATGAAATTTTTTGTTCTAACCCTTCAGGGTCAATATGGATTTAAAAATTCGATTAAAATTCACTTATAATAACATGTTCCAATTTTTTTTATAGCTGAGTAACGGAAATGGCAGAGTTTTTTTTCGGAATTTTGAGTACGCCTTTTAATCGGGCGTCCAATTTTACATAAAAGTCACATTGACACCAAATTTCTCATGAACGTTTCAGGCTGCAAATTATTGAAAAACATGTATTTTTTGCATAGAAGAAAAAAATAAAATAGAAGGGGTCGTACCGCCCCTCCGTCACGAGATATCAAAAAACGGACCTCGGATTCGTGATCAGGGACAAAAGTTACCCCTTAGGACAAAGTTTTACGCAAATCGAAGAGGGGTCGGGGCAACTGCTGTGTGAGTTGGTGGCGAATTGCCCAGTTAGATTTCTTATAAAGTTTTGATAAATGTACAATTAAATATTTGTTAAACTGAGTTTATTAACTATTCATAAAATAGTTTTAGATTGGAGGTTGATCTAATAAAAAGTGGCAAGCTTGATTAAAATTCATTACAAACAGATTTTTTCATAAAAGAATCAATTATTGTTGCCACCAAAACCATTTTTTTAAGCATGATAAAAAAACTCCAAATATGCGTCAAAAATGGATTTAATGAATAAGCTCATAAATCTGACGACCTGAAATAATTTTAGCTGTTCGTAGTGTAAAATTGTCCACAGATGTTCCTATTTATCATTGTTTTCATAATCTAAGTTAACTGAATTTTTAAACCTTCAAAATTTGTTGTAGTCAGTATGTTTCCATACTATTAATTGAGTTTTTAATTCGTATTTTTAATTTTACAAAAAAAAAATCAACCTTTAAATGACACCCCGGTTTGCGGTACTGAACTACTAAATTAGAAATAAACTTTGGATATAGCATTTAGAACAAACTGCATTTAAAATATGAAATATGAATAACGCGTAAACTTTACTATAAATTTAAATTTATCAAAATTTAATTAAAGTTCTGTTTTTAAAGCAAAGATTAACTCATTGATGATAGAAAGGGATTTTTATGTTCTGTATTTATATTTGCCTGATCCTTGTATTTACCGATCACCGTTTAGTTATTGTCACATAATGACTTACCTGGAATGAAAAGAAGAAAAAAATTATTAGAAAAGTACAACGGTAAACAATTGAAGATTATAATGCTTCATTTGGACAAAATAAGTGTCGAACTCCAAAACAGTACCAAAACAGGGTTGAGATTGGGTCATGCAAATTTCAGGATTTTTGTATGACCCAATCTCACCCCCCGACCCAATGTCACCCAATGTTTTACTTTTTGCTACAAGTGCTGACAAGTAGAACAACTTTACAGCACACAAGTGGGTATTAAAATAGTAGTTTATGCAACAAGTTGCAAAAAGCAGATTTTTTCCAGCACGAGTAACCCTCGTTGGATAAATACGACGAGTGCTGAAAAAATCTTGTTTTGCAACGAGTTGCTTACATCATTTTTTTTGCAATTCCGAAAAACGCTTTTTGTATGAAATTTTATGTCAATGTTCCATGTGTTAAGTAAATTCACCGTTCAAAAAAAAAAAATTGAATAATATGACTTTTTTCAATACTGTTATGTTTGGCAATGCAAAGAAGAATGTTTCATCCATTTGATAATTACACGAAAAGTAAGTAGTTCCACAACGAAATCGCTGAAAATATTTGATTTGATTTTTTAGTGTGAAAATGTAAACTAAACTATTTCGTTCTTTTAAACTATGTGGCAACATGAAGTTTGAAAGGCCTGCAAGTTGAGTTTAAAAAAATTTGTTTGAATTCATCCTTCAACAAATTTTCCCAAGAAACCGCACAATGTAACCAATTCGAACGCTCAACCAACTCTCAACAAGAGAGATTCCTCCTTAGGAAAGTCTCCATCTTTCCCGCCGGCAACATCTTGAGACATCGCGCATCATTGCCCCTGAAAGAGCACCGGATTCGCCAAGTTCAATCGTCGTTTCATTCGACGACCCTCTCCCGGGAAAACTCCTTGTTCGCACTCTCCCAGTGAAAGCGCGCGTTCACCATAAAGAGCCACTTTCTTAGTTTCCTTTTCTTCCCCGTCTGAATTGCACTTTAAGCTTCACGCGAACAGGGATTTTCCCTCCTCCTCCTTCTGCTGGGGCTCAAAACTTACTCCGACAGACAGACTGTCAGTCCGTGCTGGTGATATTCTGAACTTTCGAACCCCCCGATTTTGGGGGATTTCGTTTTTTTTGTTGTTGCGAAAAAAACGGGGTGGAAAACTCCAAGTGCTGGGGCAAATTGTTATTATTATGAGGAGCTCGACTTGCCCCCCGAACAAGTCGGTTTCAAGTTACTTGTGCGACGTTGCACGACTCTCGGTCGACGAAGAAAAAAAAATTTGAGGGAAGGAGTTGCCGTCCTTCCCCAAGAAGAACGCTGCAAAACTTGATGGATTCCCATTAAAATCATTGTGTGAAGGAAGTAAATTAGACAATAAAATTTATAAGATATTTCCGACCCGCTTCCGAGCTTCTCTAATAACGTGCTCCGGCCGGAATCATCTCCTCCACGATGCATCATTTCAACGAGCAGAAACATCCTTTCAGATGAGGAGAAAGCATGAAAAGAAAGAAAAAAAAACGGGGGGAAATTGCTGACGTTACAAATTTCGCCATATATTTTACGAATTTTTAAGTACCATTCCTTCGCGTTTCAGCCCGCAGAAATCGCTAATGTCTTCCTTCCTTCGCGCAACAGCACGCAACCCCAAACTTTTTCCACTTTTTGTACTTTCTTTTGCGTGCCTGACAAAGTTTATCTCTTCGAAGAAAAAAAAAGGAACAAGTACGCAAAATGTTGAAGAATGCTTCAAGTTTTTTCGTTTCGTCTAATTTTGCCTTTTTTGTCAGGCCGAAGGGCTGTGTTTGCGGAAATTTGAACATCTGTGAAACATCTGCCTGTAAATAACGGTAAACATGTTGCGCTAGCGATGCATGAGCTAAAATTGGCGAAGCATACTTTCGGGCGTTTGTTTTGACGGTTTGCATAGAAAAGCTGCAGACTCCGCTAGGTGATGCAGAAATCGCGTGCACAATTTGGCCACAGACTGTCTGTGATTTGGCGGTGGAGGCATTTATTCATCATTTTGGTAAATTCTTGGTTCGCGTTGCGAATGCGACAATCCTTGGTGCGATACCGCTCAACGGAGTCACTCTGGAAATTTTCTCGAGAAATTTGACCAAATTTCAACCGTCAAAGTCACGCCAGCATTCCGGTCTAAACCCTGTTGCCGACCCGAAAATATCGAAATCGCTTGTAATCCCGTCGACGTTGTCGTCGACGTTGTCGTCGACGTGGGTGGGTAAGCGGTTTTCCCCAGAGGATCGGGAGAAAACACACCCGAAACAAAAAAAAAAAAAAAAAAAAACGCTGATTCATTCGGCGGGCGCTTCCGATAAGTACTTTCCAATTTTCCATCATCCTTGAGCTGGAGAGCTAGGCAACCATCGACAGGAGGGTATTAGCTATCTGTTCAATTAATCCTGGCCGTCCGTCGTGTACCAGCATCATCTCGGATCTCGGAGCCAATTCCGATCAATAGGGCAAATTTTGGGGAAAGAATGAGCTGTGATTGTGTTAACGCGATGCGACCGGGGGTGATTGGGCAATTGCTGCACGGATTTTTTTAGGCGTCTGAAAAATTTGTGATGTTCAAAAAACGGCTTAACATCTAATTGAGGGGTCTTAGAGCTTTGTTAGCGTCCGGAAGACTTGTGGCGTCTAAAATACTTGAGGCGTCCAAAAAACACGTAGCGGCTAAAAGACGTCTAATTTTGTTGACGCTTCTCAAAGCCATAAGGCGCCTTGAAAACTTGAAACGTCTAAAAAATTTGAGGCGCCTTAAAGCCATAAGGCGTCCTGAAAGAGTCTTGAGGAGTCTGGAAGATGTGAGGCATCTAAAATACCTAAGGCGTCTACAAGACTTGTGAGCATCTGAAAGTATCTTGGCAACAATCTTAAGGTGCCTTCAAAACTTGAAACTCAGCGTGAGTTTCTAAAGCTAAAAAAATAAGCATCCAAAAGACTTGAGGCATTTTAAAGTCTTGAGGCGTTTAAAATACTTGAGACATTTAGAAGACATAAAGCGTCTGAAATACTTAAAAAGATGTCTAAAAGACTTGAGGCGTCTTAATGACTTAAGAGTAAGAATCTAAGACGTCTATTTTTTAGGTTTCTTTAAGCCATAAGGCGCAATGAAGACTTGATACGTCTAAAAGATTTGAAGCGCCTTCACGCCATAAGGCGTCTTGAAGATTTGAGGAGTCTGAAAGATGTGAGGCGTCTGAAATACCTAAGGCGTCTCAAAGACTTGAAAGCATCTGAAAGTCTCTTGCCAACAATCTGAAGGCGCCTTCAAAACTTGAAGCTCTGCGAGAGTTTCTAAATTTTTTGAGGCGCCAGAAGTCTTGTTGTTAAACAATAGGCGTCTTAGTGAAGTGTCTTAATGAATTAAGATTGAGTTAAAGACTTGAGAGTGGTTTGAAGATGTGTGAGCATCAAAGCTAAAAAACAAGCATCTAAAAGACTTGAGGCATTTTGAAGACTTGGGGCGTTTAAAAGACTTGATGCGATTAAAAGACTTGAGGCGTTTTAAAGACTTGATGCGTATAAAATACTTGACGCATTTGAAAGACTTAAGGCGTCTGAAATACTTAGAAAGGTGTCTAAGAGACTTGAGGCGTCTAAAAGACCTAAGAGCAAGGACCTAAGACGTCTATTTTGTTGAGGTTTCCTAAAGCCATATGGCGCCATGAAGCCTTGATACGTCTGAAAGATTTGAGGCGCCTTCACGGCATAAGGCGTCTTGAAGATTTGAGAAGTCTGGAATGTGAAGCATCTCAAATACCTAAGGCATCACTATGACTTCTGAGCATCTGAAAGTCTCTTGGCAACAATCTTAAGGCGCCTTAAAAAACTTGAGGCCCAGCGTGAGTTTCTAAATGCTTTGAGAAGCCAGAAGTCTTGTTGTTAAACAAGAGATGTTTTTTAAACTAAAAAGACTTGAGGAGTTTTAAGAACTTCAGGCGTCTATAAGAATTAAAGTGCCTAAAACATTCGAGCCGCTTAAGAGACTTGAGGTGTCTAAAAGACTCGAGGCGCCTAAAATACTTGAGGCGATTAAAATACTTGGGCCGTTTAAAAGACTTAAAGCGTTAAAAAGAATGAGACAAAAGGCGCCTAAAGACCCAAGGCGCCTAAAAGACTTGAGGCGCCCTAAAGACGTGTGAGCATCTTTAAGCCTCTAGACGTCTAAAAGACTTGAAGTTCAGGCGCCTCGAGAGCATCCAAACAACTTGTGTCTGGTTTCTAAAAAACTTGAGGCGTTTGAAAGACTTGAGGAGTTTTAAAGACTTGAGGCGTTTAAAAGACTTTAGGAGTTTTAAAGACTTATGACGTCTATAAGACTAAAAGTGCCTAAAATAATCGAACCGCTTAAGAGACTTGAGGTGTCTAAAATACTCGAGGCGCCTAAAATACCTGAGGCGATTAAAATACTTGTGGCGTTTAAAAGACTAAAGGCATTAAACAGACTTGATGCGTCTAAAAGACGAAAGGCGCCTAGAAAACTCAAGGCGCCTTAGAGACTTGAGGCGCCTTAAAGACGTGTGAGCATCTGAAAGCCTCTAGACGTCTAGAAGACTTGAAGTTCAGGTGCCTCAAGAGCATCCCAACGACTTGTGTCTGGTTTCCAAAAAACTTGAGGCGTCTCAAAGCGTCAGTTGGGCGTCATCAGATTTAGCCAACAACTGCCAAATCTCTCCCTCCAAAAAATCTGATTCCTTCAACGTGGTATTTGCCTGTCATCGGCAGCCGGCGCGGCGGCGGCTGCTGGTCGAATGTCACATCAAGTGGATCCGATTAGGATCTCCGCGCAGAGAGCAGGTTCGGGGTTATTTGCGATTGGCCTCTTCAGATCAGCGTATGTCAGCGGCACGCGGATCGGGGGTACTTATTAGGAGGTAATGAAAACGGATTATTATCCTTGCAGGAGGGGTCGGTTCGGAATCCGGGACGGATGACATCGTGTTTGCAACCCCTTCCTTTATTCTGTTTTGGTAGATGGCGCTCGCTCGGGGTTCAAGAGGACTCGTTTTTTTTTTGCTGCCGAGATTTGCGTGCAGCATCCAGTTGGATCTTTTAATTAATGGTTTGATCTGTCGAAGCAGGAGAATAAATTGCCACGTTTAGCACCGAGGAGGAGCAGCACCCGGGTGACACCCGGGGTACGCTTTACGCAAATTGTCCACCCATAAATCATCCGGGTTGTTCTTCCGTCAGCGCACCGTTTCAACCTGAACGACGACGACCTGGGAAAGACGATCCTTCCCCCGTCGATGTTTGCACACCAAAAAAAACATTAAAGCTATCGTCAGCACCGGAGAGCACTTGAGTTTTAATCTAATCTAGATTAACTGCGATGCATTTATTATTCAGCCGAGCCGGGGGCTCACATCGTATGCCAAAGATGCACCACTGTGGGAGTGGCCCTCCGGACCGTCATCAAACTCATTAGGCCACGGACCGGCAACCCTTTGGCGTCTTTGGACGGGCTGGAGAGTTTGATCCAAGCTGGCGGCGTCCGCTTGTCTGTGGCCGGTCCAACGACCGGGTGTTGACGGCAAGCGAGATGACTCTTCGGATATGGGATCAACTGGGTCGGGCAAAGGGTTCCGTAGATATACCGTAGGAGGTCTGGGGTTAGGTCCATGTTGGCACATTATCGTACCAGCTTACGGCGGCGACACAATTTTGTTGGGGAACGTTGGTTGTTTGTTCTTACGGTTCAACGAAAATCAACAGGTCAGGGATTCTCAGGTTTGAGATGTGAAAAAAGCTTGGCAGAGGCTGGGTTTTGTAGACGAGTCTGACAGACGCAAAGTCTGAAAAACGCCAAACGTCTGAGCAACGCATGGTCTGAGAGACGGCAAGTCTGAGTGACGCCAAGTCTGAGATACGTCAAGTCTGAGAGACGCCAAGTCTGAGAGACGCCAAGTCTGAGAGACGTCAAGTCTGAGAGACGCCAAGTCTCAGAGACGCCAAGTCTGAGAGACGCCAAGTCTGAGAAACGTCAAGTTTGAGGAATGCCAAGTCTGAGATACGCCATGTCTGAGAGACGCCATGTCTGAGAGACGCCAAGTCTGAGAGACGCCAAGTCTGAGAGACGCCAAGTCTGAGAAACGTCAAGTCTTAGAGATGCCAAGTCTTTGAGACGCTAGAAACGCTAGAAAGTCTGGAAGACGCAAAGTTTGAGAGACGCAAAATTTGAGAGACGCAAAGGCTGGAACCACTGACTCCCCCCACCTGCGTCGAAAGGTTCGCATACTTCACGTGCCTTTCACTACAGTTAACCTGGCAGTACATCAACCGTCGCCGGTTCCACCACGACGAGGGGGCCTTCAAGTGGCCTCGCTCAAAGGACTCCAGTACATCAGAGAGAATGAGCTTATTGACTGAACAACAGGCTCCTCCGCCGGGCTCTCCGTTTGCCGGTCGTCCAATGGCACCACGGTTACGTAAATATGAAAATCTTATTATGCCGCTCGGAGAATGACTGAATGGATGAGCAAAAATGAGGAAATAACATTATTAATCTCCTCCGTCTTCGTTGAGTTTTCACCATCATCTTCATCATCATTGTTGAGAAGTGGATATCATCGCCACCATCGTTTGTCGTCATCAAAGGAACTCCCACTCACTCGCGCACACACACAAACTCATAACAAGATGAAAGATGCGATGCAATCTTTTGATTCCTCGACGCTTCACCAACTTGGGCGCGCAAGTATTAGTGAAAAGATGACAAGTCACCACAACACTGTGTGTGCGTGTGTGTGTGTGTGTGTGTGAAGAACGGAAGTTTAGCCAAGTTTTGCACCGGGAAAAGAGTAATATTTATGACATCGTCGTGTGACGTTAATGACTGCAGCAGTCGCGGGACAATACCCGGGAGTGAGTGAGATGACAAAGCTGATAAGTCTCGCTCGGAAAGTACGGTGAAAGTCCGGTTTGACAGTTCGATTGTTTTCGTTTGGTTGTGTTGGTGAGATCGGCGTGACAGTTGCCGCGCAGTTTGAATTTTAAGTGTCTCTTTTTCACTTTGAAGGGGTGTCAAACCAGCGGGTCTTTACTGTACGACGAGGAAGACGACGGTGGCGCTGATAAGCATGATGATAAAATTAAAGTAAATACACCCAACTGGGAGTCGCATGATTGTAATGCATGGCGGCATGAAAGTATATCAGAATCTGCATGAAAACTGTCCTCATGCATTTTTTGCGATATAGGGGTATGACATTTTTGCCCGTTACCGACAATTATCGACATTACCGACGGCTTTTTGGTTGTATTTCACAAAAAAAAACCCTTAACAGAACGAGGATTGAACCACTAACTTCTTGGTTATTGATCCGACACGCTACCACCGCGCCATGGACGCTTGATGAAAAGTGAGTGAAAGAGCACCAACATATGCTTCTCTTTGGAGTGTTGCTCGGGGACGGGCCAGCGTTATATGTGTTGGTGAGAACTGCAGATCGCTGAAATGTTTACACGCGGGCAAAAATGATCTAGGGGCTTGCTGCAAAAAATGTTATAAAATATGACATTTTCTGCAACAAATCCACTGTTGCAGATTTTGAGATATATTTTTCCTTTGGGTGTATAATGAAAAGTTCCCTCGTTTCAACTCACACCCCGTGAGATGCTGTTGAGCAGAACTGAAAATGTCAGGGGTCCTGACGCGAAAATCGGCGACGCATACACGATTTTTTCAGATCCATTCACTGAACCGCAAAACCGTGACATAAACAAACCCGACTCAGTCGTGAGTGCCCTAGCTCACTGAGCAGCTGCAATGCGAGGCAGTAGTCGACCAACTCTCATTCGACGTTGCACGCACACACATAAAGAAATAAGTTTTTACACAAAAAGTTGGTATTTATGCGTGGAAATGTAATTTTGAATATAAGTTATGGTTGTTTTAAGTGTTTTGCACAGTCTAGAACCATTCAATTGTTTAAAAATAGTAAAAATAGTGTTTAGAGAGGATTTTACGAGTCAGTCATACGACACGAATTGAGTGAGTGTAGCTCATTTTTTCACGTCTCTCATTCTCCAGCAGCCGACCGGCACGAGTCAGGCGGCAGTGGTTGAACGGACACAGTAGGCTTACAGTCAGATGCTAGCAGTGAACTGACATTTTGGTTTGCTTCATGTGTACGCTGGGTTGGAAACAATTTGCAGGCCTGCTGTTGAGCGTTCTTGATGGTAAGGAACTTTCATAAAGTTTATCTGATGTTTATCAACCCAAGTAATGCCGGGATTATCCGTCGCGTTTGGTCCTTCGAGCCGGATGAAGGAGCCGGGTAGGACGGATGTTGGACCGGGGATGGACCTGCCGGAGAACCAAGTACTTCGGAGTACACGCGGCTTTCGGCGAATGGAGGTCGCCATCGCTGATTACGTCATCGCCATCGGGAAGGTGGACAAAGGGCTTTGTGTATTGGATTTGCACTTAGCAACGGTACGTGTTGGCGCCAATTATCGACAACAATGGAGCAGTCGCTGGGAGCGATTGTCAGGACGGTTTCTGGACCGAACCGTGACTCACGGGAGAGCCGCGGTGGATTCAACCGGGAAGGAGAGCATCACCAAACTCAACGGAGGGCTCGACCGTACGGAGACGACAACTGATCCAGCACAGCCAGTTCTTGTCCAGGTAAGGCTACATGATCAGTGTGTATGTCTGGTCGAAGCATCGGTCATCATAATTCTAACACCAACTCTCACTTCAACTCCAAACCACATCGAGCACAACCGTACCAGGAACCAGGAACGGATGATCGCCTAGGAGGTATCATCCCAAGGACGCTCCCAACGCGTTCAATCACCATTTTGGAAACGGACACCCACTAACCCAACACTAACCCCATGTGCACGGAGCACACAATGGAACATTCAGTTCAGGCTACCACGGACTGAATCGTCACCAAAGGATTGGACATCGGTGCCCAATGCTCATCGGGCAGATCAACCAGCCGAGGCGAATCGGCACGATCTTGAGATAACCGGAAAGCTGACACCAGCTCAGCGACTCACTCACGGATCGGGCATCGTACAATTGGGTGCTTTGTCTGACGTCATCAGATCTCTGACCAGGTGGACGGTCAGACCTGGAGGAATATCGACCCATTGATGATCGCTGGTACGCGATCGTTAATCACCATCGAGCGGCGAGAGGATCAACCCGCTCTGTTTACTTCATCGATCACGTCCATATGATCACTCGGGTTTTTGTGACAGCTTACCATGTGACCACTCGGATTTGGCCGAGCTCCTCAGCTCGGAACCCACACATGCAGCGAAGGACGTCACAACCATCTCGGATCAAGCAAATCGCAGTTCGGCGCAACTGCAACCTACGAAACAATAGGTGGATGGAATGCAACGTTTCACTCAACACGGGATCGGTCGAACCACGTGGCTGGTCGGGACTGGTCTGGGAAACGTCACACGGACCACGTGACTCATCGGCTTCGGCTCGGGGCTGGCTCGAGTAACAGCAACACATCCCAAGAGGTAGCTGATCACCAGGCTTTGTAAGGTAAGCAATACACTGTGTATATGTCCGCCGAAGCGGGACGACAGATCTACACACCCTTACATGCCTTTTTATCCTCTTCTGAATGCTGCTGACCTATCAACATCCTCAATGACTACGGTCTGTTTGAGGTCACTGGGACTTTGGAGGACCTTAACCGTGCTCTGGTGTCAATGGGACGCCAGCGAGAACACAGTGGTGACGTCATCGGGACGTTACTGGAGAACAACGAAGCATCAGCCTTCACCGACACATGGATGACGTCATGGGATATCATCAGCTGATTGGAAGGATTCGGTATCGGTTTCGGCGAACGGTCGCCTTTAGACAACCACACGGCAACCACTACAACCATCCGTGCCGTAATTGGAACGTCATCTACCAACACCACCAAAGCGGAAAGTGCACGGTACGCACGCGACCACGTGGACAATCGTTGATCTGGGCCAGATCAGCTGGTCAAGACTTCATCTACCACCGCCGAAGGATCGGCAATCGTCTTCGCATGTCGGTGCACAACCGAGGGACCTATCCACGGGTCATGGGCTCCGGTTTCGACCACGCAAGGCTGCTGATCAAATGGGACGCAGTTGCAGTCGGTGAACTGCACTCCATGGAAACTACCACGTGTATGAAGAGGCAGCACACCACCAGGTTCTCTCAGGTAAAAATAATTACACGTATATGTCCGCCGAGGCAGGACATCGGACACTACACCTCCTCATGAACCTTTATCCTCTTCTATGACGTCGGCTTGTTCATTCATACATCGTTCGGTGAGGATCAATGACCGCACCCAGCTTGGACGGTACACCTACGCAACGCCGACTGGACGCTTTGGTCATGGCGGTCTAGGACAGACTGCAGTTTCCACAGAGCATGGGCTCTGATTTCAACAACTCTGGTTCGGTCTGGCAAGCGGTATCAATCTGGATCGGCGGAGTATGGGCTCCCATTCCCAAGGGCAGCTAAAGGATCGCTGCAACAGCCCAAGCCAAGTGACAACGAATACATCCATGGCGTCAACCGACGTCGACTTCCACACCTTCCGGTGACGTCAGAGGGGCGTCAAGGTAAACTCGGTTTTGCGGATTGAATGAACCACCACACCGGAACTCTGGCATCAATGGGATCAGGATGCCTACCACGGAGGTTCAGCGAGGGCTGACCAACACCAACAAGGACTTACTCGGCATGTACGTGACGTCACTAAAGACGTCGGCAAGGGCAGCTTAACCGTGACGTAGGAGGTCGCAAGCTGCAAGAAGGGACTCCAAGGCGGCGATCAACCGTGTCGCCATCTACCAACCCAACTACTGGTGTGACGTCACTGGGGCGTTACAATTTCGACGGTAAATCGGCATTTTGGGGATGCACTCAACCAATCAATCAACCACATCAACGCGTGACGTCACTGGGACGTTGCCGATTGCGGTTCTATCTGGGGCGACAGTTGGTACACTGTCAACCATTCATCGGTTTCCGGACTTCAGGTGTCAAGGAAGCACACCTCGAAGTAAGCCATCCGGAGCAAGGGCTCCAATGGGGGACCACAGTTGGAACACTGTTGGTCATTAATCAACCACTCCAACCCTCAAGTGTCGTGGACGCACACTTCGAGGCCACATCCGGAGCGAGGGCTCCACTCGGGGAATTCAGTTGGCACACTGTTTTCCAATCCCACCCACGCCTTCAGAGTGTCAAGGACGCACACTTTGGAGCGACGGCAATCGGAACAGGGTTCCATGCCAGGTGACAGTTGACACACTGTCAATGATCGCACACTACCAAAGGGTCACGGACGCACCCTACAGAGCGATCACCATCCGGAGCAGGGCTCCATCCAAGGGAAGATAGTTGGAACACTGTCTTCAAACCCGGAGGCGGCGGTTGGAACACCGTCGAGGACTCAAGGTGAACTTCACACGATCTTCAAGGGCCAAGAACGCGCACTTGTGGCAACCGTCGATGGGACAACCATCGTGAGCAGAGGCTGCAACCAACCCAGGGTTCTACGGAGTATCAGGGGAGCATATTTCGCAGAATAACCGTGAAGAGGAAGACTTATACACAACAACTGTTTGTTGGTAGTACACACCGTACACACCCATACACACACTTAGGAATTGTAACACACAACAACAACACAGGGTAATTTGGATACTGCGGTAGGAACAAACAATCAAGGGTAGATCACTTAAGCTCGGACAGATAAGTTGATCAGGAACATTCCAACATTTTCATGTAAACACTAATCGATTCTTCAGAAATGGGACATTTCAGGGTCGGGGAGAATGTTTGGGACTAAGGCAAGGGATATTTGGGTCCAATTTAGGTCACATTACCCTACCCTAGGAATTGGTGCGTATTGGTCACTGCAGCACTGTTGGCCACTGTGCTCGTGATCTTTAACCCCTTTAAACCAATACAATCTACTTAACCTAACGAATAAAGGGGACGAGATATTACAATTAGGGAGAGTGAGTACTCTCGGGAGAAGGGCTCGGGATGAACCTTCTTAAGGGGTCATCTCCAAATGGAGGCAACATTTTACTATTTTGACCCACTTTTAGTTTAGTTAGGTCCAGGGGACCGGCCTGGAAGGCCACGGGCTCTGCCCGTACAATTGTGTATATTTGTTGTACAGTAGAATAAACGTTGTTAAATATAATTCGGCATTTACACTTTAACCGCGAGTTTTATTGTGCACCGGGATATTCTGGAGTAATCCAATACCGGCCGGGAAGGCCGTCGGGCGATTCATGGCGTAATCTGGACCTGAGGCAGGTTCCATCCGGGTCTCTACCCTGGCGTGTTGGAGGTGGCTGCCGTCTTACAGTCCACGTCATCGAAGACGACCCAGGTTCGAAGCCATCCCCCAACATTTGGTTTTGAACGTTTTGACAGACTTGGAAGGATTACGCTTAAGCATCTGGGTAAGTTTGGGTAGTTTTAAAGGTGTGCGTGAAATGCTCGACGCGACTATTTGGTAATGTATTGGTAGTTTCTCTTTTCGAAAGCTATTCGATTAAAAATTTAACGATTCAAATGCTTTTTTCCCGTTAATATCTTCACAGATCTTCAACCGAAATTCCGTTCCACCGAAAAGGCGGAACGCTAGCAAATTTGATCAATTCTTGCCTCCACGTCCCCAAATTCTCGCAAAAGATACGATTGATGTCGTTTGATTGATGTAAATTAGAGAGTAAACAGCGCTGACGCCTTTTGACGGCTGCTGGCGTTGCCAGTTTTTCGGGTAGTGTTGGAAGCTGTTTACACAAAAAAATGTAAGAGAGCGCAAACAAGGAAAAGGTCTCCTAATTCAGCGGAGCAGTGATTGCCATCTTCGCCTGACACGGAAACCGAGTGTTGACTGAAGGCTGTCGCTTGTCATCAGAACCGTTTCATTAGTGTCCCGCCCCTCCGGATCTCCGTTCCGTCGCAGATCCTGGGGGCGTCAAAAGCGGCCAACTGAATTGAATTTAATTTGATGGAGCATTTTATCAGCAGTTTTTGCCCCGCACTCGTAGAAGGTGAAACAGGATTGATGAGCTTCCCGGCCGTGTCTTCCGAAGCAGGGGATTCATTTCGGTGCAGTGCCGGTGTTGCCAGACGACGTGCATTTTTCACCGTTTGACAGTCGCACAGCCACGCGGAAGAGTGATGGGACTTGCAAGATGGATGACACTCGGGCTGCCGGAGGTCGAAGAAAGCATTTTTTCGGTGACAGCTGAGCGTCGATAACTCACGGCAGGGTTGCCAGATTTTCAGTTTTTTTTTTTGCAAAACCAACTTTTTAAAGCATTTTCAATTTCGAAATTGTCCAGCACCACTTTTCATCTCCTTTCGAAAACCCATTTCCATAAATAGTCTACAACACAGCCCCGGGGAAACCCTTGCTAACAATTTCCTCCCCCCTTTTTGTTCTGCCAACGTGGCAGAAAAAAAGCCGCTCAAAGAAATGGCATTTTTAATTTAGTTAGTGCCGTCGGGTGTGCCATTTCTTGGCCCGACGGCGCAGTGTTCCCATCGCCTCACATCCCGGGAAGGAAGCTGGTGGAAAAGTGAAAAATCCAATAAAGAAAAAGGATGCACACAACGGAAGAACGGCTCACATGTGCAGCGACGGCAGCGCCACCACCAACAGCCGAGGATGACAAAGTGTGCAAGCGCACTGCTCGTCGTCGCAGTGTCATCTTGGCACACACGCGAGTTCGAAGCTTCTCAAACTGACAACCAAACAAAATTTTGCAAAATTTGACATTTTGGCGTAAACATTGTAAAAGGACGTAGAAACGTGTTGTAAACAAACATTGCAACCTTCTTCCTCATAATGTAAACACGCACTGACGTGACCAGGTTGCATTCCAGCATTAGAAAGTCGATAGTCTCAGCTGTCAATTTTCAATAATATTTACCTTTTTGACAGGAGTGGTGGTGTGGCTTGGTTTTGAACGCTGTGAGCAAATGGATCGGTACACCATCACTCCTGTCAAAAAAGGTAAATAATATGGTCGGATTTTTAAACAAATTGACAGCTCATCTTCGTGTAGTCTTAAGCTAAGAGCATTATTATCCGTCCAACGCAGAATTTGCGCCAGTTCGGTTTTCCCAACATCAGTCTGACAATCTACAGGAGTCGACGAACTGTCACTTTTTACAAGGCGCTCACGCAAAAAAAAAAATCAAAATCAAACCATCCACATTAACGACCCCCGGATCTTTTGTGGTCTCTATTGCAAGTTTCTGCTCGAACCTAGGAGTCCTAAGGCTTGAATGGGGAGAGCACCCAAACCTCTTTCTACTCCAAGGAACCTTCCACCCCAGTGTTTGAACTGACGACCTTCGGATTGCGAATCCAACCGCCACCAGCGATGCCACCAGATCATTCTTGGTTTGGTGTGTTGTTTGTACTTATGGCATGGAGACGACTCCTACACCTGGAATGACTTAACGGCCTAACAACCAAGGCCGGGACCGACATTTTACTTCCTCATCCGATGGAAGGTTGGAGCAGATGGGAATCGGCGCTCACGCACACTTTTGAAACAAACTGTCACTTTTGACACATAAAAAACTAAAAGAATGTTTAATAGTGTGTGTAAGGGCCGTGATGGAGGTCAAACTAAAATTGCAGGCTTTTCGAAGTGTAAACAAACAGTCCCACCTGCTCACGTCAGGTGATGTTTACATTAGGAAAAACCCAGGTGCACTGTTTGTTTACACTTTTACTTGGCCCAATTTACATAGTTCTGCTCGAATTGATGTCAAACCATTGGCATTTTAGTGTACGCAAGCTTTTGTCCAAATCGGCCAGGCCCACACCGCAAAATTAACCGCAGCGATGATTCCTTGACATGAGTAGCTTTCGCGCAAGGTTGTTCAAACCAAAGTCAAAATGCAACCCTAGTGCACACCGTCAACGCATTTGTGCACTTCTTGCCGAAAGTGGTTCACCCTCGGTTGGTTTCCTCGACGACGACGACAACCTCCGGGGGTGGCGGTTCTTCTTTGCCGAGGCTTCCGCGTTTGATGTGGGTTTGCTGCGCACAGGTTTGCCGGAAGAATCGACGTCAGTGGGCTCGTCGCACCGGGCCTGGTTAATGGGCCATGTCTTCGGTCGATAGCAGAGGGGGGGAAGACAAACGCCCGGAAGAGCCGGGACCAAACCGGGTGTGAAAAGAGCGCGCGCCAAAGTGACATTCTTGGTCGCCTCCGATGCAGTCTTGCGCAGACACTGAAGAAAGTAGACACATTAAACTCCCTGGCTTTTTTTGCTTCTTTGTTCTCTGCCTTCTAATGGGCTCTAAAACCATTACCCATTATAAATCATTTAAGGACGCACTGCCCGGGTGCACTCTGTAAGTGGGGCCATAGTTCACCGGGCTGTTGACACCTCCGGCTGCCCTGGGTGAAGATCCTTGGGGTGCGAAAGCTTTTAGAGTGTTTTCCCTTGTAAACGCTCCGGAGGCGAAAATTGGTGACACATTGCATCGCGTCTGCTGCCAAAAAAGTGTGCCCAACTGTCCCTGTGAGCTGGGCTGAGCGGGACGTGAGACCATTAACTTCTCCGGCAGCGATAAGCGCGATGATGGGTAAGCGGTGAGAAAAATGTAAATAATTTATTTTGACAGCGCTTTGGACAGCGCCACACACGGCGAAACAGCGCAGTTCGTAACTTTTATTTTTCCACAGGTTGAAGAAGTTCTACCGACGCGACCTGAAGTTGTGACGAGGACAGTGGCGGAACAATCCAAATGTCACTTGAAAAACGTTGACAAGTGTCCACCTTAAAGTTGGTTGACCTTGGCAGTTCAATATCAATCAACAATGAGGTAACGTCAGATTGGCGAAACTGTCAAACGTGGCCGTTTCACCGAAGATCCCACCCATTTGCTCCGCCACTGCTTCCGTCACTGCTTCCAAGTGGAACGTAATTGCCCAACAACTGGTGCCGTGGGGAGCAGCAAAGCATTTGTTGGCCACTTTTTTGCACTCCTCGGCAGTTAGTTATGATTCTTCCTTCCTTCATCATTCCCGGTGGCAGCACGTGCACCACGTTCACCGACTATGACATCGCAGAGACAGTCGTCGTCGTCAGGATAAACTGTCATAAAACTCTCAATGAACGCCGGGGACGGTCAGGGCAAAAAATATGGTCGGAGCAAGGAACGTGAGTAGATTTACTGGCAGAGAGGAGGGCAACACAGAGAAAAAAACCATGAGACAGATCCACCCAAGGACAAGGACGATTACAGCGACGGGCTTGGTGTGCGATGCAGTCCCGTACCGATAAACAGTGTACAGAAGTGACATTCATACTTTATGACACCTGGACACCGGCGGAGAACTAGTGCAATCTGCCGTCAGAGATGAAGGACGAACTCGTGATGTTGCGCAGGAGGTGGAGGCCAATCATCGTCGTTGACACCACCAGTGTGCTGGAGAAGTAATAACTGTGATCCTCGTTAAAGTCTCTGCCGACGGCTAGCTCCAGCTGGGCTCAGCATTTGGACTGGGTGTCTGGTTTAGTGGAGGACTGTTGGAGGATTGACTTAACTGAATGTGTTACACTCACACCCCGGTGGTTTTTACCTTTTTCGTTTGACAGTTTTCAGTTTGTACTCCGTTGGTTTGACAAAGTCAAACTAAGAAGTGACGAACTGTCACTTTTTACACGGAACTCACACTTACTATGAAACCAAACGTTTGGTTGTAAGTGTAAGCTCTGTGTGAAGAGGTTGTCAAACTAAAAAGTGATCCAGTTCCAAGACTGTATATCACAGGTACGCACCATCTTGAACTGCATTATTGTGAGTGCATCACTCCGTGCCAGCAAAACCAAAACAATAACAAAAGAACAATGGATCGTGCCAGGAAAACCAAAAAATAAACAAAGTTAGCTTCCATTGAAGTGACAGAGTCAGAGATAGCGATTTTGACAACCGCACCACTACACACTCAATCGCCAAGTACCTTTAGGCAGAAAGCCATGGTCCAGTTCGTTTGACAACAATTGGTGTCAAACCATCGGGGTTTCAGTGTATTAAGATTTAAAAAATTAAAATTTGCATTTTTATTATTTATGTTGTGACGCATTAAAAGGATATATTTTTTATTCGAAATTTTACCCTCAAAATACTGTCAAAAAATCTGTACGAAGCCCTTCCAAAAGATTTTCGGCAAACGTCAAGACAAATCGACCCAACCGGCGCGTCTTCTGCCTCCTTCCGTGTAGGGCAGAAGCGTCGACGTTCACAGTAAAGGCAGCAAAAAAAAAAAGCAAGTCTGAAAAAAAAAACGATCCCAGCAAATCCATACGAAGCAAAGACACTCATAAATCAAAAGATGAAATATTATATTGCAGTGCAACATATTTTTATGCCCTTCACCTCGCCGGGAACAAACGAACGTGCCCCGAACTCTCCATCATCAAGCCCGATATGGTCCCCGTATGGCGGGGCTTCCAGGTTTCGAACCGTCCAACAGGGGGCACAAAGTCAGGCAGGATGAGTTCCTGACATTTGCTCCGACTCTGCATGGCGTTCCAGTGTGTTTGAAGTTCTGCAGCAGTCAGCTTTAATTGAGCTGAAGGAATTTATGAAGAGGGATTGTTTTTCGCAGGGTTGCGGAGTCGAAGTCGGTTGGGTACTTTTTGAGGACGGAGTTGGCAAATTTTGAGAAGTCGACGTCAAAGTTGTTAAATCTTCAAGCCTTAAATCTGATAATGTATTAGTGAGATTGGAATTGCTCCCGATAATATCAGAAACTCTGCAATGAGTCACTGATATCTCGCGGAAGAGCGAAGAGAGATTTGTTCACTTGCGACTTTTTACTCTCAGTGAGCATTCAGTGATGCACTCGTTGAATGTAAACCTTTTTTGATAATAATGCTTTAACAACGAAATAACCTTCTCTCACAGCGTCACTCTGTCCAACATACTGCCCAAAATTAGCTTTTCAACCGGATGATTGACAGAAGCATCGAAAAACAAACCCATTTACCAGCGCAAAAGGTTGTTCCCGTGAATGTGTGTGATGTTTCGTGTCACAAAAAAAGCGCCAATCTACGACCGAAATGGAGCGATTGACCTGGCCTCACGTGTGCGTGTATGTATGTGCGCACTTGTTTTGTTGGCTTTGATTAAGTTTGTGTGTGTGTGTGCAGGTCAGTTTTTTTTTCGGTTTGTGTACCCTCGGAGATTACATCAATAATTCATGTTTTGTCGCTCTGGTCGTCGTGACCGAGGTGTGAGGACACCTGTCCCCCACGTGTCAGTGTGTGAGGTTAAGCTTTGTTCTATTCTGCTGATATAGTCGCTCGCAAAAACAAAAACAGTGCGCACACACAAACCAACACACGAGGGCACCCTGTTGTATTTGTTTATCTGGATTGGTTCAATCGACACCGAGGTGGGATGGGGGGCACGATCCAATCGTGACCTGGGTCCACCCGACGCGTGCCTTACCGACCGCCCTTGGGAATCCGGGCTCAAAATTTACATATAATAAGTGTTGTTTAGATTCGTTTGCGCGCGCGATTTCCTCACACACACACAGTCACACAAAGGCCTATTGAATTACAATTAGGGAGCCCGGCCGCGTTGGTGTCCCCCGAGGAAGGGGGAGGTAGTGTCCGGATCGAGGCTCTCCGCAAGGGGTCGCCGTCATCATTAAATATGAAAATAGAGTACACGAGGGGACACGATTACATTACACATTCCACGCGAAATTGGACAGCACTTTTGTTTGCGTGTTGTGATTCCCTGCGGGAATGCGCTTTTTATTTGCACCTTTCGTGTTAGCATCTTGGCACTGATTTTGCACTCTATTCTATGTAGCTATGTTTATACAAACGAACTTCATCATTTTTCAAAAACAAAAGTTGTGCATACAACGAGTGCTAAAAAAATCCAGTATTGCACCAAGTTGCAACCAACAACTTGACCCTTAAATTTGGTAGCAAATGTGACAGCTGTCCACACCAAAATGGTATTTAAATATTCGGCAGACAATTCGCGAAAACTTGAAATTTAAATTTTTGAAGATTTTAGAAGATTACATTTTTTTACCCAGCAAGGGCAGAACATATTTATCAGCGTTTCCAATTTTTGAAAAAACGTACGAATAAATATTAAGATGCAAAATATGATTTGAAAGCAAAACTCACCTTTACGTAAAATTTGCGGATCTTTCCGATACAAATATCAGACTTTTAAATTCGAGACATACATTTGAAAAGGGTCAAAATGTCAAGTTTCGACAAGTTTTTCAAAAAAATATGTTGGGCCTTGCTTGATCAAAGCTCAAAAGTTGTTTTATTTTATACTCTAAATCAGCGATTCTCAACGGGGGTACCTGGCCTACTTGGTTTACATGGCAGGGGGTACCAGCCTAGAAGAAGGTTGAGAATCGCTGCTCTAAATAATATCAAAAAGCAAAAATTCTCAAAAAAAAAATGGATGCGCAACTCTTTTTTTTGTCAAACTTTTTGAAAAAAATGCTGAAAAGTTGAACTTTTCAGCACTCAAATAAGTACTATAATGTACTTTTCAGCATTTTTATTTTAGGAGATATTTCGTCGCTATATAGAATGACAGGAAAAGTAAGTATTTAAACATTTTTTTTAGGATAAATGATAACAGCCCTGAGAAAATTCTCAGGTTTGTATGTGGCGTGACACATTTTTAAGCAACTGTCAAACGCGTGTCAATCAACCGTGGTGAATTGAAAATTGACCGTTAACTCTCTACAACCTAACCCCGCCTTTAGACGGGCTTCAATCTGAAAATGGCCAAAAATCCATTTTCAACCAATTTTTGATCTGTAAAAAGCATTGGAAAGAAGAAATCTTTATGTTTTAGAAAAATTTTAGGGTTGGAAGTTTAACTTGTTTTATGTAACTTTGCCATTGTTTTCTAAAATGTAAATTTTTAGGGATCAACTTTGGCTGTTTTTTACTAACATTTCCTATATTTTAAGTAAAAAAAAAGTATGCTGTAATTTTTGTAGTATGCCAGACTATGCCTCTACGCATTTAAAAAAAAAATAATGATAATGGTGCCATTCAATACCAGAAAATGTAAAAAACAAGTTTGAAAAATAAGTAAAAAGTGACTGTGAATACATGAAAAAAACAGATAGGCAAAATTTAATCATAGGAGGTGGTAGAATAGGGCAAATACTAACAAAAACAAACACAAACTAAACAAGATAAATGCAAATTAAAATACTAAAAATGAAACTAGAAAAACATAAAACAAGAGAAATGAAGTTTTTCGTAGAACAAAAGTTGCTCAAAATGACCTGAACACGGGAAAAATAGAAAAAAATGAAAAAAATGGGCAGTAGAGGGTTAAATTGTAGATTGAAGGTTTGACTGTAGTTTTAGACTAAATGGATTAGAGCAAGATTTGCTGAAAAAATGGTTAAAAATGTCAATTTTCCAACAAAAACTTTATGTCAGGCGCAGGGCTTGTGAAATTTCGACTTTGTTTGTGATAGCTGACAGAACACTCCAATCGTGTTCACCACGACAACCTGATTTTTACATTCTACTTTCGTTCGTTTCACACACAAAGGAATGAGTGCTACGCAAAGTCACTCACACAATCATTGACTTTCCTCCAGGAGAAAAATCGCATAGAGAGCGGTCGTTTGACATTCTACCGAGATTCCTATCATCTCTCCAATGATAGCAATCATATGATTTCTGTCACCACGCAGCATACGTTAGGAAGAGAGAGGGACAAAAACGAGAGAAAGAGAAAGAGCACGTTGTCTCGTTCGGGCGGCTGCTTGAGTGGTGCTCATTTTTCGTTCGTTTCGTCTTCGTGTTTACGTTCATCGATCGTCGCCAAGCAATGACGGTCATGATAGGCGTTGTGTGTCAGCGATCAAATATCGTTTTGGGAAATGATCGCTGACAGAAAGTTCTATCGAATACCGAGCAGTCCCGTTCAGTGATAGATCCCTTTTCAAGCATTGGTCAGGCGTTCGTTTTAGATATATTAACACAGCATCTGAACTGGGCAAAGTTATTATTCATGTATTTATGTTGGACGTGTCCAACGCCTAATTGAATTGCAAACTTCGTTGGCATCATGCTAGAACTATTTTGAATTTTACAGTGCATTAGTTATTTTATATTTGACTTTCATTAACTCATCTTGTTTTTTTTTTGTTGATGATTGCTTTATTGGTAATTGGTAATAAATAGTATTGGTAATTAGTAAATATTACTTACGCTCTGATGAAAATCCAATTAATCAACTCTAATTTGATCGGTTTCAAAAGTGCCATTCATGCATGTAGCATAAAACATTAAAATTACTTCCCAGGTTGCAATAATGAAAGCATGTTCATTTCCCACAATGGTTACAACAACTGCCAGGAACTGGTCGTTAAAAATGCAAACATTTGCCCCTAAGCCCGATCGGGACATCACCCCGACTGTAGAGAGTAAGTGAAAAAAAGCGAAAAACACGCACATTCAAACTAGTTTCATATTTCAAGCGGGCAGAGCAAACGGCAAGTGGAAGTGCTCTCCGTTTGCAAATAAATATTCCATGATTTATTTGAACATTAATATGAATTAATGCACTCGTGTGAATTGCACGCGCACGTGTGTGTGTGTGTTCGATTGAGTTTCACCTTTTTCGCTGTATAGTGGGCCCTTTGCCGTCCGGAAACCATTGCACGCACATACACAAATTTTTCGCACAACGAACGCACCGTGAATAATATTGCCTATTTCAATATTTAATAAACTCGACTCACCAAACGAACACACACAACTCTGAACGCACGCACGAACGCACACCCGTACTGAATAGTGAATGTGTCGAAACGCAGGAACGCATATAATTTCAATCAATAATTCATAATGCGAGTGAGTTATTTGTTGTTGTTGAACTTTTCAAACTTATAAAGGTTACTCATACAAGTTTGAAGCTGGCAATAAAGATTTGCGCAAAAAAAAATAGAGAGTGAAAACATAAAAAGAGCGAGACTTGAAAACACGCGCGCTTCAACAAACCCTCCAAAGAGAATGCGCGCTTGCAGCTTCGGCTACGAACGCCACTTGATGAATTTGAAAAATGCACGTGTTAGTACGTCCGGCTCTTTTCTCGAGCCTTTCATTCGTTTTTTATTGAGAAATCAAGGGCGCTTCGGCGTCAACTTTTTTCTTCCAAGCGGAATTTATATTTGAAAATTTGTTTTTTCGTACAAATGAAAATAAAAAAACACTGCAAAACTACCCTCACGTGTGCGATTGACGGTTTCGCAGCTCAGTTCAACGACACCGATGAATGAAATCCAGCCTTTTTGTTCCATTTTTCAAGTGTTCGTCCATTCGTAAATTTCGGGTTCTATTGGTGCGCGTCAAAAAGTGGAAATCCTCCGATTTTTCACGAGCCACCGCAACGGAAAGAGAGTCCTACACGCAAATCCAATTAATAATTTAGTACGGTGTGCCGGGGCAAGGGATGACGTAACGATGCACATGTTGCTATTTTCCGCACCAACTTTTCAAAAGGGGTCATAATAATTGGATTGGTTAAATTTGAGTCCTCTTGCGAGCGATCGCAAGCAAGTTGATGTTGCAATTCGCCAGGAAAGGGGAAAATTAATAGATTGGATGAACTGTGTACGGCCCAAAAGTGATCAAAACAGGGGTTGACGTTTTGATTCCGCCCTTCCCCTCCCGACCACCCTTCGAGTGACAGTTGAGGATGAGTCCCCTGTGAATTGGCACAGTTGTTGCAATCAGTGCCTTTGACGTTGTGTTTTCCTCTTTTGAAGGGGGACGTCCTTCTTGCGAGAGCGCTGCCGTCAGTTGCGCTTGACAGTGTGTTGCTTGTCTGACAGTTTGGTGTGGGTCTTCGGAATTGGAAGGGCGTGGACGCATGCATTCATCGTTAATTATTTGCTGAGCAGTTTGACAGGTCGTGAAGGGAGTCGCTGATGATGAATTCATCAACTCGCTGAAGGGCGGATCTTGGTTGATCTCTGGACTTTATTTTTGAAACGTTTAATGCGCCAATGTAAACATAGAGAGTATCCGTCTCACACCTAATGTCACCGTCAATAGGATCCTTTTTATGTCACGAAAGGCTGCGGAATTTTGTTTCGGGCAACTGTAAAACGCATGTAAATGAGCTGTGGTGAATTCAACACTGCTATGGTGAGTTTCTCATAATTCAAGCTATCCGCTTTATTCACGAAAATTCTCCCAACATTTAGCAAAAATCAATGATTTTCGAAGTAATTTCATCAAAAGCAGCAGCAAGCCTTCCAGAAAAAAAAATTTGGCAGCTTTCCAGCAGCTCAAAAGGCAATATTTGCCCCACTTGATGAATTGAAAGGCGAATAGCTGATTGCTTCATCATGCCTATATTTCTGCTCTACGAGCTGCTCGACACTGCTCGAATCAAAGGGCACAAGTTGAAAGGAGGGGCAATACTTCGATTTTTCTCGCACCAAAGTGATTGATAGCACAGTCTTCCTCGGCGTTTCTCAGGTAGCCGAATGATGCTGACTTTTCCTGCGACGAACGAACAAACATCGCAAGGGAAAAATCTATCTTTTTTCGCCAACCCCACCCCCACCCATCCACTCTTGTTTGACTTTCACCTTTCCACCGATCTGCCCTCTTCACTCTGCCCGTTCACAAAGTGTTGTATCATTCGAGAGAGGTTATCAGCCTGCCTCGGACCACCTCCTCCCCATGCTTTTCCCAGCGCCAAATTTCGGGCAACAAATCTAATTTGGGATCGAGTGCTCTCTTTTTTTCCTGTCTTGTTTTTCCAAGTTTCCTTCTTCCTTTTCCAACCTCCCTCCCCGCATCCAAACTTGGCCATCAGACTCGGAAAAGCTCTTTAATTTGACAGCGAAAAAGGCAAACATTTGACTTTTGACTGCTGGTAGAGAGAGAGTGAGACGGGGGAGGACGAGCAAATAAGGCCTCGAGAGCTAATATGATGACGATGTTGCAGGTTTTTCGAAGGAGATGTGCCCTCTCGAGTTGGGATTTCCCGGAAGTATTTGGGGGGTGAGGGTTGGCGTATTAACAGTTTTATTTTTACTTCAAAAGGTATTAACACAGACAAATAGGTGTAAGTCTGTTTTGAAATCAATCAATCAACAGTTTAGCGGTCAATTTGAACGGTCAGAGATTCACCACAGCTGTATTTCACTTGTATACAAATACACTTCCATACATTTCAGGCGTATCACAACCAGATGACTCAATTAACTTTTTTATTTTAAAACAAAGTGTCCACGTGGTTTATGGATGGTTCCTTATAAGTAAACTAATGAAAAAAAAAACTAACAAAAATATTAAGTTTGAAAGCAGACTAATAAATAACCAATAAAATTTCGAACTTTAAAATTGTGTCCTTCGACCTTTTGAGTCACAAACATTACACCACATTACAACTGTCATCTTGAAAATAGCGCTATCTTAAAAAAATAAAGCATTTTTTTTTGAGATTTTTGCCATAAATTATTCCTTAAAATGATTGTACACATTGTTCAAAAAAAAAAAAATAATAATAATTTTAAGCAATTTTCGTCGATTTCCATAAATTGATTTTTTTTGTTATTTTGCTCAAACTTTTTAGGGTCATTTTGTGTTATTGGTTCACCCATTCAAGTCTCCATACAATTTTGGCAGCTGTCCATACAAAAATGTTACGTTAAAATTCAAAAATCGGTATCTCTTGAAGGTTTTTTTTGACACCAGTCTTCGGCAACGATATTGGTATTGATGTGAACTATTAAGAAAAAAAATAGCTACACGAAAAAAAATTGCAGATTTTTAAATGAACTTGTTTTCCCAAAAAATCAATTTCCCAAAACACATTTAAAAAAAAATCTTCTAGGCAGGGATGGAATAATCGCGAAAAAAACAATGTCGCTTGCGAACTTTCCTCATCCACGAAAGAGAGAGCAAAAGAAAATCACTCCCGAAATTCTCCAAGAAAATCAATCTGCTGATGATTTTTTTGTGACTTTCCTTGTCAGCATCACTCAAAAATATATATTTCACTTTGTTAACACACATTGGCCATCTACAAAATGTGACAGGTCATTTTTCGACGTGTGACGTTACACTTGCTAGTGTAGTAGTGAAAAAGATGTTCCGCCGAATAATCAAGATGATGATTTTTTTAGATTCCTTTTACCGATCTTTCGTGCGTAAGAGAGGAGAGCCATGCTCCCTTCGGATTTTTTCTCTTGATGAACATCCAAAGATTTTCTTTTGATGATGACTATTCCATCTAGGTGACATAAACCGCAACTTTTGAGCCATAGAGAAGTATTTATTTATATATTGGCCGTTGCAAATGTTTTTCAAAGTTTATGTTCCCCCCCCCCCTCTTCTTTTCAAAATCGGTTAAAAAAATCAGGGGGTAAAAAATATTTTTTCGAAAAACTTCAAAATTTTAATGGAAATACGAGTCTAATGAACTGAGAACAATTAGAAATGCATTTCCCTGCATTTAAAATCACATTAGGCATGTCTGGGATCGATCAAAACTATTTTGAATTTTTGTAAAATTCCGTTGTACAGTACTGCAAAAAGTTTTTTGACTTTTCCATTCCATTTCAATTCCATTCAAAAGTTGTTTTTCGGAATTGCAAAAAAAGCTGTGTGGAACTCGTTGCAAAACGTTGATTTTTTCAGCACTCGTCGTATTTATCCAACTCGATGAATCTCGTTCGATAAATGTGCGACTTGTGCTGAAAAATCTTCATTTTCCAACTTGTTGCATAACAAACTATTTCGAAAAGATCATAAAAATTCTCAAATGTTCCGTTGCTTAACATTGAAACTTGCACCAATAGTTTTTGAGATATTGGCTGTTTGGGTGAGACTTTATAAACTTAAAGGTTCTTGTTTGTTTTTTTTTTCTTTTATCCGCTATATCTCAGCAACCAGAAGTCCAATCTCCAATGATTTCTGAACCCGTCGAAAATAGTAGTTTATACAACAAGTTGCAAAAAGAGGATTTTTTCAGCATGAGTCGTACATTTATCCATCGAGGTTTACCGAGTTGGATAAATACGACGAGTGCTGAAAAAATCAAGTTTTGCAACGAGTTCCATACAAAATTGTTTGCAATTCCGAAAAACACCCATTGAGTGAAATTTTAAGTCAAATTTTCATGTATTTTGTCAATAAATCGTTTAAATCAAAACATTCTTTAAAAGGGTTACTTTTCGAAACAAGGGATGAAAAGTTCAAAATTTCAGCACCCATTTCAGTGCTGAAAAGTAGAACTTTTCAGCATTTATTTTAAAAGTGTTGCTATTCGATTCTGTTATTTTTGGTACAGAAAAGTAGGCTATTTCGTCGTTCAAGAATGACAGGAAAAGTAAGAAGGGGGAAAAATCCGTTATAATCACTCTAAGCCGTTCGACCAATTCTCATCACTTTTGCCGTTTTCCGCTATTAAATCAACATTTTCTGAAGTATCAACAATGGAGAGTTGCTTGCTCACTTTAATTTGAGCTATTTATTACTTTGGAACAGTCAAAAACACTTTATGAAAGCTGTAATTCATGATCAAAGTGCTGATAGGCCGATAATAGAAATAGGCTGAAAAAGGGTATAGTTCCCCTAATTTCACGACGGAATTACAAAAAAATATATATATTTAGAGCTTTTTAGACTTTTTTCAAGCTTTGATGGGCCTTTTCCAAAAATAGTGCATTTAATCAGAATTTGTGTTATGTACTTTTCGATTAAAAATTCAATTTGACATTAAAAATAACAGTTTAAACAATTTTGTGGATAAGGTTTCAATTTTTTCAAAAATAACAAAAAAAAAACAAATGTTAACAATTTCTGTTTGCCGTACTTCTCTATGGCTATTATTTAGGTAAAAAATTAGGGAAGGGATGCCAGATCTTTAAAGTCCATTAAATAAAGCCTTAAATACCATGCTATAACAAAAATGAGTAGCAATTCGCCGTGATCGTGCTATCTTGTCGCATATCCAAAATTCTATTTCAATCCATGCATTGGTGTCACTATTCATATGAAAAAAGTTTCTATTTTGTCGTGCTAACTTGACACAACCTAAAATTGCTGTAAGTGCGACAATCGGCCAAAGGGAATTCAGGTCAGAACGCGTTTGACACACGTACATGCCCGACTACTGTTACTCATTTTTAATTATAAGTCGGGACTCCGGCCACCAAATTATTGTTTATTGTTTACATTGCGTGCTCTATGTTTTGTTTATTCGTAGTCAAACATTGAAACGCGTTTTTCTCGGATCGTCGTGGCGTGCGACAAGATAGCATTACAGCGTCGAACTGTTAGTACACAGCACTCACATTTGGTTGGTTTTAAGTCTCTATCTAAACGTGAAGCAGAGAATTCATATTCTAATTGAATAGGGAAATTAGCAATAAACTAGTAGGGAAAATATACCCATTTCAAGCCTAAAAAGCGGTCGTGTTTGAATGATGCTGGATAATGTGGAGTGTTCCTTGAAATTTACTAAAACCAAGTACACCATCGAGTAGAGCAACTTTTGGTTTACATTTCTGTTTATTTTCACTTTTATTAAAAGTTATGCTATTCCTGTTACAAACATTTAAAAAAACAAATCCCAAATGTATTCTAATCAGTCGAGAATGCATTGGGCCGCGCCCATTTGTCTATTTTCAGCTTAGTTCTTTTTTTCTTCCAGCTGGATCAGCTTAGTGCTGCCAAAATTGATGAAATTTTAAGGGAACACTCACGAAAAGTAGCACCTATAGAGAAAATTTCCTGGCATCACTGGCTCACTCCAACAGGCGCTGCTGGTGGTGTTGGTGGCCACCCTTTGTTCTTTATTTGCCTTCGCTTCTCACTCGGTTTTCTTCAGCCTTCGATTGGAATGGGTCGACAAAATTCAAACGTCAAAAGACTTGGCGCGTTTGTTTTTTTTTATGGCGCTTGCTAATTATTAACATGTTTCGGGATTATTTTTCAAGTGAGTGACTAACTAATGTTCAAAAGAACATGTTGCCGGTAGTTGGAAGCAATTTCATATCTTAAGCGCTTTGAAAACGTTAGCGCAAATGGAAAGATATTGATGGCGACTTTCGTTAAGAGGCAGTATTTGTAAATATTGCTCGGTTTGTTCTAGAGGTCGTATCGATGTGCTCCGATTTGGATGAAACTTTCAGCGTTTGTTTGTCTAAACATGAGATGAACTCATGCCAAATATGAGCCCTCTACGACAAAGGGAAGTGGGGTTAAACGGGCTTTGAAGTTTAAGGTCGAAAAAATATGAAAAATCTTAAAATAATAATAGACATCACATCGTCTTTTCAGACTGAATTTACTAACTAACGGGACAAACACAGAACACCCAGAGGAGATGGGCGGGAATCGAACCCGGGCCCCTTAGCACACATGAGGGATCGGCAGCCGAAGCCGCTAACCACCGCGCCACGGGGTCCTACTTACTTACGTGAAATTGTCCGAGGACTCCGAATATGACAAAATTGAGACCAAAAAGTGCCGTCTTCTTCGCCTACAAGGCAAAAACTAACGTTGTAAATTGTTTGTTCTAGAAAAATTTAAAAACTATGAGAAAAACTGCGATTGGCCAAAAAGTTAATACCATAGGCTTATAGTGCATGAAATTACCTATCTTTTGACCTATAGGAGTATGGGTGTTGGAGGCTGTTGGAAAAAGATATTAAGGTTTAAAAAAAATCAATTTTTGACAGTAATTTGCAAAAGCTATGAGAAAAAGTCAAACCAATCCTGGATGTCTATGGCACATTTTGAAGTGCTTCAAAAGACCTTTCGAATGCATCTAAGAGAGTTGGAATTGATGAAGTTTTACGGAAATGCGAGCAATTTTAAGATTTTTCATGTTTTTTCGACCTCAAACTTCAAAGCCCGTTTAACCCCACTTCCCTTTGTCGTAGAGGGCTCATATTTGGCATGAGTTCATCTCATGTATAGACAAACAAACGCTGAAAGTTTCATCCAAATCGGAGCACATCGATACGACCTGTTACACATTGGTAAAAAACTCGCTCTTAAGCAGTTAAGCTCTCATCTTGCGTGTGGATGTGTGTGCCACCAAAATGATGAGAAATGGTCGCGCAAAATAGAAATTATGATCAAAAGTGCATTAAATTTGATCTTTTTGCCAGTAAATGGCATAAATTTGCGTGCTTACTTGAGGCGGTGTGTTTGCCAGTAAGTTTATAGCCTAAATAGCATTTTTGGAGCTTTAATCGAGCATCAAACTTTTCATATGACGAAGATAGGTGTTCAATTAGAAAGGGTATATTTCCCCTACAACCTTTTTCTCCAAAAAATGTGCACTCAAAAAAATCTTGCGCATTTTCGATTGAGTGATTCGACGTGTTCAAACATTTCTAGAGTGGAAAATTGGATTGGATAACCCACAGACCAAACCAAACAAATTCGGTATAGTAAATTTCACGCGATTCACTATTCGCCCCTCGGTAGCCTAACCCTCAAGTGTGCAAGTTTAAGCACTTTTCAAGAACGCGAAAGTTTTTGCGATCCCATCCCCGCTGTCAGGGGATGTGAAAAGCTCAAGTTGAACTAGCAGCAAATCCGCGTAGAAAAAAAAAGCTGTGTGTCAACAAGCGAACGGGCCAGTGTTGCCAGCGGAAAAGTTGCCATCGCGTCCTGGTTGGGGGTTTCGTCGATTTTTTACGACCACTCAATTTCCCATTCGGTTCCTGGCGGCAGTGGCCAAAAGTTTTCCAATATGCATTAGCAGTATGTGAGTCAGTGGCAACTCGTTCGAAAGGAGGGACCATGTGCACTCGTGGGATGATCCACTAGACCACAGAAGCCAGGTCCTCGAGGCTTGTTGGAGAGCTTTTTTTTCGGTGAAATTGATGAACAGATGTGCTGACGCTGAGCTGAGTTGCAAGAATCGTGTTCGTGCACTTGCACTGGAAAACTGTAGCAGACACTTACCTGGAAGTAAAGAGAGAGAGTGAAATGATACACATTAGAACAGGGGTGACCAAAGTATGGCCCGCGGGCCAAACGTGGCCCGCGAGGTGATATTTTGTGGCCCGCGATCCCATTTTGAATGATCAAGTAAAATGGCCCGTTGATGGGCGAATCCCAGACCCTTACCTTTCACAACTACCAACTCCACGCGATGCTTACGCAGTTCTGTTGTTTAAATTCAATCAAATTTGAGCCTGCGGTTTCGCTACCTTTTTCTAAGTAAGTTCAGCATCAACACTTCCCGTGCTCCTAATGCTTATTTCCTGCCCCGGTGAATGGTGGAGATAGGAGCGGCCGGCAATCGATGGCTTTCATGGTGCTGGCTGTCCTGTCCTGGTAGAATTGGTTTTAATTCCTTTCAATCAATTTCTAAGCAACCTGGGCTGGATAATCATCACACAAACATGACGAAATGCAGACTGGATAAGATCACCATCTCCATGCGAATGCGAAACTTTTTTCACACGTTTCAATGTGAGTGAAACTTGTGGTGAAACTAGTAAATATTGTCAAAATATTCACCTCGGGATTCGAACTCATCACAGTTGGATAACGAAACTGATTGACTACCATCTGATTCAGACAGAAAAAAATTTAAATCGGAAGAATAAGGCGGTTGCACATATTTTTCAAAGCTGTTGTTTGTTAAGTGCAAGCTGAAATCCATTTAAAACGCATTCCTCTGCGGTTAGTATCATTTTGGGCATGCTCGGGTTTATTCAAAAATAATTTGAATTTTAGTGAACTTTCGATAAACAACAAAAAGTGTTTTTCGCAAAAATCTATTTTTTTCGTCGAATCTTACATATTTTGAAAATTATGATTGCAAATCTAAGTGTGTTTTTCTAACATTTTCCAACAATTTTTTCATTGAAATTTTGAGTATTCTGGCTTGTATTTTCTATTTTCATATTTCTTTTAATTTTTTTGCCTCCCCTCGACCATGGCCAGAGTTGAGGGACAAAATCTTTTTTAAATATTTGCATCGGCCTTATTGTTTGAAAAAAATTGAACCATTTTTCATGAGTGTAACAATTCAAAGATAAAATTATGCCGTAGCATGAATTGTTCTGATTTTATGTTTTCATTTTCAAAATGTAGACAAAACTTGAAATTTAAATGAAAACACAATTACATTCAACTAAATACCTTTTTTCAAATACCAAAAACAATTATATCAACAAAACTGATGGAAAACTGAAATTTTCCGCTTTCTTTTACTTTTAAATAACGAAAATGTTTAAAAAAAACAGAAATGTTAAGAAAAACTTCAAGTAATAGATGTTTTTTTTAGTCTTTCACATTAATATAACGTAATTTCATTATATAAATAATCAATTTTATACGCATGGCCCGCAAGTTCATTTGAGCTTCAAAATTGGCACGGCATCCAAAAACTTTGAGCCCCCCTGCATTAGAACGTACTTTACCAACGTATGATAGCTGCAAACTGTTTGAAATCTCGTTCTCGGAACCAGATTCAAACGTTCAGTCAACAGAAAAGCTGAGAATTCCATTACCAGGCTTAACCAGTTCTAAATGGAACAGTTTTGGAGGAGAATCATGTTAGAAGAATGCCCTAGATTTTCCTGGAAGCTAGGATTTTTGGCAGTACATTTGCGAGTCCTTTTCATGGAAGCAAATCGTTTGCTAAGCAAACAAAACTAGTCTGGCAGTCTTTGCAGATCTTGGGGAAAATTAGTGAAGATCCGGGTTTGATGAAAGGAACATTTTGCTAGAACAGTTCGTTGAATAGCTTGAGTTGAGCTGAGCAAAGTTGGACAAATTTCAGGTTAGTCCCATTTGAAGTCAACAATTTTGCTAAAATAATGTTTTTTTTTTTAAATTGACAAAAAATGGCAATCGTTATAATATAACGATATTTTCGGTTGAATTGACATATAATAAATGTAACGATGATTGCAACGGATTTCAGCTATTAAATTTCCGAACTATGCTGATTTGAATTTGATTTAAAATTCGAAAAGAGTTATTGAAAAACCGAAACAATTTGAAAGCACTTGATTTTCGTTTTTTTACGGAGTCAAGAGTCGAACTATAATTGAAATGTAATTTAATTTAAGAAAAAAAAACATTTTTTTAAATGATTTCGCAAATTGACTTTTCTTTGTATATTTTTATTTTTTCCATGCAATCCTTTTGTCAAAAAACCATTTTGCATCATCAATTTTTCCATGCAATTTTGGGAATATGAATATTCGATAATCAGTGTCTTTAGATTGGATTTTCTGACCGGTTCGATGTCTTCGTGTAAATGTGTAATCATCATTTTTCGATCGATCATTGTTGATATAGTTTAGTATGGTGCAAAATCAGATTCCAGAGGTATGAGTTGTCAAACAAAATTTAAAAACTTGTTCTTTGTATGTATGTATGTATGTATGTCTTTGAAAATCCGTCTTGGCAGGACTTGGCCTTAGATAGCATATCTTGTGTTTTTTGAAAAAAGTGTTTTTCTCAGTTTAATCAGTTCCCATTATGAATTTTTAAAACTTTTGTGAATTGCTCTTTTTAATATAAATGATTTTGAAATTTTGAAATTAAGCCATACCTTTGTAGGGAGTGTTCTTTTATTACGTAACGCAAATTATTATTGTGGGAGATATTAATATACCTATCAACAGGGCACTCCATAACATTTCTGATAGATATCTAAGATTACTGGAATCGTATAATTATATTAAGTGGCAACATTTTGGATCACGTGCTGTGCAAAGTAGATGATTCATGTTGTTTGCGAAATGATACAATTTCTCATTATTTAAGTGACCATTCACCAATTATTTCCTCTTTTAAATTACCAATTGATAAAGAAAAAAATAAATTGAGTAAAACTATTGTAAACCACAGAAAACTTAATAACGCTTTCGATAACTTTATCAACAATTTTGATCATGTTACAGATGTCAGTAATTCCTTGCAGTTGATCACCTCAACTTATAATTCACTGTTGGAAAAAAATACACGAACTGTTGAAAAATCAATAACCGTTAAGGGTAACTGCCCCTGGATGACTTTCGACTTATGGACGCTCTGCAAAATAAAAAACAATTACATAAAACGAGTCCAACGAAACCCAACTAATCAACACATGAAAGACATGCTTAAACATATTTCTCAGAAAGTAGATGACACGAAAACGAAATGTAAGAAATCATATTATGAAAAATTACTGAATGTTACTAATCACTCAAAGGTATTTTTGCTCAAATTCTCTCACAATGTTTTAATTTGATGTTGGTTACTGGAGAATATCCAGAATGTTTGAAAATTTCCAAAGTTATACCGGTTTTTAAAGCTGGTGATCCTGACGACTGTAATAACTATCGACCAATTTCTACTTTATCAGTTTTTAATAAAATATTTGAAAAACTTCTTGTCAATAGGTTAGTTAAATACTTGTCAAAAAGAAAAATATTGTATAAATTTCAGTACGGATTTAGGCAGGGATCAAGCACACAAACAGCGATACTTGAATTGGTTGATGATATAATTAAAGAAGTTGACTCTAAAAAATCTGTAGGCGCATTATTTTTGGATCTCAAGAAAGCGTTCGATACGTTAGATCACAACATTCTTTTAAAAAACTTGAAATGTATGGCATCCGAGGCCTTGCCAATGATTTAATTAAAAGTTATTTGTCAAATCGTAAGCAATTTGTTGCAACAAATGACGCCCGCAGTTCTAATCAAACAATTGGAGTTGGTGTGCCACAAGGCAGCAACATTGGCCCTTTGCTATTTCTTCATTAGTTATGCGGTACTCCTAGGTTATTTGCCGACGATACAGCTCTATTTTATCCAAATAAAAATATTAACACAATAATTGAATCAATTGAGGCTGATCTGGGAGTACTCAAAAATTTCTTTGATGCTAATCTTTTGTCGTTAAACCTTAGTAAAACCGAGTACATGATATTTCATTCAATTCGTAAAGTCATAACGGAACACGAACATCCAAGACTAGAGAATCAAGAAATTGAAAAAGTTAATTGCTTTAAATATTTGAGAATACACTTAGACCCGACACTTTCCTGGGCATACCAAGTTAATCACGTTGAAAAGAAATTCGCCCCTTTATGTGGCATGCTTTGGCGAGTGCGAAATTTTGTTCCTCGGCATGTTCTATTAAAATTTTATTTTGCGTATTTTCATTCCCAACTGAATCACCTTGTGTCATCTTGGGGCTATGCCTCCAGTACTTAATTAAAGAAAATTCGTACACTCCAAAATCGCTGCCTCAAAACAATTTTTTACAAACCATTACTGTACCCAACTTTACAACTGTATTCCGAATTATCTCATACAATACTTCCTTTGAATTACATAAGGGATTACCAAACATTAGTATTTGTGCACAATCTTCTAAATAATCCTGTAATGCACCATAACATAACCTTACCAAGTGCACCGCATTTTCATTCAACTAGACAAAATGACCACCTGCGACGTGAGCAAGCTTCAACCAACCTTGGTCAAAGACGCATATCTTTCATTGGTCCTACTAAATACAACACACTTCCCATTGATTTGAAACAAACCACTAGCACCTCCATTTTCAAAATCAGATTAAAACAGCATTTAAAACATAACACGAACTGTTCCAATAGAATACACTTAACACCGAATACATAAAATAGGTTATATTTCTTGTTATTAGTCGAGCTATTTTCATTTATTTTAGTTTTGTGGATCCCTTAAAAGGAAATCTTTTTTCCACTGGGATTTCACCTTAGTATTAGCGGTAGTTAATCTTCATTGCCCACCAATATTAGCATTTCTTTGTAAAACAATGTTCTCAGCATAAATTTAGTTTGCTTTCGTCCTTAACATTAACTTTTGTTTGCTGAGCATTTAAGGAGACCACTACCAGGGGGCTCAATTATGAGCTTTTTGGTGTGGGGGTGTCCTTAAATAAAAAAATAAAAAAATCGGGTTTTTAGACCCCTCCCCCCTCGTCATAAAATTTCCATACTGATAAAAAAAAATTATGAAGCGTAACACAGACTCCGACCCCTCCCTCCAACTGCGTTACGTAATGATAGAACGCTCCCTGAAAATGTCTAAAACAAGTTTTAAAGGCCCATTCAAAAAGTTTTTCATGCTTCTAAAAAAATCAATTAATTTTAAAGAAAACAGCAGACAATTTCACAACAGTTCCATTGCTCAACATTGAAAATCGAACCAACAGTTTTCGAGACATCTCGAGTTGGGGTTACTTGATGACACTGCGGAAAAATAATTTTCTCAAAATTTGATCTTTGAGAGGCTTTTTCTCAGAAACCAGCCGTCCTATCAACAAAGTCAAATAGAAAATTGTAGGAAATTTTCTCAGCTCTTCGATTTTTTTATGCAGGTGCTTTTCTTTCATTAAGTTTTTTTTTAATTGTCCAAAACTCTAACTTCAAAACGGTGCACACAAAAGTGTGTATTTGATAGGTAAATTGATTTTGCATTTAAATTGATTTTTAAAATTTAGCTAAACCTTATTCGATTACTTCCAAAAATCATTTGTTTTTCAATCTTTTGGAACCAGATTTGCATCATTCTTAGTTCTAATGCAAAAAATATCTGTTTTAGTCCCCTAAACGTGTAAGAAATTTAAAAAATTAAAGAAAAAATGATTCAAATTATAGTGATAACAGGATAAATTTATAAATCGATTTTTAGCGTATTCCTATTTTTTTCTGAAATGTTCTAATCATAATCAGGGTTAGTGATTTTTCACGATAAAAAATCTATTTTTTGCGGCTACCAATTACAACATTTTGGAATTTTACGGTACTCTGAAATCTGCTCAAAATAATCGTTAAAATATGTTCTCTTAACATATTTTTTAACAAAAAATTGTCTAAAAAATTTTTAGATAGAAAATAAAACCCTCTGACACAAATTATTCATTTGAAAAAAGTAGCATTTGTTTTATAATGGAAATTTAGATTTAAGAAATTTAAATTGCTAAAATATCTCCAAAACGAAGCACATCCTGAATGTCATATTCATCTAAATTAAATTCAGAAAAAAATGTAATCAAAATTTTAGTTTTTTTCCTAAATTTTAGAAAAAGGGTCAATTTGAGTATTTTTATTGACTTTTGACATACCTAAGGCTACCAACTGTACGGATTTTTTCCTTACCGTACGGATTTTCGACCTTCTCCGCGGATTTTTAACAGGCCGGAATTTTTGTACGGAATTTGTTGCATAATACGGATTTGTACGGAATTTTAACAACTTTTTAAAAATTTCATTGCTTTTTTGAATGGGCCAAAGCTTTCTCTAATAAGATATTTTTATTTAATTGTCAGTTTGATTTTAAAGGGATAACTTGCATAACTTTCCGGGTTTCCCTCAGTTCAAACTTGATTGTCAATGATTGTTCTTTTCAAAATCCTTACAAAACATATTTATTAAATAAAAGATCAAATCTCGAGTTTTTTTTTGAAAAGGTCCTATAAACAAAATTTCCAATTTTTGCTTTTTGGGTGTTTTTAGAACCGCCTTGAGTCAGGGGTATTCAAAAACACCCAAAAAGTAAAAATTTTGTTTATAGGACCTTTTAAAAAAAACTCGAGAAATTTTGGCTTGTGAAAACCTTGTGTTGTGCTTGTATTTATAGGACCTCTAGAAATGTTTTCGTGAAAACACTAACAACGATATTATTCGTAAAAGCAAACTTGACATTTCGTAAACTTTTAAACGTTTAACAAAAATATTTTTAATTCCCAAATTCCAAACTTATCTAAATAATTCCTTGACAGTTTTTGTTATACCATGGTGTCATATCGGTAAAGTATACGGATTTTGGCTCAGCAAGAGTTGGTAGCCTTAGACATACCTCATCAATAGCAGTTTTTTTTTAAATTTACATTGCGAAGTACTTAGTATACTTTATTTTAACATGTTTTGTATTTTTGAACATAATTTATTATCAAAAAACTCAAATATTTTTGTCTTATTTTCCTCACAATTGTTGTGAGGAAATTACAGGAAATTACAAACATCGTAATTTTAATAAATTTTAAAGTATATAAAAATAAATAAGTTTGTACTTAGTTGCGTTTCGATCTATTGTAGTGTTGAATAATGTTATTTTACAATCTTTGTAGGATTTTGTGGAGACATTTGGCTGGAAATGTACAATCAATTATTTTCATTTCTTAAAATATTGTATTGAACAATATCTTCAAAAAATAGTTTAAAATCTGACCTGCAAAAAGATTTTATTTGGATTCTGCTTTAAAAAGGATTTTTTGAAATCTTGTGAAGTGTTTGATTTTCTATAAAAGTGCATTGAAAAGCGATTTATCATTGAATATTTCAAATTTTGCGGCCTTTCACGGTATTTACCAAGGTTTACGGATAACGCGGCTTCGACGAAATTACTTGCCCTGATTATAAGCTAAAATTTTGCCGAAGACACCAAAACGATCAGAACATCTTTTCTTAATTTTAAAAAATAGAGCTGAAAGGTAAGATTTTTAAAAGAACCCTAATCGTGTACCTCTTTAATTTGCAACCAAGCCATAAGCTGCCCCTTCCCATTTGCAACAACTCTTCTGAAAACACCAAAGCTATTTTTTTAAATAATAAATCAATTATATATCATTTATTGTACACCACTTTTCAACTCTCAGTTAATCATCAAATTTAAATACTATTATTCGTGCTTGTTAGTATCCTAAATGAACAAATAACCCACACGGAGAAAAAAAACAGTTCACAAAATAGTGAACAAGGGTTCATGAAGTTCGGAACCACAAACAAAGTGTTGGTACGTTGTTCAAAAACGAAATTTAAAATTTGAAAAGTTTTTCTTCATGAACGCTCGTTCACGATTTTGGGAACGGATTTTTCTCCGTGCACTGCGGAAATACCTCGACGCCCGCGCGCCCCAATTCAATTTCGTCCGATGAATTTAAATTAACGTTACAGCTAATTACATTAATTAAATGTGCCATATAATGAGACCTTACCCCCCGTTTCCCCCTTCTATGACAATACCCCCCCCCCCCTCCCCTGCGATCCTGATCCTTCCTAGAACTACAAACATCACACAAAACGCGACAACACGAGATGGAGTGCTTTTGATGTTACTGAATGGCATGTTCTGCTGCAGTGGCCACAGTTCCGGAACCTCCGAAGGAGGGGAAAATAGGGTGGGGGGGGGGGTCTTCTCCGGTTGCATCGTCAGTCCATAGACTGAGATTTGAGTTGAGGTTCTGTTCAACTTACGCCGCCCCGTCTTAACGGCAGGTCTATGGTCGCCCCGTTGAGCACCCTCCTCTTAGTTCGAGCTCTCCGAGACGAGATAATGACTGCGATAATGGCACTGGAGCGCACATAACAAGGCTAGCGACTGTACGCTTACGGCTCCCGGTGATTGGATTTATTTCTCCTCTGGGGAGGGACATAACCCTGGAGAGCCGGCGATATCCAATCTCTCCTCAGCCTGCTCTGCCGGTGCAGCCATTAAGGTCGAAACTAGGAACTCATGTTTGCATCTTAAGTAAACATGCCTCCTGCTCCTAAAGCCAGGAGGGATGGATTGCAAAAGGTCGTGCGGAGTCAGCAGGTTTGCCCCCCCCCCCCCCCCTCTTCGTAGAAGCAGGTACCCCTCAAGGACTCCCGGACCAAACCGATCCGAGCGAGTCAAGTGGAAGCGAAACTTAAATTAAGCTTACAATATGCGATCGTAATTAAGATTGTATAATTTTATTAGTTTAACGTGACAATCTGTTCGCCACCACCCCCTCCTCCCTGCGGGTTTCAACGCCGAACTTCACCTATGCCAGTAAACAGCAACATTCCGGTCCGGTCTGCAAAATCCAGGCGCGCTATCGTGACTCACCGTTTAAATTGGGTCTGTGTTGTGTGGGGGAGCATGCCGGGCCACTTTCAGATCTGGGTACAAAACAGTTACAACAAGCTTGGAGTTGGGATTCGATTACCTTCGGTGATCAATTAGAAAGGATTGTAGAATTCAGCTAGATCAATTGATCAAATCTCGATTAAATTTTCAAAAGGCCCTATCTGCATAGGAAATCCATGAGGGATAGGTTGTTTTGAAAATTTAATCTATAATGAACGAAATCTTTTTCAATAGTTAGAGTTTTTCAAGATTTTCAATGATGCCGTGAATATATGTATTTCTGCTGGTTTTCAATTAGTTTATTATAATAATAATAATAAAAAAAACATTTATAACTAAAACGTTTAATTAATTTCTCCTAATCTAGCTGGGATTGTTTTTCGAATGATTGTGTTAAAAAATTAACGAGATTTGCCTGTGTGACATTGAAAATCGAATATCGAACCCTTTTTGACACTCAGCAAACCTTGTTTTCTGTTTTATGGTTATCTTTCAGAAGCTGTAGCTGAGCAACCTTCATTGTTCCATTCTTATGACCAAAAAAAATTATTGCTTTTTGATGTTAAATTTAAAAATGAAGTCGATCAATAATTTGACCATTTTGTGGTATAGCTCAAAAGAATGAAATTTTGGATATCAAAAATAAAAAAAAAAATGTTTTTTATTAATATGGTATTTTACGTAATTTGCAGTTTTTACAAGAAAAGTTTAACGAATCAACCAAGTTTTTGCAGATCGATAAAAACCGTGCCTAAGTACCGAATTAAAAAAAAATTAAAGTATTTTTTGAACAGCTGCCAAAATTGTAAACTTTCTACAAAATCGGCCTATTTGAAGATTTTTTATATTTTTTTTTTAATTTGATGAAACTATTCGGGGGCCATGCCGGGCATGACCAAAGAAAACAATTTGCATCAATCATTGGTTCGTCGCCATACAATATTGGAACATTTTCTGTAAGTATTCGAAAACAAGGCAAGGGAAGAGATTTTCAGATCGATTTGGTGACTTCAGCAAAGTTATAGTTCATAATGCGGACACTTAAAAAAACAGTTGCAGTCACAAAAAACACTAAATAAAAAAAATCACGATTAAGACAGTTTCAGAAATTATACTTTTTGTTTTTTTTTAGTTTTTGATATGTCGAGGCTGGTAAAAAATTTATTTAAAGTTTTTGTCACCCCCTTCAAAGTCAGCCCGAAAAATCAGGGGGCAAAACAAAATTTTCTCAAAAAAGTTCAAATTTTCAATGGAAATTTAAATGCAATCAACTGAAATGAATTAAAAATGCATTCTCCTGCGTTAAGAATCATTTTTAGCATGTTTGGGGGAATAAAAAAAAAATCTATCGAATTTTGGTGAATTTTCGATATACAAAACCGCAAATAGTTTTTTTTCGGCAAAATTTATTTATTCGTCAAATTTTACTTTTTTGAAAAATTATGATTGCATATCAACTTTACGGGTGTATAATACATTTTCCAATAGTTTTTTTTTATTGAAGTGTTATAATTTCGTTGAAAATTGTTACTTTTGAGCCGCAGGGAAGCACATAAAAAAATTCAATGAAATATTTTTGTTTATTTAAAAATATTGAAATTGTTTTTGAAATTTTAACCATCTAATTGTAAGGCAAACTCAAATAAGCAAGTTAGTAATTCTCAAGATTTTCGATTTTGTCGAGTTTTTATTTTTTTTCTTCATTTGGATGAACTTTGTCCATGATTTGTTTTTCTCAAAATAAGCCAAATGCATTTTAAATTTAATTCTCATCAAAATCATAGAAAAAAAGTAATTTTGCTGTACTAAATGCGGTTAATTTAAAAAGAATTTATTTGTAATGGCGCTCACGTTACATAGTCACATCAATGATAACTATTGATTTTGCTTGTAAACTGCTGTTATAAAACAATGCAAAAGGTTTGGAATCATACAACATACTGGCAGAAGATGAAGCAGTGGTGTAAGTGATAAAATTGAGTTTTCATAGGGAATTTTGAAATTACACCATTTTTATTTTATTTAAATGGCTGTATCTTTGCACTGAAGTGACAAAAACAAATTTTTAAAAAAGCAAAATTGTACAGAAAAAAGTTACCTACAAAATGATGGTATTGGTTAAGGTGCCAAAAAACCTAAATTTTTTATTTGATTTTTTAGCAGTTAAAGTTAAATTTCAAAATAAATATTTTTTCAATATCAAGCTTTTTTGATATGTTTTAGAGAACTAAACAAGGCATCTTTTGCGCTTGAGTTTAGGATGGTGCAAAATCTGGAACCGTAGATATGAATTTATGAAAAAAATATATCGTCAACTAACATTTCAAAACCCAATTTCGGATGCAAACTTAAATTTGCAATCGATATTAACTTTATAATTTTTTTAAATGAGATTTTGAAGTTATTGGCATGGCATTTTAAGGTGATTTTTTGGTTCGAATTTCAATGATAATAATTAAACTATTGTGTATTTTTTTGACTTTTCTATTAAAATAATTTATAAATCTAGTCCATTTAAAATTTCTCATTACCGTAAACCGGGGTGACTTTGATAGGATTTCAATTTGTTTTTGGGATATTTTCCAACAGGTAAGGTTTTTATCAAGATTATTATCTTTAAAACATGTACTGGGGCCACACAAAGTCCATGCACTATTTTGGATAAAAACTTTTTTCAATAGTGTTTAGAAAAATAGTTACATTAAAAATTCTCAGTTTAAATTCCGGGGTGACTTTGATAGTCATAGTTTTTCTTGTTAAAATCATATTTATGATGTTCAAACTTCATTTGTACGTTAATTGTACCATCACTAAAGTAGTTAATGTAGTTTTTAAGAAAAAAAGTCAATGTTTATATTTAGTTTACTAAGTTTAAAAGCTTTTTAACAAAATACATATAAATTTTAGTTAAAATTGTTAAAAAATTGAATTTTGCCTGAAATTTGTTAAAACTAGTTTTGTTTATGAAATAATCGATTTATATTGCATTTTATACTGAATTTGAAGCACGAATCACAGTTTTCACATTATACATGAAATTTGTTCAACTAAAATTGGTAATAAATTTGGAGATTTTTTTAATTGTGTTTCAAAAACACATATTATTTATTATTTACAAACTTATTTAACCTTCGGCCTAGTGGAAGATTGTCCAAAGAATCCGAAAATGCATTCCGTTTTCCAATTTAAAATCATGTTCATTGAGAAAATCATGACACTTTGAGAAGTTTAAAATAATGACTTTCATCAACATTTTCTTAATTATAGTTAACTAACTTTTAAAACTTTTCAAAATTTTATGAAAAGTTCTTTTTGAGGTACTTTGAACACTTCTCTACCAATGTCAGTATGATTCTAAACCATTCCGTACGTATTTTAATTGTACTCTTCATTTTGCGGAAAAACGCAAACCTATCAAAGTCACCCCGGCTATCAAAGTCACCCCGATTTACGGTATATCTGTTTCTGCCGTTTCAAAACGTTTTCTTTTCATTCTATTGCGCATTTTGCAAACTTTTTCTGGACAAAAAAAATATAAACTTAAAAATGTCTAAACAAAATTTGCGAATTCTAGAAAATTACTCAAGTAGAAAGAACTTAAAATGTTTAAATAAAGCGCACCGTTTTCAAGTTGTATCAATTTGAGGGTTGATTTTGTCATAAATATTTTTCTCATATAGCTGGGAAAATCCTATACACACTTAGAGCTTGAAAATCGGACAAACTTCTGAGATAGACCATGAAAAATTATTTTATTTTTGCAATTCAGCTGTGATACCATCAACTCAATGAAAAAATAATGATAAAAAACTCAGCAGAGCCTTGTTGTATAAATGTACGGCTCGTGCTGAAATAGACTTCATTTTGTAACTTGTTGCATAAACGAGCATTTTTCAACTGACGATTACTTGGCGAAAATTGGTCCTAGTTTCATTGTAAAAAAATTAAATCGTTTTGAAACTGTTTAATCTATCCAATAAAAATATTTAGAAAATTTCTTCATCAAATCAAATTTTAAAGCTTTTTTTTCGTGCATTGCACATTAGCTAAGTTATTACAAGAAAATGTCTTACGATTTCGACATAATTTAATTAACTATATCAAGATTATTTCTGCGTACTATAACATTACTTTATATTATGTTGTATAGTTCTTAGAAACGCAGAATATAAAAAATAGGGTATATTGGATTTTCAGGAAATTAAAGTGATTTTTTTTCTTGTAACTCAAAATAATTTATAAACAAAAATAGACTGCATAATTAAATTTGAAGACGCTAATCTTCAATAATTTCCAAGTTCCTTCACTCAAGCTAAAAACATTAAGTAAGGTGTCTATGATTAGCCCAAATTTCCAACTACCCAGGAATTTATGTTGAATTATTTATCTTGATGTGGTTCTGGCTGTTTACCGGGTCCTTAATATCTAAAACGGAAAACAGCAATTTCCCGTATTTGTTTCTGAGCTTTGCCAGCATCCTCCTAGAACAAACCGCTGCCACTTGAAGCCAGAAGCGTCTAGGCCCCATTAAACCTTGATTAGTCGAATCCGGGAAGGAAGTTTACGAAGAACTTCCTGAAATTCCACACACTCTTTAAGATGAACTTCAGCGCGTGACATTAAGAACACGAAATTGTTGATGTGGATTTGATTTGTTTTTTTTTATTTTTCAGGGAAAAATCCCCTTCTTCCTTGTTCCGGTTATGCTGATCACACTGTAATGTGCCTGCCCGACGAACAACCTCGCCCCGAGAGGGTGAGTTCCGGAATGAATGGATTTCTGGGGTTTGTTTGTTTTTCCGGTCCAAGCTGACGCAGGACTCCTTCGTCCGGTGGTGACAGCTGTGCCGGGCCCGATGAAATTGAGCTTGAAACTTGGCCCTGGAAGGGTTTGAGGGGTGCGGAGTAACCCTCAACTGGCTTTTATTACACACATTTCCATGAATTTTGGAATAAAGTTTCTATCTTTCCTTTAGATTTCAGTAAGTTTTATAAACTAAATTTAGCTTAAAAATTTCTTAAAGGAGAAATTTGGTTCGCAGAGGGTTAAGTTGAAACCCCCAACTCTGGGTTGAAAAGGGACGTGTTTTCTTAACTTGTCACGAATTTGCACGTCAAAAAAGATGACGAGATTTTCCGCCCTCAAGGGGAAATCCCCGGCTGAAAATCGAAGGGTTGAATAATTCAGCAATCCCGTCCTGAAAAGTTCCGCTCCGGGTTCGGTCACGTAAACGTGTCAATCATTTACCTGACCGGCGGCGGCGTTAAGACATTGACGTTCGGAGTAATGTTTCCCTTGGGAGGATAATCCTCCCGTCAAGAAAGAGCGGATGCCACCGGCCACCGGACGTTATTATTTTTTTCGACAAAGTTTCACCGGAATTTATGCAACCAGCATGGTGCGGTGTGCCACGTGGCGACCGGTTGGTTTGTGGAGAAGGGACAAGATTTTGGTCACAGCAAAGAGAGAGAGAGAGAAAAAAAGTTGTTTTGCCACTTTCTTAGGTTGAATAAGGTCGAAATGACATTTTGAGCTGCAGTGTGAGAAATCTGCGCACCGTTGGTTCGAAAATTAAACATCTTATTTAGTTAATTTTGTTTATTTTTCATTTTTTTTTTTTTTATAAAAAACCAAGGTTCCTGATTGCTCGAATAGAACCACAGCACAAATCGAACGCGACGTAAAACTTATCTGATCCATTTCGATCGTTTGTAACTTCCACACCAATCGCTACTGGAAACTCTCTCTTTTGATCTCTCACTCACTCTAATCGATAGGTTTGTGCAAAATCTTATCTATTTATTAAAAATATTTTTTTAAATGCTTTCATTTCAAAAATGATTAAAATATAAGTCAAAACCCAATTTTTTAACCAATTTTTGATTTTTAAAAAGCATTGGAAAGAAGACCATTAAAAATTTAAAAAAATCAAGGTTTGATAGCTTGATTTGTTTTATGAGCAATTTCCGCCCAAAACAGGATTTTTTTGGGTACTTTTTTCTCGACCCTCTCCGATGACCGAGCTACGTAGCCTAGTGGTAACGCTTCCGCCTCGTAAGCGGTAGATCGGGGTTCAAATCCCGGCTCGGACCAACACAACTGGTGATCTTTTCCCTTCTGGATTCGATTGCTTAGTAAAGGGAAGGTAGTGTATCGTCACAAACTGGACCTTATCACGACACCTTAGGGAGGCGACCTATGGAATGTTAACATTAACCTTAACATGTTAACATTAAGTTGAGAATGAAACTGCCACTGAATCCGCTTTGTAAATGCCGGCCCCGATACTCTTCAAGGGTGTTCCCCTCAGGAACTGGGAAAGATTTACTTACTCTCCGATTTCAATGAAACTTTGTAGACATGTTATCCTACGCTTATATAAGCCATCGATAATGACATTTGAGAAGGGCGTAAGCGTTTTGAATATTTTTGTATTTCTTAATTTAAATATTGCTGTATCTCGAAGCCGTTGCATCGTATCAAAAAGTGGTCAAAGACAAACTTGTAGGAAATTTGACGGGCTTTCCGAAAAAAATACACTGAAAGAAAGAAACCCTCCACTTTTAGGAGATTTTTTGATATTAAAGTTTAAAAGTCAAATTTGAAGGTGAGCCCATGAGTTTTTCTCGTTCATAATTTTAAAAAGTTTTCAAAACAAAAATGTTGAAAAAATAGGTTTTTTGATGGTTTTTGGCAATTTCTATATGTCAGACATGATTTTCAGTCTCGAAAATATTTTTACCGGAAAGCTCGTCCAATTTCCCACATTTCAATTGGATGTATGGGCTACAGATTAAGCTAATTACATAGCTCATAACTGAAAACATAATATTTTATCAGTGTAGTATAGTAACCTGGATAGTAAATTAGCTTATATCTGTAAGCTCATACAGTCATGCCCCGATTTTGCACGCCTCGGTTTTGCACTGCCCCGGTTTTGATTCGTGCAGCTGCCTCGATTAAAATTTCACAAAAATACTTATTTTTCCTGTATTTTGAAAATGCAATGTTTCGAATACATTTCGAAAGTAAAATATTTTTTTTGAAAACACTCAAAATTTTCAAAAAACTACGTATTTTAGAAAAAAATACTCAAAATTTCAGTTTGTACAATATGGGTATCAAACGATCGGGATTTTTTCATGTATTTCGAATGTATTAGCAACATTTTTTGAAATTACTCAAAATTTGCACAAAACTACGTATTGTCGAAAAAAAAATACTCAAAATATCATTTTTTTACAACTCCGGTATCAAACAATCGGGATTTTTCATAACATTTTTTGAAAATACTCTAAATTTTCACAAAACCACGTATTTTTAAAAAATACTCAAAAGTTCTGTTTTTTACAATATGGGTTGATACGGGATTTTTTTCACATTTTTCGAAAATTATAACACAAATTTGTAAAATATCCAAAAAATTGTACAAAACTACGTAATTTCGAAAAACTACTCAAAATTTAAAGTTTTTTATAATATGGGTAGCAAACGATCGGATTTTTTTCATGTATTTCAAAAGTTACAAAAAAATAAAAAAAAAGTGAAAATTTGGCGCATTTCAAAAAAAAATGTTATTTTATTTGAAATATATGAAAAAATCCCGATCATTTGATACCCATATTGTAAAAAACTGAAATCTTGAGTATTTTTTTTTCGAAATACGGGGTTTTGTGAAAACATTAAGTATTTTCAAAAAATGTTGTTATTACATTCGAAATGTATGAAAAAATCCCGATCTTTTGATACCAATTTTGTAAAAACTGAAATTTTGAGTGTTTTTTTTGAAAATAAGTGGTTTTATTAAAATTTTGAGTATTTTCAAAATATGTTGGTATTACATTCTAAATGTATGAACCCGATCGTTTTGAGTATTTTTTTTTCGAAAATACGTAGTTTTGTGAAAATTTGAGTATTTGAAAAAAATGATTTTATAATCGAAATATATGAAAAAAAAACTGATCACTTGATACCCATATTGCAATAGCAATTATTTTTAGGTTTCTTTGGAGAAAAAGATGCATTTTCAAAATACAGGAAAAATACGTATTTTTGTGAAAATTTTCATGATAATTATAACTTTAATGGATAGCTGACATCATCCCAATTCCAAAACACTATAATTTTTTGATGTTTGCATGATTATTCATACGATAATACACAGTAAAAAAAAATCATAGTAAAATTTCATCTGAAAAGGAGTACAACTTTTATGTCAGAAAAAAGCTTTAATTTTACCTCTAATAATGTGTAAATTTACATCTGGCAGACGCTAGGAAGAAATATATGTAATCCCAAAAAAATATCAAACCGGCGATAGTTATATCTAGCTTACTAAGTCCGCGCCTCATCCTGCACGGCCATCTCGCCGCTGTGAAAACAGGACTATCAAAGCCGATGTACCTCTACGTATCTCGTATATCGTATATGTACCCTTTATGCAGTAAATACAGAATACAATGTACGGAACACATAGAGCTACATTGGTTTTGATCATTCAGTTTTCACAGCGGCGAGATGGCCGTGCGGGATGGGGCGCGGACTTAGTAAGCTAGATATAACTATCGCCGGTTTGATATTTTTTTGGCATTACATATATTTTTTCCTAGCGTCTGCCAGTCTGCCAGATGTAAATTTACACATTTTTAGAGGTAAAATTGTAGTCCTTTTTAGATGAAATTTTACCATGTTTTTTTTTACTGTGTAGTCAATGTCTCCCATAAAGCCAAAATCCCATAAGCTCTGTGCTTCAGTTATGCACGCCTCGGTTTTGCATCCCCCATATGCGGTGCTAAACCGAGGCACGACTGTACATCCAATTGAAATGTGGTCAAAGACAAACTGATGGGAAATTGGACGAGCTTTCCGGTAAAAATATTTTCGAGACTGAAAAATCAAGTCTGTCATAAAGAAATTGCCAAAAACCATCAAAAAACCTATTTTTTCAACATTTTTATTTTTAAAACCGCTGTAACTTCACAAGGATTGGACTTAGGACAATGGTCAATATGGAGACTTTTATGTAAAATTGTCTGGAGAATCGACTCCGGTGTTTGGGTTTTGAAAATTTTGATGTTTAGAGCACTTTTGAAAAAAAAAAACAGTTTCAGTAAATGATTTTTGTATTTTTTTAGGTGAGTTGCTCCATCCTGCATTTTTCGTGAGTCTTGTTGTAACATCTTAGGCTATTTTCACAAAAATTTTGAACGAAAAAAAAACATGGGCTCACCTTCAAATTTGACTTTTAAACTTTAAAATCAAAAAATCTCCTAAAAGTGGAGTGTTTTTTTTTCAGTGTATTTTTTTCGGAAAGCCCGTCAAATTTCCTACAAGTTTGTCTCTGACCACTTTATGATACGATGCAACGGCTTCGAGATACAGCAATATTTAAATTACGAAATACAAAAATATTTAAAACAATTACGCCCTTCTTAAAAGTCATTATCGAGTGAAACTGGCTCCATATACACAAAAATGGCTTATATAAGCGTAGTATAACATGTCTACAAAGTTTCATTGAAATCGGAGAGGGTCGGGAGCAATCGATTCCCTATTTGACATGGAATTGCTCTTATGTGACTTTGCCAATGTTTAAGAAATGTATTTTTTCAAAGGGGCTTTGTTTTCTACTAAAATTCCTATATATGAAGCAGAAATAAATCGGTAAACTTTACTGATTTTTCAACTGCTGAATAGTTCGGTAGACTGAAAATTACGGAATTTGGTATAGACTTATTGAAATTGTTATTATAACATGAAAAAAAAGAAAAACACGCAAAAAATTTAAAAAGTGGCTGTTAAAACTGAAAAAAGTAAAAAGTTAATGATCGTTCAGAAGGCCGATGCAAATATTATTTAAAGTTTATGATCCTTGATTCTGACTGAAAAAAATTTAGATGATGGGAAAACAAAAATAACAAGCCATAAATTCAACATTTCAATAAAAAACGTTACTTAATCCACCTAGGTGAATGGGGGCTTCCTCTTCTCGGTTCATACACAAATAAATGTATTGAGAATGTACATGTATATATAGAGGCGATTCGTTGATTGAGTTCTAAAATTCAACTAAATTGGTAATATTATTGTTCACAATGATAAAGCTTAATTTTCTGGGTACAATGACCCTTTGTACGACCGCAAAGGATTTAAAATGGATTTTTAAAACAATTTAAAATAATAACTTTGCGATCCTTTTGACTGAAAGCAGAATACTTAGTATATAGTCTAGAGACTTACTAAATCGAATGCTATTCAATCCGAGTAGAAGTAAAATACGCCCATGTTCGTCGACGAAAATCCATGTAAGCAATGCACGCGAGTTTTTACACCGTGACGGCATAGGGGGATGGCGTCACTATTTTTAGACCACGTTTTCCACTTTTTCTTATCGAAACCGACTACTTTATCGACTTCATTTTGCTGGGCGAGATAGGACGCCGTCTATTTTTAGACGATGACTCAGCACTTTTGCACTTAAAAAAACCAGATGGCAGCACGATGTAACGCCACGTCCCTATGCAGTGCTCAAACGAGTCAAAATTTCCGTAAACTCTCTCCTTCTCACGCCTTGCATTCCGCTCTCACCTTCTACAGCTAAAGCGAAAATTTAAGAAAGGGTAAAAAGTGTATCGCTAACGGAGTCGATCGATGGCTCATGGATAGGTATCTAAGAACACATTACATATCCAGAGTTTTTTTTGAAAAGGACCAATAAACTATTGTCTTTCATATGTTTATAGGACCTAATCAAAAAAAACTCTAGATATTGTCATTTCCCGAAATGACTTGACTTGTCTTGGCTTGGCGAAGACGTTTTTGAGGCTATTCTGGTCCTGATTAAGGGACGACAGAATCTTAGCGTGCTGGACGCGATTCACAAAGGGAATTTTATTTCCTAAAATGACATTCGAAGCACGATGAAAAATGCTTTCGAGTGAAGTACAGTGGACTCTCTCGTTGTCGATATTGAAGGGACCGTCGAGAGAAGGAGTTATCAAACTATAGAACGGAAAATCAAAGCAATCTTCTTGAAGGGACTGAAAATTTTATTGACAGCTGGAACAATATTGTTATCGAGAAGATCGACAGCCAGAGAGTCCACTGTATAATAGTTCTGGGTTTTTTAGCCGGATGGGCGAACCAGCATGTGATAATGCATTGGTATCGTCAAAAATAGCAGTTTAGTGCAGATATTAGCGACTAAGCCTAATAATTCGTCGAGATATGTATCTCATTGGATTGGGTTTTGAAAAAGCTTTACAAAAATGTGCAACATGCCGAAATTTTGGTTAATTTTGGCCACGTTTTAGTCGATTTGGAGGCGGCTGAATGCAAACAGTTTTCTTAAAGTGGCTGTAACTTTGGCTAATTTCAATGGATTTTTGTCCCGTTTCAGCCGTGGATGGAGGACATTCCAGACTACCTAGTTGTGCAAAAATGAAGCAATTTTGAAAATTTTTCATCGTTTTTGTTTTTCCATTTTAGTTTTGCAAATCGTTTTTCGTAAATATCTTTTGACAGGAAAGGGCTACGGGAAGATTTTCAATAGCGACTTATCGGAAGCTAAGAGGGATCGAATGCAACCGGAAGTGTCCAAATCCGTTCAGCCATTTCCGAGAAATCGAAGTGCAATTTTTTGGCCAATTTTCAAGTGATTTTATATGGCATTCCTCGGAGAGGAAGCCAAAAAGTCATGATCATTAATTAAACATTAACAAATGAACACACTTTGGAGATGATTTTTTTTTGTATTTTTCCAACCTTCTCAGCACATCCCACAGTGTGCGTTTCCCCGCCTCAGCCGGTCAAAGTTTTTCGACAAACTTCTAATTAATAACCCAAGCAATGGGGCTTCAACTTTGACCAACCCCCGACCAAAGCCCGGGCAAGGTTCCGGGTAATTTGAGTCATGACACCAGCAGCAGCAACCCATGTGGGGTCAGCTCGAGTTAATGAAACGTTAATTTACTAAGCAATTTAGTCCGGAGAAGGCTCGATTAGTATGCACGTCCAGGCGTTCGGTTTCGACCTTCTGCAGGGAGAGAGAGAGGGAGTGCAGAAAACGAAACCAATTCAATTCCAATATCTATTTATTTGCTCGTTCCGGAAAACAAGAGGCGAGTTGAATAGCTCTGCTCTGTGGTGAGTGGGTGGGAGGAGTTTCTGGCGTAAGGATTCACTCTGTACACCGGGTTCGTACGTAAGTCACGTCTTCAATTGCCCCCTCTGATCTTGGGGGAGGGCCGGCCCGGTTGATGGTTGGGTTAATCCGGACCAAAGCCAGGGAACTTGGGAAAACGTCTGTGTGCCAGGTGCGGCACACGCTCCTCCTTGAAAACAACCACTTTTCCGACACACTTGGGCAGAGCTGGGAAGATTCAAAGAAATCTTGTATCACCCGGGCTCAACAGAGAGGCAGATTCGTTTCGTCTGAAAATCATCAAAATCATTCTTTGAGCTTTCATTTTACTGATATCTCATGCAAGAGAGAAGTGTTGAAACTCATTTGACGAAGATGCTTTAATGCTGGTCAAAAGTGAGTAGAGTAAGAGAAACATTTGGTGAACTCGTCGAGTGCTGCCCATCGCTGGCCAAGGTCGTTCACTTTTGACATAAATTATGTATTACATGTTTATTTAGTTGTGAAGAACTTTCCCGGCACCCAAAAAAGAATAAAAACAGTCCCGTTTAGGCCCAGCTTTAGGGGATTACACTTCGGAGCAGATCCTCCAGCGTACGTGAAGTGCTGCTACTCGTACCCCTCGCCAAAGCCTATAATCATCGCCGTTCGAGAACATCGAGTACATTTGAAGAGAGTGGAGGAAAGGTGTTTCTAGAAGGGGCCACTCCGAAGCACTGCTGATCGTGTAAGATAGTTTCGAGAATGAGGTGAGGTGATTATTTGCATTTTTTTTTGCTCCTCAACCTTCTTTTTCCGGCCCAGGAGGACACTTGAGGGCCAGCAGCACACTTTGAAGGCGCGCGCTCGATGTAACGAGTGTTGAAATCGGGCTCTGAAGATGGGCGCTGAATTTATGCAAAACCATTCCGAAGGTGCAGAATGTTTATTTAATTTGGGAAACGTCCGACGGCCGGGGTTCTCACGGGAGCTCACACCATGTGAATAGAAAACATGGCCCGGAGGCACTGAAATTGACACTGAATCTAGATACGCTGCAGAATGGCACACCTTGTTAAAATATGGCATAAATATGTGTTTGCTGTTTGTCCGGGATTTGGTTGAGGGAGAAGGGTACATGTTCATGAACATCCGAGTTTATTTTTCACAAATCGAGTAATGTTTTTCTTTTTTTTATACAGAAAAGTTGACTATGCGTCAATATCATTCGTAAGTGAGCAATTCTCTGCGAATTCAGTCATTCGATTTTTTTTGTATTTTTTTTATCCGGCTGGAACTTTTTTGGTGCCTTTGGTATGCCCAAAGAAGCCATTTTGCATCATTAGTTTGTCCATATACTTGTCCATACAAATTTGGCGGCTGTCCATTAGGGTGCCCAGAATATGGAACTTTTTCTCAAAACCTCGCTCCACAAGCTGAACATCGTTTCTTGAGCTATTTGAGGACTTGGGGCCAATATGAGCAAAATCGGTCAACATTTACCCATTGATACTGAAGGTTTGTATAGGGAAAATCGAAAAAAATGTATGGAAAACCCCATTTTCTTACGGTTTGGTCTGCACGGTTCCACCCAAATATACCCAAAAGTGAGATTTTCATTGTGATGCTCCACAACTTTGTAGATTATACCAAAGCTGTAAAACTCGACCCTGAAAAGTTATTAGCGATTTTAAAAAGTCATTTTTGTATGAAAAATATGGGTGCGGGACATTTCGCCGAATGTCGTTTTGCCGAAGGTCATTTCGCCGAAGGTCATTTCGCCGAATGTCGTTTCGCCGCATGGGACGTTTCGCCGAATGGGGCGTTTCGCCGAATTGACAAATAAACGTAAAATAAATATATAAAATGGACACAAATTGTATTAAAATATTTTGAAAAGGTATAATGTCCCCAAAAAGTGATTTTGCAATCTTTTTAAAAAAATAATTTTTGTTTCTTAGTATGTTATTTTTATAAGTTTATGCATTATAACATGCATAAACAATCGCTTAAAAATAATCTTGTTGAAAAAAATTGTACGAGTTTTTGCATTCTTTCAAATATAAGCAGTTATTCAATTACAGCAAACAAATTTAAATCATTTCTGTGAGTTTTTGCATTCATTTCTGTTAGTTTTTTGCATTCTTGTTTTAGTATATCATTTGAATTATTTCTGTATGTTTTTGCGTTCTATTAATCATGAGCAGTTCTTTTAATTTTCTGCTTATAATTTTGATAAATTTCTGTTAGTTTTTGCACTCTTTGTTTTTTAAGCATATTATTTGTATAATTTTTGTAAGTTTTTGTATTCTTTCCAATATGAGGAGTTCTTTTGATTTTCAGCAGAACATTTTGAAAAAATGCCGGTAGTTTTTACATTCTTTGTTTACTGAGCATATTTTTTTAATTATTTCTGAGAGTTTTTGCATTCTTTTAAACATGAACAGTTTTTTTTTATTTTCTGCTTATAATTTTGATTCTTTCTGTTTGTTTTTGCATTCTTTGTTTTTTAAGCAAATTATTTGTATAATTTTTGTAAGTTTTTGAATTCTTTGTATCTAAGCATTTTTTTTTTAATTCTGTGAGTTTTTGCATTCTTTCAAACATGAGCACTTCTTTTAATTGCAGATTATTTTGTATAAATTATTTGTATAATTTTTGGAAGTTTTCTCATTCTTTTAAACATGAGCAGTTCTTTTGGAAAACGTGGTCGGGGCAGACCAAGAGGCTCCTGGCGGAGAAGCCTCCTCCAAGAAATCAGTGCTGTGGACGCTTCGTTGAGCTGGCGCCAAGTGAAGGCGAAAGCTGAGAACCGTCAACAGTGGAAATCCTTCAACGCGGCCCTATGCTCCACTGGGGAGCAGGACGCATAAGTAAGTAAGTAATTTCTTTTGGTTCTCAGCACAACATTTTGCAAAATTGCTGTTAGTTTTTGCATTCTATGTTTTTGGCATACTTTTCAAATATTTCGATGAGTTTATGCATTATTAGTTTTTAAGCATATTATTTCTATAATTTTTGGGAGGTTTTGCATTCTTTCAAACATGAGCAGTTCTTTTGATTTTTAGCATAACATTTTGAAAAAATTTTGTAAGTTTTTGCATTCTTTGTTTTTTAAGCAAATTATTTGTATAATTTTTGAAGTTTTCGCATTCTTTCAAACATGAGCAGTTTTTTTGATTTTTTGCACAACATTTTGGATTTTTTTGTTAGTTTTTGCATTCTTTGTATTTAAGCATATTTTTTTAAATTATTTCTGTGAGTTTTTGCATTCTTTCAAACATGAGCCGTTCTTTTAATTGGCTGCTTATTATTTAGATTATTTCTGTTTGTTTTTGAATTCATTGTTTTTCAAGCAATTTATTTGTATAAATTTTGAGAGTTTTTGCATTCTTTCAAACATGAGCAGTTCTTTTGGTTTTCAGCACAACATTTTGCTAAATTGCTGTTAGTTTTTGCATTCTATATTTTTGGCATATTTTTCAATTATTTCGGTGAGTTTATGTATATTTAGTTGTTTAAGCATATTATTTCTATAATTTTTGTAAGATTTTGCAATCTTTCACACATGAGCAGTTTTTTTTGTTTTTTAGCATAACATTTAGAAAAATTTCTGATAGTTTTTGCATTCTTCATTTTTTTAAGCAAATTATTTGTATTATTTCTGTGAGTTTTTGCATTCTTTGAAACATGAGACGTTCTTTACTTTTTAAATTATTATATTATTATCTTGCCACTCCTTCTCAAGTTTGCATGAGTGAATTACAAGATGGCACTGCAGCGAACAAATAGCATAAATTGTACAAAAAATTTAAATTTTATTCAATCCGGCGATACGACATTCGGCGAAACGTACCAGATCCGAAAAATATTTTGTTTATCAACTTTAGGCTCGGGTATCAATCGGTTAATCTCAACCAATTTCGCTCAAAATTTGCACAGATACTTAAAATAAAATTGGTGTTTTTAGTTTCACCAAAACTTGATTTGCAAAAAAAACACTATTTTTTAAATGTTTTAGAGGACATCAAATGCCAACTATTCAGAAATTTCTAGAACGGGCAAAAATCTTTGACCGAGTTTTAAATTTTTGTATCAATATTGTTTTTTTCAAAAAATCGAAATATTGGTCGCAATCATTTTATAACTTAATTTTTCGATGTGTGATCGAATTTGCAATCAAAAAGTATTTTAGTGAAATTTAGATAAAGTGCAAGGTTTTCAAGTTTTTAGGTATTTTTTTTTTGAAAAAAGTCGCAGTTATTCATTTTTTAAAATCAGTGCCCATGTTTGCCCACCCTTGAAATTATTTTTTTGAAAGGCTGAGAAAATTTTCTATATTTTTCTATGTTGAGCTTTGCTGATACGGCCCTTAGTTGTTGAGATATTGCCATGCAAAGATTTTAAAACAGGAAAATTGATGTTTTCTAAGTCTCACCCAATCAAGCCACCATTTTCTAATGTCGATATCTCAGCAACTAATGGTACGATTTTCTAATCTAATCTAATCTAACACAAACGCAGCCAGTACGATGAAAGCATGCTGGAAAGTCTTGTGATTAGATTACGCCCCAAGCACTTTTCTTGTCATTATTAATAATTGCAGTACATCCGAGAACACCCGAAAATGTATTGCAAAAAATAAAGCGGCCAGCCCTACTATGTTGTGTTTACCGCAGAGAGGATTCTGAAAACGGATCACATTTCACAGGATGCGTGGACATACCTTACCAAACGCTCCAGTTTACAGTTTCATATGTGTTTTGTATAATGTGTTAAGTGTAAAAAATAGTGTAGTTATAAAATGAATTTAATATAATAATGCAATATAATGATCATTTAATAAAATCCCTTCACCTATATATAATAACCACGCACCCAAGCATACAAACAGTGACACAAAAGAAATGAAAATGAGCATGCAAAAACAAGACAGCGTGCCCCGTGGTCAGCGCACTAATCGCAACTAATGGTACGATTTTCAATTTAAAAAAATGAAACATTCGTAAAATTTTGTGAACACTTAAAAAAAAAAGTTTTAATTTTTTTGAATCAATACCAACATTTCAAAAGGGCTAAACATTGGATATTATGCCCTTTTGTAATGTTAGTCTTGATTAAAAAAAATAAAATATTGTTTTCGAAAAGATCGGGAAATTTCACGACTGTTTCATATTTTAACCTGATTGGTTGAAATTCACAGGAAATACTGCAGTTTGTCAATGTTGGGGTTTCAAGAAGGTCTGCTTTCGGTTGAAGCCATCCCGAAATTTGTAAAAAAGTAAATCTTTCCCAGTTCCTGAGGGGAACACCCTTGAAGAGTATCGGGGCCGGCATTTACAAAGCGGATTCAGTGGCAATTTCATTCTAAAATTAATGTTAACATGTTAAAGTTAATGTTAACATTCCATAGGTCGCCTTCCTAAGGTGTCGTGATAAGGTCCAGTTTGTGACGATACACTACCTTCCCTTTACTAAGCAATCGAATCCAGAAGGGAAAAGATCATCAGTTGTGTTGGTCCGAGCCGGGATTTGAACCCCGATCTGCCGCTTACTAGGCGGGAGCGTTACCACTAGGCTACGTGGCTCGGTCCTATGCTGTGCTATGGTAAGTTTAGAATTTCAAAGTTCCAGTTTAGCAATTTAATAGTTTTGCATAAACTCATAGAAACTTAAAATTCGTTCGGAGTTTGAATGTTGAGCTAAAATATGTGTTTTAATATGAGAAAAGCTGATTTATCTAACAACTTGTTTGACGACATTTAATTCATATAAAGTGAAACATTTGTTTGTTTTTGTTAAGTGCTGCAGTTCCAAAAACTTCAAAGATTAATTTGTTCTGGTTACCAGTAAACAAATTTCAACGCACAAAGAAAACATTTTGCTACACATTTTCCCGAGCAATTTCCCTCCAAACCCCTCAAACGATTCCAGAAAGAAGAAGAGGAAAAAAGCTGCACTTTGCAGTTCCACAAAGTCAGTCACTTTTCAACTTGTAAACAAAACTTTCCCTTTCCGAGCTTTCCCGCCATTTCCCTCTTGCTAGGGAAAAGTTCGCGAATAAAATCGCACCAGAAAGTCGCTGCCCGAAATGAAAATCATACATCACCGACCGGCGGCGGTGACCCAGCCCGGTTGGCATTCAAATATCTCGCAAAAAAACGCAGTTTTCGCGCCATCTGGCGGCGCAGGGCAAACTTTTTCGGGGTTCCACCACACCAAAAAAAGCGCACACTCGAGGAAGCTCACAGCATAATAAGCATAATAATCTCATTATCATAAATATGCTAATGATGCTCTCCACTGTCTCTCTTTCTCTGTGTGGGCTTCTCCGCAGACCAGGAAAATGCCCCCCCAAAAAGGATGAGCCCACCTCGCGCGTTTTTCCAATAGGCCGGGCACCCCCTTGCGAAAGTTGGTTGGCAGTTGGCCATCGCGCCCCAAAAATTGTGAGGCTTTGGTGTGATGGGGGAGGGGCGGGCAATTCAGAGAGCAATTCCAATTTAAACACGAATAAGGAAAAGGCGGACGAATTTTCTTATCGCTCCATCGCGCAGCAACAGCAGCTGTAGTGGCCGCCGGCGCAGGATTTTCCCCTGCTCAAGTGGAAATGCCCCTTTTAAAAGGGCAGGAAATGCAGGGTGAATGGTTGATTTTTGAACATTTTTTAAATTTAATATTGTTCAAATGGCAAGAATTTCAGAACATATATGTACTACTATTCAGTTAGTTTTAATTTATTTGCTACTTATTTCCATTTAACAATTTTATCGAAATTAAAAAAAAAAAATCAAATTGTTTTAGAATTTTATAATCTTGAATACAGAGAAACCTCTTTTTACGCGGTGGCGTTTCGCTTTTTGTTTCGTAGATTTCTCTTAAACCAAACAATATTTTTGGAAGCTTCAAACAGCGTTTTGTAGATCTGAACAAAACCTCCAAATTGCTTCTATTAGATTGCAAAACTGTTGCGTCGTTCCAGAGATATCGACAAATTAGAAAAAATGTAACGCACCGCGTAAAAAGAGGTTTCACTGTACCTCAATTTCTTTTTATTCTCCAGAATGAACTATTTTCCAGAAATTTTTGTTGTTGTTTTTTTTTTCCTAGACTAAAAGCTAATTTTTATGGCAATCATAAAAATCTTCTTTTACTAAGATTTCAAGTTTGAAACATTTGATGATTTGTAGATTCAAAGATCTTGAGATATAGAGATTAGAGGATTTGATGATTTAAGAATTCTGTAAACATTGATGCACTCCAAAAAATAATCCTGCCAATTTATAAAACACACAAAATTTAAACCTTTTGTGTTACTGCAAATTTAATTTTAAAATTTCTCTTCTAATATTATTTTACAAAAAATTTCACAGCTGAGAAACAAAAAATGATTAGGTTTTAAAATTATTATTGACACATTCCGCCGTGACGTTGCAACGCTTTGACTTTTCTTTTTTCAGTATTTCGGCTGTAACTCAAAAATTAAATTTAAAAGGTACATATGTTATTACAGATTCGGAAAGTACATTAAATTTCCTATAAGAAACAATGTTGAAACATTATTTTAAGCGAATATTCTATTTTTGAGAGGGGAATATGTAGCGTGACGTTGCAACGCGTGACTTTTTCTCAATCCTGACCCAATTCATGTTTCGCCATTAACTCTGCTCTGTTAAACGGCAAATTTGGAGTTCTTCTTCCATTTTTAGTGTAAAATTGGCCAACAAATCGAATGCAATCATTAGTTTTTCGAAAAATTTAAACCTCGATTTTTAAAGACCACTTACATTTCGTGACGTTGCAACGCTCTGTTTTTGAAAACAGGGGTTTTCGTTGCGTTGCAACGTCACGAAATTTTAGTTTCAAAATAAATCTTAGTTTTTGTTAGGCTGAACAACTGTAGGTTAAGATTTGATTATAAGACATTAATAGACAGTACAAGAACATATAAATTGATTGGCCCGCCCATTTTAGACCCCCCCCCCCTCCCCCTATACCGCTTTCACAGTAGCAGTACGTTTCCAAAGCGTTTTCAAAATATTTTTTTTGTATTATTCCATTATTACGAAGGACGAAGGACCCCCCCCCCCCTCTCGTCCTCTATCCATGAAACGGGACGTCCATGCATAACGTAACGGCGTAATATCAAGGGGGAGGGGGAGGGTTCGAGGATTTATACAAAAAAAGTGTATCGGAAATGTATAACCAGGGGGTGGAGGGGGTCTAAAAATATATATGTTTTGTTACGTAATGCAAGAACGCTCCCTTAATATTTTAATGGTTTTGGGCAATTTACAAAACACGTGGAAGCTTTAGAAGGGAGGTAAGGAGCTTCAAGTTTTCAGGAGGGCTGAAATTTATAAATAAAGTGCCCATATCGTTTGTTCATGGCCCCTAAGGGGTAACAACGTAACTTATTTTGTTGACTTTTATGCTTTTTAAATTAAATTTGAAGAAATATTAAAACTGTTTACCTGCGCAACATAACATTTTTAATTGCGAACAACGAAACGTTGCATACAACTTATTTAAGTAAGGGTTCGTCTGTTGTTGGACGAAAATGACAAAAATTAGTAAAAAAAAAAACAATCGAATCACGTGATTTTTATTGTTTAATGAAATTCACTGTAATTTGACTTACATAAGGGTGTGGGATAAAAAAAAATCTTTGTGTTGTATTAGAATGAACCCTCACGTAAATCAGTTTATCATAAAGGGGCTATTCAGTAACCACGTGATTACTTTTTTGAAAGTTTTTGAATTTTTCCCCCTTGTGAACATCGGTCTATTTTGATTTGTTCAACAAGTTTCATAAAATACTTTTTTTTCGAGTTGCATACAAACTTAAGTGACGGAATTTGTGAATGACCCATGTACAATTCTTCTGTAAATATGCTCAGAAACATTATATAAAAAATATAAAATATTTAGTACCCATTTATCTTCAACAACCAACTACTCATACACCTTTTTTGCGATGTGTCCAATATGATTTAAAATTTCGTGACGTTGCAACGCAAACTTAAACCTATTGTAACTTTGGATCTAGACAACCAATCAAGTCGCTCTATGCTGCATTTGAAAGCTCTTTCCAAGTACAAAGAGCATCCGAAATATCAAAATGATTGAATGTTTAGTTTTTTGTTGACATAAACAAATGTCCCTTTTTCGTGACGTTGCAACGCAATAAAATGGTAAACTTACACTAGTTTGAAAAAATACTTAACTTAAGATAAACTGCAAATCCATTACATTTTCGTTTAGTACAACTTAAAACCTTCAAAATGCATTCAAAAGAATAATTTTTGGATTTTATTTCGCTGAATACCAGGAGTTTTTAGAAAAATGTTTTAAAACGATGATTTTATCACGAATTGATGCATAACTTAACCAACTTGTACAAAATGATATTCAAATGATCAATTAATGAAAACCATGATTTTTGAAGCTTCAGGTAGTCTAGAATCGTGGAAAAATATCCAAATAGCTCATACACGCTTTTCAAAATTTCATCCAAAGGTGTACATTGCCGGAGAATGTGTCTATTGTATTTTTCCGATGACAAATACGTTTAATCGGAATTTTGAGTGCGTTACATTGAAATTTACGATTAAAAAAAACGTTTAATTATATTTTAAGTTTAGAAAAACTGTTGAGCTTCACGGTATAAAATTTGATATTTGAAAAATTAAGTTAAAAATGTAAAAAATGGAAAAGTAACGTCTTTTTCTTTTTTAAAGCAAATTTAAAAATTTGATATTTTGTGTCAAAAAATTACGATGAATGCAATCCTTCAGAAGTCAAGAGTGGACAGTTTCTCGTTATTCTGTTCCCCAGATTGAGAAATTCACCAGAATCAGAACCATTTCGTTGTTGTTTCCTAAATGAGGGTTAATTTTTACGACAATTATAAAATCTATAAGAATTTACCACTTTTTTTAAATGTAATTTGAAATTTTTAAGATGTGAAAATACATATACAGCAAATTCCCCACGAAAACAGTATGGAAAAAAACAAAAGTGCTCGGATCGGGCTCAAACCTTTTCTGGGGGTTCCCTGGCCGAAATAATTAGACCCGTATTTTTTTGTTTGGCCATTAGGGTGACCTACGCCTTGTTAGGGTGGTCTGAAAAATTGCCATTTTCGTCGGTTTTCGCAAAAAACACTTTTTTCGAAAAATCATAACTCCTCGCCATTTTAACCGATTTCAATTGTCTTATACGTAAATGAAAGGTGATAAGTTGGCCTTTAAAAGAAAAAAAATAAGAAGTTTCAAAAATCTAGCCTAACATATGAAAAGGGCGTATGAAACTATAAAATGCCGTTTTGACGGTGTCTGGACCAAAGAGCCTATGTCTGGAAATATTTTTATCGGATTCCCCTGACATTTTTACATAACATACTAAAAAATGGGAGGAGTTCATTAACAGCAAGTGTCCTGATTGCTCAAAATCAACCACTCCATTCGCGAGCACAAATAGCAGGCGACGCGATACTGCCCTGATGAATTCCTACCGTTTGTCGCTTTCAAACCATTCGCTCCCGAACACTCTCTTTTTTACTCTCCTTCTCTCTCTGTTCGGCTCAGTCTCCGAACGGCTCAGGCAGACCGAACGTCACCGATCACTCTGAACATAACACATTTTTTCTCTGATGCGCTGCGTTATACTCATTGATTTGGGTTGCCTAAAATCAATGTTATCAATTAAATTGTGCATTTATATTGATTTCATAACATTATAGACACCATTCAAAGAAACTTCCACAAAGAAAAAATCAAATTGATGGCAAACTGAGGACGTGAAGACATTGAGAGTGACGCGCTGGCATTTTGTGAGAATGGCTCTTCGCTGAGCATGGTAGTGTGTGAGTGTCGTCGAGCGACGGAGTAGGCAATTATTTTCACGATGTATTTGTTCGCTGAGTGAACAGTTCGGGCCACTCGCTGGCTGCTTGCGTGTCTCATTCGCTCATGAATGCTAGCGGGTTGAAATAGGCGACGAATGGATAGGCGATGAGTGAGTGGTTTCTATTCATTGAGCCGAAAATCAGGACCTTTGATTAACAGGATTCCGAGATATGGTTTTTTGAAAATAAAATCCGTGTTTTTTGACGCGCCGCGCGCAAAAACCGGAGAATGACGAAATTGGCAAAAAATCAACTTTTTTCACTAAAACTGCGATAACTTTAAAATTTTAGCGATGACCTATAGATGTTCGGGTACCAAAATTTTCGTAATTAAAAGACGCAACTTTTGGTACCCAGACATGTACAGGTCATCGCTGAAACTTTGAAGTTATCGCAGTTTTAGTGAAAAAAGTTGATTTTTTGCCAATTTCGTCATTCTCCGGTTTTTGCGCGCGGCGCGTCAAAAAACACGGATTTTATCTTCAAAAAATCATATCTCGGAGTCCTGTTAATGAACTCCTCCCATTTTTAATATGTTATGAAAAAAATGTCAAGGGAATCCGATAAAAATATTTCCAGACATTGGCTCTTTGGTCCAGACACCGTCAAAACGGCATTTTATAGTTTCATACGCCCTTTTCATGTTAGGCTAGATTTTTGAAACTTCTTACTATTTTTCTTTGAAAGGCCAACTTATCACCTTTCATTTGCGTGTAAGACAATTGAAATCGGTTTAAATGGCGAGTAGTTTTGATTTTTCGAAAAAAGTGTTTTTTGCGAAAACCGACGAAAATGGTCATTTTTCAAACCACCCTAACACGGCGTAGGTCACCCTAATGGCCAAACAAAAAAATACGGGTCTAATTATTTCGGCCAGGGAACCCCCAGAAAAGGTTTGAGCCCGATCCGAGCACTTTTGTTTTTTTCCATGCTGTTTTCGTGGGGAATTGCTGTATATAGATTTATGGTTTTGAAGGTTTGAGAGTTTTGAAAGTTTTAAGATTTTAAGATTTAAAGAAATGAATAATTAAAAATTTAAAATGACGAAATTTCATTATTTACATGAAAAATTAACATTCATTTGAAAAAAAAAAACAAAACAAAAGCATTTCTCAAGAACAATTAACAATTATTCTGGTGACATAAATTCTGAGGAATAGGCCATTCATGATTTGTGGGGAATGGCATTCTGAGGAATGAAATTCAGGTAAATTTTGGGAACTTTGAACAACTTTCCAATTTTGATTTAGAATATAATTTGTGAATGCACTTATTTTTTTTTGTCAATCAACTGAAAATTTTCTAAAGATTTCGCCACCATGCCCTGTCCGCTGGTACGTGCTTCAATCACAAGACGACGGTGCCCAAGAAGCCCCCTTTCAAAAATTTTAAAATTGCTTATCTTTCGAAGCTTACCCCCAACCCCCCCCTTAAAGGACACCAACAGCACCGGCCACGATTATTATTTTTATTGTTCTGCTGTGTGCGCCCCTCTCGGGAAAAATTGTCACGTCAGATTATGTATTTTGTGCGAGTGTGGGCTCCCTCTGACCGGCCGGGATTTTGTTTTTCCCGCAAAAAGAAATTGAATTTTGGCCGGATTCCACGAAGAAAACTGCCCCGCACACCCACTAGATGTGGCGGTCCCTCCCCACATTTTTCTTGGTGGAAAATCAGGGGGTGGGGGAATATTTTATTTTTCTCGGCAAGTTTCGATAATTGCGAATTTGCATTCACTTTACGTGACGTGACCGGTTGCTGGTTCGTGACCGCGTTGTGGAAAATTGCGGAACATCTTCCGGAAAAATGGTCGGGAGGGAAAGACGGGGAATAAGAACCGATTTGGATGCGCAGCTGGGCTGACCTCGTTACGGAACTAGTTCAAAATAACCCTCAAATAAGTTTTTTTAAATCGTAAATAATCGAATTCAACTATTTTGTGGATTTTTAAAAATCAACAAATCCACCTAAGTTATATTGACAGAAAGCTTATTATTAGTTATGTAACAAAAATAATGAGATAGTGATTTTGGAAAAATGTTTGAAAATTAAGGTTAACCGTGATTGATATTTGCCTGATCCATTTTCAGCAGTCTTGACTTGACTTGACAACATCTTGACTTACCTAGAAAGAGAGTAAAAAAAAGAAAATTGTTAGATACATGTGAGATTTTGAAAGACTTTACTTAAACGATTATAAACATAAAAATCAAATATGTAGTTTTTAATTTGGCTCGAACTTTGGCCCAATGAAGAAAATATAATTTAACTCAAAATAGACTAACTCCTCGTTACAGTGCCCTGATGCAAACAAAGGTCGAGCTCGAGCTTTCATAGTCCCTGTGAATCATGTTAGCTGTCATCGGACGGAAGCTATAAATCGCAAACTTTTGCTAGAAAGAGAAAGCAGATCTGATGCAAACAAACCCGCAGCTGCCATGGTTTACATTACATACATTACATACTACATACTTTGACTGTGCTGGTAAATTTCTGACTAGAAAGCCTTATGGAGACTTCTACCAAAATAATGTAATTGGTCCAATGTCAAAATGTAAACAAAGTAAACATCAACTGACATGAGCAGGATAGAATCTTTGTTTACAATTCAATTTGGCCAATTTACATTGTTTTGCTTGACTTGTATGAGTGAACCAATAACATAAAATGGCTTCGCAGGTCATAGTATTGTATTTTTTTTTATTTGCTCTCAAGTTCAGCTGGCTGACACCACCTTCAGCTCACACCCCGTCATCACTAATTGATCACCAGCCTCGAATTCCACCTCCAACCGGTCGTACACGTCTCCAACCACCAACTTTCGATGATGGACAGGACGTGCGCGTGGAATGTAGTATTCTCGGCCCAGCTGTCCAGCCGAATTCGGTCAGATTAAAGTTTGGACGGTCACGGCCACGGGACCTGTCCATCTTAATTACTCAATTGAGCGTGGATTGTACAAGTCTCGGACAACTCTCGCTGGCAGGAGAAGCTGATTAAACAGCAATAAGCGGCCGCTAAATGACAGTTTATCGATTGGTCCGGACTAGTCCGGAACGGCTCAATCGGTATTGATCCAACCAAGGGAAGGGGGCTTAAAGGTCAAGCGTTTTCAATCGATTACCTGTGCTGCCCGGGGGCTGTCGAGGGATTGCCAATCAACGCCACTTGAAGCCTTCGATAATTTAGTTATAAAGACAATACGGGCGATCGTAAACTTCACGACTTTCAGCTTAACCGGTACCGCCCAACGTTTGAGACCCCTCGGGGCATCGGGGTTTCGACAGCGCGCAGTCAACCGTGAGTACCACACCGAAATCCTCGCCTGAATAAATTACTTGGGAACGAACGAAAACGAAAGTCAGATTCTAACGAGATAAGCCCCTCGTCGGCCCAAGAGTGTTGTTCTAGGTGCGACCAAAAAAAAAACCTAACAAACGAATAAAAAACAAAACATCAGATAAATCAAGCGCCTTATCCCGTCCGGAAGATCTCACTTCTTTTTTTCCTCCTCCAAAAGTGGTCCGATTGTCGTCAAAAAAGTGTGTTTGCTTACGCGCCCCGTTTACGCCCCTTCAGAAAGCCCCGCTCTCTTGAAAAAGGACTCACCGAAGAAGAAAACAAAACTCGACGAGTTGACGACAAGCGCGTTACAAATCCTTTGGCCGCGTCCCACCACCACCACCCCGGAAGGTCAAGCCGAACGCAAGAGGAAACGAGAAAGATAAATAAATCGAATATAATTACGGATTAGATTCGAGGCTCGCGAGCGTACTCTCGCTGTCTCTCTTGTACCTGGTGGGTAAAGACAAAAGAAACAAAAGGAGAACGAAAGAAATAAGCGAAAAAAAGAAGATCCCTTCGCCGAGGGGCTTCGCAGGAAAGGTAACGAAACGCTGGAATCGTTTATGTAATTCTGACTTTATCTTGGCGAGTCCCGCGAACGTCGCATGGCAGGGTTTTGTTTGGATTCTTTTGTTGTCTTTTGTTCACTAGCGAAAAGTATTGGAAATGGTCGAAAAAGACGCGGAAACGATCGATTTTATAAAAAAAAATATATTGTGGATTTCTGGTGGTTGGTCACTTTTTCGTTTGACACTTTTTTAGTTTGTACCCCGTTGATTGGTCAAAATCAAACTAAAAAGTGACGAACTGTCACTTTTTACACGGCGCTCACGCACACTATCAAAACAAACGTTTAGTAGTATGTGTGAACTCCGTGTAAAAGGGGTGTCAAACTAAAACGTGACCCCGTTCGTTTGACAACAGTTGGTGTCAAACCATCGGGGTTTGAGTGTATTTGTTTTTTTTTTTCTTACAAATTAAGGTTTACAGTCCAGTCTCGATTATCCGAATCCTCTATTATCCGAGGTTTCGATTATCAGAAGGGTATTTAAATTCGGATAATCGATTCATGAACAAAAAATATTTATTTTTTTTCTATTAACAAAAAAATCGAATTTTGCGATCCCATTTAAGTTTACTTTTAATAGTTAATTTAATCAAATTAGATTAAATATTATTGAATTAAATTACACAACGCATTTTTTACAATGCCGTTTTGTCCGCCATCTTGGATTTAAAAATTCTTCGACTATTTGAACTGATTTTTTTTCCAAGGCCTTCAGATAATCAAGTCTGGACTGCATTTGAAAAAAATGTAAATTTATTTACAAACAGTCACAATCTGCGAGTAGTGAGACTCACTGAGAGTGAATTTCGAAAGAGAAAATATAAATTTTATGATTTTTGTGAGAAATTTAATCCCACTAATACATCTGCAAGTAAAACGTCAGATGCTACTAAATCTAAAGTAAGTTTTCAAAATGACGTTTACGTCCTGCTGGAATTATTGAAATTTTTGATTTTTTATTTGCATTGGTTTTATGGTTCTTATTTTAATTTTCATACCTATCATATATTTTTATTTCTGGTGAAATCCTTATTGTTCATTTTTAGCTGTGACCATTTCATTAATAACCATGGCACAAAATTTTACCCCTTGACACAAAATAGTCAATGAAATTTTGCAATTGCTAATATCTGAATTTAAAATTCAGCTCTCCTCATTCTGCTATACCTAATCCGAATAATTAGCTGAAATCATTCTAAACGAAAACCATTTTCAAGTCACCAAAGGAAGAGTCAGTAGAATAAATTAAATAACATTTAGCCTGTTTTCGTGGTTTTCAAAACAAGGGATATTTGATTATTTCGAAAAAGTGTAGGAATTGATAATTTGCATTTCGTTGAAGGTTTTTACTTACACAGAAAAAAGTTAAATTTTAGAAGGTTGAAAATTTGGTAGGTTAAATAATACCCCTTTTTTGAGTAATATTACATAAATACTTCCCAATTCCTGATGTAATATTACACATTTTATTATCATATAATATTATCATCATTTTTTTTCAGTGTAGCAATATCTTTCAAAAATAAGTTCTAAATTTTCTATGCAGTATTTTGTGTTTCCTTGACAACGGCTTCTAAAATGGTTCTCGTGTACACACAAAAAGAAAGATTATAATATTCATCAGAAAATGATGAGAGATTTTGTGTCATAAAAAAACACAGTTCCTACTAAAGCCACCCTGGTCTTAAAAATATTTTTTTATGAAACTATTTTTTAATGCACTATTTTTATTTTTAAAACTTAAATGGACATTTGGTGACCCAGCCCAGTACATGCTTTACAATATTAATCATGAGAAAAGTCGTAATAATTTGAAAAATTCATTAAAATCCAAACATTTTCACCAAATTTTTTAGAAATTCCGTTCTCAAGAGATTCTACAATATTTAAATACAATTTTTGTATGAGCTGTCAAATTTATATGGGTAATTCTCCGCCAACTCACACAGCAGTTGCCCCGACCCCGCTTCGATTTGCGTGAAACTTTGTCCTAAGGGGTAACTTTTGTCCCTGATCACGAATCCGAGGTCCGTTTTTTGATATCTCGTGACGGAGGGGCGGTACGACCCCTTCCATTTTTGAACATGCGAAAAAAGAGGTGTTTTTCAATAATTTGCAGCCTGAAACGGTGATGAGATAGAAATTTGGTGTCAAAGGGACTTTTATGTAAAATTAGACGCCCGATTTGATGGCGTACTCAGAATTCCGAAAAAACGTATTTTTCATCGAAAAAAACACTAAAAAAGTTTTATAAATTCTCCCATTTTCCGTTACTCGACTGTAAAAATTTTTGGAACATGTCATTTTATGGGAAATTTAATGTACTTTTCGAATCTACATTGACCCAGGAGGGTAATTTTTTCATTTAGAACAAAATTTTTCATTTTAAAATTTCGTGTTTTTTCTAACTTTGCAGGGTTATTTTTTAGAGTGTAACAATGTTCTACAAAGTTGTAGAGCAGGCAATTACAAAAATTTTAATGTATAGACATAAAGGGTTTGCTTGTAAACATCACGAGTTATCGCGATTTTACGAAAAAAAGTTTTGAAAAAGTTGGTCGTCATCGATCATAGCCGTTCATGGTCACCCGCGACAGACACGGACGACGAAACAAAGAGAAACGCAAAAAGTAACTTTTTCAAAACTTTTTTTCGTAAAATCGCGATAACTTGTGATGTTTATAAGCAAACCCCTTATGTCTATACATCAAAATTTTTGTAATTGCCTGCTCTACAACTTTGTAGAACATTGTTACACTCTAAAAAATAACCCTGCAAAGTTAGAAAAAACACGAAATTTTAAAATGAAAAATTTTGTTCTAAATGAAAAAATGACCCTTCTGGAACAATGTAGATTCGAAAAGTACATTAAATTTCCCATAAAATGACATGTTCCAAAATTTTTACAGTCGAGTAACGGAAAATGGGAGAATTTTAAAACTTTTTAGTGTTTTTCGATGAAAATACGTTTTTCGGAATTCTGTGTACGCCATCAAATCGGGCGTCTAATTTTACATAAAAGTCCCTTTGACACCAAATTTCTATCTCATCACCGTTTCAGGCTGCAAATTATTGAAAAACACCTCTTTTTTCGCATGTTCAAAAATGGAAGGGGTCGTACCGCCCCTCCGTCACGAGATATCAAAAAACGGACCTCGGATTCGTGATCAGGGACAAAAGTTACCCCTTAGGACAAAGTTTCACGCAAATCGAAGAGGGGTCGGGGCAACTTTTCCCGATTTCGTGTGAGTTGGTAGAGAATTACCCATATGGAAAGTTGTATGAACGAACCGTTGAAGCCAAATGGATTTTTTGATTAAATTGAAAAAAATATCGAATCTTCTTCATGTAAATAGAATTACAATTAATTCTTATAATTCGTGGAAAAATTCTTCACTTACACTTGAAATAAAAAAAGTTGCTAGTTGTCTTATCGCATTCAAATTTCACCGTTTTTTTTGTTATGAGTTGATAAACTGTCAAAATATAAAAAATCAAAGATATTTTTTTTTTGCTAAGGCGTAAGAAAGGTTTCAATTCACGCTAGTTGTATAAACGCAAGGTTTATTTTTTTTGCCTTGTCGAACCTTAAAGCGCTGGAGGACAGGAGATTTACTAAATATTCAGTGGGATTAGAGGCCCTCGACGAGTGCTGACGAGTCAGTTGGAAAGAGAATTTTTACCTGCGATGTTGAATTGAATGAAACGGACAGTTGCTGTTGTTTTTTTTTAATTTTGTGAAAGTTTGTTACATTTGTACAATTTAAACAATATGTATTAGGTTATCATAGTTCAAACTGTAAAGTCACTGATTCATCATAAATAATAAGTTAAAAAATGAGTTTGAATTCCACAATCTTTACTTTTTTTCGATTTTCTCAAAACTTAACTTGACATTTTAATTACTTTTTCGTGGGAACCCCTCACCCAAAATTGCTTCAAAATTACTCAACCCTTAACCACTCCCGCGGGAGGGGGCGTGGTGGGGTTCGAGCACACACCTGCGATGATGTTTCAATCAAGAGCCTAGACAAGAACCCGTATCCAGCTGTCATCCTTGCTGGTGAGAGATAGCTGCCGCCGCCGCCGTCCGACTCTCAAAGGAACCGCGCGCGTTTTCTGTTGCTTGATGCCATCAACTCGGGGCCGCCGAGTTAATCGATCTTCTTCTTGGCGAAGAACAAGAAGGTGGGGGCTCACACTGGGTGAGCAGCTCGCTCAGGTGGTGTGCTCGCTTGCCGCGAGCGTCAGTTTGACGTTTCAGACGTTTCGAACGTCTTAATAGGACACGTTGGATCAATTTGAGTATTTTTCCAACGTTGCTACTGGCTTTGTGGTCTTCTTCAGGGATACAGGGATCCATGCGTCAAGCTGCCACAACGTTGACGCGGTGCAGCTAACCCGGGCAAGATAGCAACCCGTGGCCTGACCTTGATGAAGAAATTTATGCCGACCGTAATCTCATAATGACGGTTACACTTGGCGAACCTTCGCGCTCTCCTCTGTGCACCCAGTCATTACGTCGTTATTTTCCGGCAGATTTCCTGTCCCTGCCGAATCGTCGTCGTTCAGATCTCTTCATCAATTTCCGGGCGCGAGCAGATCTTGGTTCAGAAATATGGAAGCCATGTGCAATGCCACGACGTATGAACTCGCACAGCAAGAAACACACTCACACTCGAAACGAGCCGCCAGATCCTGACGAATCGTGACGAAGTAATGAAGACGTTTAGTTTAACTCGCGTGACCTGCTGTAAATTACCGGCCGCCGCCACCGCCCCTCGTGCGAAGCCTCCGGGAATTGTGCCGGGTGAAGATTAGTGCGGGTTGGCGAATTTGAAGAGGCAGGGTGACTGCTGCGATGTTTGTACTCAACGTGCTGAACAAGTTGTTCAGCGGTTCAGTAGTTATCGTTCAACGAAAACATAATCCAAACCAGTCTCTCATGACCCTCGTCCTCAGTTTAAGGCGTGTCCCGGGAAATCCTCCCCGCACGATGCTATCGCGATGAATATCCCACTTTGCTGATGCGTGGCATATCATGATTCCCCCCCGGGGGGACGTCCACCTCTCGGAACCAAGCCGCTGCATCACGACTGGCTCGTTGAAGTACTGCGTGCGCTTTTTGACGGTTTATGATGCCCCTCCACGGAACTCATCCGGAATGTGTGTGCTCAAACATCCTCGCGAGGTTTTGAAATTGTTTGCCTTCTTTCCTCGCGGAACTTGGCCGTTGAGTTCAAAGACTGCCTCCACGGAGGTGGAAAACCACAGACTCTGAAGACGTAGAAGGTGTATAGTTGACGCGGCCAGTGTTTATGTCTCAGGACGGCAGGGTTGAAGAATTTCACTCTGCACAATTGTTCAAGTGAGCTTTTGTCGAACTGTACCGCTGAACAACTGTATCGCTGAACAAATGTACCGCTGAACAAATGTACTGCTGAACAACTGTACCGCTGTACAACTGTACTGCTGAACAACTGACCACTGTACAACTGTACCGCTGTACAATTGTACCGCTGAACAAATGTAGCGCTGAACAACTGTACTGCTGAACAACTGTACCGCTGTATAACTGTACCGCTGAACAACTGTACCGCTGAACAATTGTACCGCTGAACAAGTGTACCGCTGAACAACTGTACTGCTGAACAACTGTACCGCTGTATAACTGTACCGCTAAACAACTGTACTGCAGAACAACTGTACCGCTGTACAATTTTACCGCTGAACAACTGTACCGATGTATAACTGTACCGCTGAACAACTGTACCGCTGAATAATTGTACCGCTGAACAAATGTACCGCTGAACAACTGTACCGCTGTACAATTTTACCGCTGAACAACTGTACCGCTGAACAATTGTACCGCTGAACAACTGTGCCTCAGAAAATATTAAAAAAAATGAAATCTTGACATCCTTCAACTGGCCAAATCCTACCACTGAAAACTGCCAACACTGCAACCCTGATCCCGTCGAGACACTTTCTCGACTGAAATATCTTCAACTCCACAGACTGGCACAAGACTCCACCCCGGGTCGAGCGCTGCTCACGTCGTCGTTTGTTCAAGCGAGCGAAAAAGCGAACTTTTCAGAACGTTTAAAGTTCAAGCAGCACCCTTGCCAGTGGGAAAGTGCACTCGGGAAAACCACCAAGAAGGGAGGGGTGGAGGGAAAAGTCTTGGCTCGTTTTTCGCAGTCGTTTTTTTCCTCTTTGACTGGGTCGTTCTAAAGTGGCTCCTACGCCTTACAGTGTGCAACTCCATGCAGGATAACATTCGGATGGGAGGCCTTTCCAGAGTGCACTTCAGGGAAAAGAGTTGCTCATTTTCATACAAGATCTAGAAATTAAGTGTTCTTCTGTACAATTGAGCAACGGTCTCATATGTTTGAAGTTTCACGATGGATTGTGGTGAAAACAAAAAAAAGTTCATTTAAATAATTCCAGCAAATAAAAAAAAACCTCCTCTCTAAACTGCCAGCTTGGCAGTCTCGAAATCAAAATCAATCACTGCTGTGCTTGGAAATGCAGTCGATCGTTCTCCGAAATCCAAGGTGGATTGACTCTAGCAGCAGCTCGGTGGCACAACAGTTCGCACCGCAGATGGCACCACCGGGCAAAGCGCCAACGCCGTGCCGAAATCTGGTTCCGATTTGCTCTTCTTTTAGATCAAAATTGAGTCAAAATTGAGAGCGATTCGCTCTGTATTGGGATTCGAAATCTCTCAGATTAAGTTTAAGCGAGATTCACACACTTTTTTAAAGCAAAATGTAAAAAAAAACTGATTTGACATTATTTTGAGGATAACAAACTTTCTTAAAATTGAGAACGATTTGATCTGAACTCGTGTTGAGATGATAAATTCATGAGCAATTTTCTCCTAATCGAGAGTAAAAACTTCTTCACGCAGTTTGAATTTGTGTTACAACCTTTGCTCTCTAAATTTGAACCTCTCACATTTTGAGATCGAAGTTGTTTGCTTTTTAACACAGTTTCTCAAGCTTAATCCTTAAAAAATACATGTTTTGAAAAATTGGTCACATAATACACGTTTAAACCACACTACTAAATTTTTTTGATAATCTAACAGTTCATTTTTCCTATGCTTTTAAAGACCTTAAATTTGTTGAAAAAATGATTTTTGGCGACCTTTCAAATCGAATCCGCTTGAGATCTCCACATTCAATAGAAGAAGAACAATAAACGTTTCACCCTCATTCTACACAGAAAAAAAATCATGGTAATATAACATCTGGAAAGGGGTACATCTTTTAAATCAGAAAAAATGTGTAATTTTATCTCTGGAAATGTGTAATTTTACCACTTTTCTGATGTAATGTCACTTTTTCATTCTAAATTGAGGTAAAATTACATTATAAAAGTGGTAATATTCAACCTTACAAAATTAAAGCTTCAAAATTTAAAATTCTTATTTTTTTACTGTTGTTGTCTTTAGAAGCAATGTGAACGTGCATTGGAAACAATTAAGAGTAGTGTGCTCACATTTAAAGAGAAAGCTCCTCAAATTTTAAGAGGAATTTGCTCACATTTGACGAAAAATTTGCTCATTATAAAAGTTTTTTTTCCTCAAATATAAAGAGGAAATTGCTTACATTTAACGAGAAATTTTCTCACTTTCAAGAGTTTTTTTTTAAATTTTCTGAGATTGCTATCATTTTATGAGAAATTAGCTTACTGTTCAGCTGAAATTTGCTAGAATTATCTTTAAAGAAATTATCTTCATTTTTTTTAAAGGAATTTAAATAAAAAGGAGTCTTTTTTTCTAAAAAATGTCCACGTGGTTTATGGATGGCCCCTATTGAGACATTTTCTCACATTTGAAGAAGAATTTGCTCACATTTTGGAAGGAATATGCTCAAATTTGAAGATAATTTCCCTCACAATTTAAGACAAATATTGATATGCGTTTTCTTTTTTAAAAATTAAGTTAAATTGGCTGGAAAATTTGCTCATTATTAAACCTATAGCAAATTTTTTTTTCGAAATTTTTTATTTTTCCCTAGTTCAGGAGGTCATTTTGAGCAACTTTTGTTCTACGAAAAACTTTACTTCGCTTGTTTTATGTTTTTCTTGTTTTGTTTTTAGTATTTATATTCAAACAATTCTCTGAGATTTCGGTCATTCGATTTTTTTTTAATCCGGCTGAATCTTTTTGGTGCCTTCGGTATGCCCAAATAAGCCATTTTGCATAATTAGTTTGTCCATATAATTTTCCATACAAATTTGGAAGCTCTCCATAAAAAAATGATGTATGCAAATTCTAAAATCTGTATCTTTGGAAGGAATTTTTTGATCGATTTGGTGTCTTCGGCAAAGTTGTAGGTAATGATAAGGACTACACTGGAAAAATGTGATACACGGTAAAAATTTTTTTTGGTAATTTTTAATTTCACTTTTTGTCACTAAAACTTAATTTGCAAAAAACACAATTTTTTTTCATTTTCTGATATGTTTCAGAGGACATTAAATGCCAATTTCATTTTTCGATGTAAAATCAAATTTGCAATCATAAAGTACTTTTAGTGAAATTTTGATAAAGGGCACCGTTTTCAAGTTATACCCAGTTTTTAGGTATTTTTTTTTGAAAATGGTGGCACTTTTTCAATTTTTTTTAATAAGTGCCCACTCTTGAAATTTTTTTTTTGTGAAAAGCTGAGAAAATTCTCTATATTTTGCTTTTTTGAACTTTTTTTCGTAACTTGTTTTTCGTAAAATCGCGATAACTCGTGATGATTATAAGCAAACTCCATATGTTTGTATATCAAAATTTTTGTTATTGTCTGCTCTACAACTTTGTAGAACATTGCTACTCTCAAAAAATAACCATGCAAAGTTAGAAAAAAACACGAAATTTTAAAATGAAAAATTTAGTTTCAAATAAAAAAATTACCCTTTTTGTGAATATAGATTCGAAAAGTACATAAAATTTCCCTCAAAATGACATTTTTCAAAAAAAAAAAATACAGTTGAGTAACGGAAAATGGTAGTGTTTTAAAACCTTTTTAGTGTTTTTTCGATGAAAAATACTTTTTTTTCGGAATTCTGAGTACGCCATCAAAAAAGGCGTAACATTTTATATAAAAGTTTCTTGGACGTAAAGGAAAAGGAAAAGGAAAAGGAAAAGGAAAAGGAAAAGGAAAAGGAAAAGGAAAAGGAAAAGGAAAAGGAAAAGGAAAAGGAAAAGGAAAAGGAAAAGGAAAAGGAAAAGGAAAAGGAAAGGAAAAGGAAAAGGAAAGGAAAAGGAAAAGGAAAAGGAAAAGGAAAAGGAAAAGGAAAAGGAAAAGGAAAAGGAAAAGGAAAAGGAAAAGGAAAAGGAAAAGGAAAAGGAAAAGGAAAAGGAAAAGGAAAAGGAAAAGGAAAAGGAAAAGGAAAAGGTAAAAGAAAAAAGGAAAAGGAAAAGGAAATCACTTTAAAATTTTAAAGTAATTGCTTCACATTTTAAGAGCATTTGTTTTTTGCAATTTTAAAAATTTTCTTCAAATTTGAGAGTATTTTGCTCTCAACAAACCCCGTGCTCCTCCAGTGCGGTTTCCCGTTCAGTTCTGACGCGAACGAATGTCAGCTTCTGTTTTGGTTTGTGACAATAAATCTTGCAGCTCATCTGCATCGGGATCGATGGATTCGTACCCACCATCGTGTGTGATATCCCCCCTTTTCCAAATTTCCAGAATTGCAGAGAAAAAGCTGCTGCTGCCAGATTTGTTTGTGCACCGTTCAGCAAAAAGTGTCTGCGCTTCACTCGCTCAATTGCCGAAAGTTTTCGAGCTTAATTTGGTTCTGCCAGACACATCCAGACCGAGAAGAAACGAACCGAGAAAAACAATTCGTTTAAAGTTCAACTTGCTGTCGAAAGCTTCGGTAGCTGCAAGCTGGAAAAATCGACTGAAGAGTGCTGAGTCGAATTCTGTGCTGAGAGGAGATAACTTGGTAAGACTAATCGATGGCATCCTTCTTCTGGGAGATTCAACTTGTTTTGGCTTCTACTTTCGAATCTCCGTCGACTTTCCTCGTAATCCCGGAAAGCACATGTGCGTCATTTATTAATTTTTATCGTCACCATCTCGTACAACTGCAAGTACAACACCATCCTGCAATCGCACCAGCAATTTCTTCCAATCGATTTACTTTTATTACTACATAATCCACCCCTATTTAGCGTTGAAAAGGAACTTCCAGAACCTCAACAAGAACCAGAACCTACTAATCCATCCACAAAGCTTCTGAACCGTTCCAAGTATCACTTATCGACATGGGCTATCGCAAAAAGCGACCTAATCGATCCGGCTCCTGATAGCGCGCATCGAATCGAATCTCGAATTTCGATGGCGATGGTGATCGTCCTTAGCTACGGGGTCGGTGTTACGAACGCAGGATGCCCTCCCCAGATTCCGTAATGATTGGCAATTTGGACGAAACTGGGCACGGAAAAGCACTTATTATACTTATTCCATTATAAGCAATATTTTGTAGTCTATGCAACAAGTTGCAAAAAGAAGATTTTTTCAGCACGATTTGTCGAAAACCATCCAAAATCCCCCAAATTCCCTCCTTTCCGTCACCTGTCACCACCCTAATTCCATCTCACAGCAGCATCAGAACCCCATTCCCAACCCCCCCGTCCGAGCAGCAGCGATTAAGTTCTTACCCCCACCGCACTCTCGAACAGCCCTGAGCCGACATTGAACGGGTGTGGGTGTTGTAGAAATCACTAATCGAATCAGCTGGGCAGAGAGAGAGCTTTTGTAAAAGTTATCGAACCGCTGCGAGGAGACGAGACTTGACTCGCAGTCACGCAGTGACGAGCTGTTTTGGTAGGACGGTGGCCAATTGTACGGCGAGGCCCGTCCATTTGGAGCTGTTGAACCGGCAAATGGCCCGTAATTGGCACTGCGAATCTGGGAGAGAACTCGTTGAGTTGGCAGGGGGTCGCGTCCGCTTAGGCTGGCTGTTGGACACTTTTAATTAGCTGGAGTTCATGGAACGATTACCGTTGGTTGAGAATGATACCTCTGTAATTTTAGAAGGTTGAATATTACCTCTTTTATGATGTAATTTTACCGCAATTTAGACTGAAAAAGCGACATTACACGAGAATAGTGGTAAAATTACACATTTTCAGAGGTAAAATTACACATTTTTTCTGACATAAATGATGTACCCCTTCCCAGATGTAATATTACCATGATTTTTTTTTCTTTTTAGAAATCAGGAAAAATAAGGAAAATTGTCCCGGAATGGAACTTTTTCCCATTGTTTTTTCTTTACTTTTCAAATGCATACGCTATATCCGGAACTTTTCTGCCCTCCCAATATCAGAGAGAGTCGAAAATCGCCAAATCGATTACAGTTGCGCTGCCCCACTTGAATTGAGATTGATGGTGTCGTTTAATGCTTTAAGGCGAAACATCCTACGTTACATTTAGAACTGTGTGACCGCCGATGGCTGGTTGACCTGATCGTTAATCTTTGGGGAAAAGTTACAGAACAAAAAAAATTAAAGCTATTTTTTGAAGTAGCAAAATTTACTACATTTTCCATCGAGTCACTAAGCCACACATTTTTGAAGTCACAGGGCAGTTGACGGTTAATATCTCACGTTGACGATTTGCAGCAGTAACTTTTTTAACGACGATGATGATGACAAGCTGTAGCATTTTGAGGCCGTGTGAAGTCGACTCATGTTTTACGACATGTCTTGCTGACAACTGTACACATGTTCTGAAAACTCGTCGAGATGTGGCAAGTTTGTAACAACTTGTTAAGTGTGGTTGTAATTAGTGCAAAATTTTGAAGAAAAACAAGAATTCCCGAATTGTGGTATTCGTCGAGATCGTGCTAACTTATCGCATGTAAATTTTTAGAAAAAATGACTTGAGGACGCCATTTTGAGCAGATGTCATAGGGGCCACCTAAAGTTTGATTTTAATTAAGAGCGAGTCCACGAGCAAAGCATACCCATCTCGCATCGACCTTACCAATCTGCCTGAAATTTTCAGGGGTTGTTTGTACATATAAAACTAGCATCTGGCCAAAATATGAGCACTCTAGGTCAACGGAAAGTGGGGCAAATCGGGACACAAAGTTTAAAGGTTCAGAAACGTCAAAAATCATAAAACACTTTTTTATTTGAGTTTGAAAATTATGCTATTTTTTCACTAAAATGCCAATAACTCCCTTTAGATTTAACCAATTGGGATGCTCTACCCTGCATTTTGTTGCATTTTTTGAGCCCTTTCAGATGCATTTTGAATTTTGAAATTTAATTGAATTTCGCCAAAGTTATAGCCTTTTTAAGATTTTTGACGTTTTTAAACCTTTAAAATTTGTGTCCCGATTTGCCCCACTTCCCGTTGACCTAGAGTGCTCATATTTTGGCCAGATGCTAGTTTTATATGTACAAACAACCCCTGAGAATTTCAGGCAGATTGGTGAGGTCCAAACGAGGTCCCATACAAAGGGGTATGCCCTGTTCGTGGACTCGCTCTTAAAAATTGCAGTTTTTTTATGTTTAAAATAGGGGCAATGAGTTCCTTTTTTGATTTTTTTTTGAAATTTCCTCAAATTTAGTCTAAGAAACATTGAAGATTGGAACTCTGGTTGCTGAAATTTAGCGGGTAAAAGAATAAGTGATCCCATAAGTGAGTCCAAGTCCCATCCAAGTTTTACCCCTTGTTTCCTAATCCCAATATCTCAACAACTAATGGTCCAATTTTCGATGTTAAAATACGAACAAATTTATGAGTAAGATTTGTATTCATTCTTAGAAACACCTTTTTCAATAAAATAGTATTTGTCCTCTAAAGAAAAAAAAACAAAAAAAAAACAGAACATTACAGAACTGGCAACCCTGCCTCGAGCTATGACCACTAGTGTGCCCAGAATATGGGACTTTTTCTCAAAACCTCGCTCCACAAGCTGAATATTGTTCCTTGACCTATTTTAGGACTATGGGCCAAATATGAGCAAAATCGGTTAACATTTACCCATTGATACTCGGGTGTGAAGTTTGTATGGGAAAAATCGAAAAAATGTATGGAAAACCCAACTTTCTTACGGTTTGGTCTGCACGGTGCGCTACTTCCACCCGAATGTTCCCAAAAGTGAGATTCACATTGGAAATTTAATGCTCTACAACTTTGTAGAATAAACCATAGCTGCAAAATTCAATCCTGAAAAGTTATTAGCGATTTAAAAAAGTCATTTTTGTATGAAAAACATTTTTTTCGACAACTTTGGGCTCGGGTATCAATGGGTTAATCTCATCCAATTTCGCTCAAAATTTACACAGATGCTTAAAATAACCCAAAAACCCGTTTTCCGCTTGTGGAGCAGGGGGTCATTTTTTCTGGGCACCCTAATGACCACTCATGTGATATAAATCACAGACAGTCTGTGTATAAATGTACTTTGCAGTCAAATCTCAGTTATCTGTATAACAATAATGTCCGGATCAATCATGGGACGATATTGAAGATCTGACAACCCTGAAGCAAATTATTAGTATGAGGAAGACACCAGCCACCTCAAGGTGGATTAAGTAACGTTTTTGTAAGTCAGATCTCAATTATGAGTATGAAAATTAAGTCCGGGTGAGTTATCCAATCCATCGCTGGATAGATATTTGAAAGGCCTTTCCAAACATAAATAATCTGGCAACCCTTTCTCAATTTATGACTACTTAAGTGTTGATTAAATATGATTTAAGATGAGATCTTAGTTAGAATAAGCTGGCTTTTTGAATTTTTTTAACTGGTATCGTTTTTCTCAAGATTATTATTTTTGAAACATGTATTGGGATCGGCCAAAAGTCCATACTCTAGTTTAAAAAAAGTATTTTTAAAGTGTTTAAAAAAAGAGTTGCTTTGAAAATTTATATTTTGAATCCCAGAGTGACTTTGATAGTCATAGTTTTTTTAATGTTTATATTTAGTTAACTAAGTTTAATAGCTTTTTAATAAAATACGTTTAAATTTTAGGTTATATTATTAAAAGTCAAAGTTTTGGCCGAAATGCGTTAAAACTTGTTTGTTTATACCATTATCAAACAAAAAACGACCAAATCATTTAATAGTTTACCAAAACCGACTGAAATAAAAAAAGTTTCAGAAACGTTATTTTTTTTCAATCTTTAGAAAAATTATTCGATTTGAATGAAATCGTTTTTAAATCTTCAAATATTTAAATCATCAAATCTTCGAATCTTAAAATTTTGTTTCATAATAAGGGTAAATCTTTATAAAGTTCTTAAATTTTGTCCAAAAATACCTGTCTTCTTGCAAAACATCAACAATAAACATTTCTAGAAAAAGCTCAATCTGTGGAAAATTCTATTCTGGTGAATGGAATTCACAGGAATTTATACTCTGTGTTGAGTTTAATTTTATCTGTTTTGACATATGATAAAGAGATAAAATAGCATTAAAATATTAAACAGTGTTGTCGTCTTTATTGTATTGAGGCAAAACCTAATTTGAACTTAAGAATTATTTATTTGGGAAATTTTATTACCACCATTTTCAAAATTGTTTTACCTAATTTAAAAAAAAAACTGAAGTAACAAGCCAATGAAAAATTTATAGTAAATGCAAAAGATTTTGGAATACGTTAATAAAGTTAAATAAATAAAAATAGCTAATAAAACATCAAATTTGTCATAATATTTTCAAGTCATATAAAATCAATACACCATTTTAGTAGGTGCAAAATGTCTTTCCCTTTCAGCCCCAAAGCCAGCTCATCACCATTCTTCTATAAGATCAAACAGATCAAAAAGCCACCACCACTCATTCATCATTCCGCCCTGCTCCCCTCTTCAAACGATACTTTGAACATGGGTAATATAATACACACCTATTAATATCAACGTTTTGATACCTCATGTCTCCCCCCCCCTCCTTCCCTCCCTCCATCCCAACCTAATCGGATTACGCCCATATAATGCGACACTTGCCTAATAACTTACACACACCTGATTTCAAGCTCTTTTATGGGGGATACGAAAGCCCGGTAGCAACTCGAGATAAACGGAGGGAGTCCATCGATTTACGACCTTGCTTGGGGGGGGGGGGGGATCACAAAGATTTGATATGACAATGTTTGAAAAAGCAAAGGTAAGTAACTGTTGGAAGATATTTAATTAAAAGCTACCACTTTTCTTCCAAGAGGAACGATGCTACTGTTGATTTCCCAACCACATTTCCCATTTTCCAGCTCCAGGCTCCACATTCCTGATGGTCAAGCAATTTTCGCTTTGATATGTGACCTAAATGTATGTGTGCTTTGCTGCAGGTCACCTACAACCTACAAGGTTGGAATGCAATTTCAAGATTGACAGACTCGGATCTCGAAGAGAGAGGAGGGTGGTTTTGTTGCATGTTTTTATCATTTAATTAAGGTCCTAAATTTTTAGGATCTTGCAAATAAATAAAAAAAAAGAGAAGCACTTGAGGAATGTTAACTTTGCCAAAAAGCAGATTATTTACAGCAACGACGGAGGGGGGGGGGGGAGGGGGAGCTTTTTTTATCTGGCAAACAGAGCTTTTCCCTCCCTTTTGCTCGGGCTAGTTTCGATTTGCAGGGAATTTCCAGCGAGTCCGAAATTGGATCGTTTTCGTTGGTTCGTACTCTTAACTGAATTTACTTTTGAGTGCCCGGGGTAAGAGATGCTGCTTCTGTAAACTGCAATCCTTCACCCGAATCTTGTTTGTTCCCTCGTCGTAACGTGCTCATTCCGAATAGATTAAGAAGATTGCTGGAGAACGAAAAAAAAACTTTGCCTTTGCAAAATTGTCTGGGTTTTCTCGGTTCGTTCTAGGAGTTTTGCTGAAACGAGCCAGTTTGAGCCAGTCATTAAACTAATTGTTTCGGGCTATCGTTACCGGATTGCACACTGCACATAATACTTTGAAAGAGATGATCTTGCAGTTTTAAGGGGATTTCCATTGAGTGATTAAAAGTGGATCCTTCAAAATCTGCATATAATGTGGTTTATTGAAAATTCTTGAAAATGAGCAGAATTTGATTCAAGCTTGATAGGATATGTTTCCAATTACATTTATTTCGATCTAAATTTCAAAAAATACATTCGATGAAAATAGTTTCAAAAAAATTAGTTCTTATGAATGGGTTTACCAAAAACATAAAATAATTGATTTGATATTTAAAAAAAAAATCAAGGGTTGCCGTTTTTAAGTCCCTCAAAACGCATCAAAAATTAAAAAAAAAAATAAAAAAATAAGAAAAACACGGATTATGTTTGTATGTTTGTATGTTTGTATTTTTGTATTTTTGTATTTTTGTATTTTTGTATTTTTGTATTTTTGTATTTTTGTATTTTTGTATTTTTGTATTTTTGTATTTTTGTATTTTTGTATTTTTGTATTTTTGTATTTTTGTATTTTTGTATTTTTGTATTTTTGTATTTTTGTATTTTTGTATTTTTGTATTTTTGTATTTTTGTATTTTTGTATTTTTGTATTTTTGTATTTTTGTATTTTTGTATTTTTGTATTTTTGTATTTTTGTATTTTTGTATTTTTGTATTTTTGTATTTTTGTATTTTTGTATTTTTGTATTTTTGTATTTTGTATTTTTGTATTTTTGTATTTTTGTATTTTTGTATTTTGTATTTTTGTATTTTTGTATTTTTGTATTTTTGTATTTTTGTATTTTTGTATTTTTGTATTTTTGTATTTTGTATTTTTGTATTTTGTATTTTTGTATTTTTGTATTTTTGTATTTTGTATTTTTGTATTTTTGTATTTTGTATTTTTGTATTTTTGTATTTTTGTATTTTGTATTTTTGTATTTTTGTATTTTTGTATTTTTGTATTTTTGTATTTTGTATTTTTGTATTTTTGTATTTTTGTATTTTTGTATTTTTGTATTTTTGTATTTTTGTATTTTTGTATTTTTGTATTTTTGTATTTTTGTATTTTTGTATTTTTGTATTTTTGTATTTTTGTATTTTTGTATTTTTGTATTTTTGTATTTTTGTATTTTTGTCTTTTTGTATTTTTGTATTTTTGTATTTTTGTATTTTTGTGAGCGAGTTGTGGCGCTATAACCACGGCAAATAGAGTCCAGGGCATTCGTGGAAATACAATGTCCCATCCCAGAGGGTCCCGGAGTACCAAACCTTCTTAGCATGGTGCTCCCAACGAATACAACCAAAAATCTCGGAGCGTATGGTGGTGTGTCCCCACGCTTCTTCCTCCCTGTCGATTCAGAATTGTGTTGTTGTTCGAACACTCAGTGCTCAAACTCAACCCAATTACGAGTCATCTCTGCGATACGGCTTTACGCAGTAGGCCTGGCCGCTTTAACGCTTGTGATGTTTCAATGCATTCTAATGCAATGGCGCACTACAAATGTTAATAAATGACAAGAAGAGTGCTAGGCGTCATCTAACCTAAGGCACTCTCCAGGATCCCTTCGAAAGATTGGCTGCGCTAGGGTCTGATTAGATTAGATTAGATTAGATTAGATTTTGTATTTTTGTATTTTTGTATTTTTGTATTTTTGTATTTTTGTATTTTTGTGAGCGAGTTGTGGCGCTATAACCACGGCAAATAGAGTCCAGGGCATTCGTGGAAATACAATGTCCCATCCCAGAGGGTCCCGGAGTACCAAACCTTCTTAGCATGGTGCTCCCAACGAATACAACCAAAAATCTCGGAGCGTATGGTGGTGTGTCCCCACGCTTCTTCCTCCCCTGTCGATTCAGAATTGTGTTGCTGTTCGAACACTCAGTGCTCAAACTCAACCCAATTACGAGTCATCTCTGCGATACGGCTTTACGCAGTAGGCCTGGCCGCTTTAACGCTTGTGATGTTTCAATGCATTCTAATGCAATGGCGCACTACAAATGTTAATAAATGACAAGAAGAGTGCTAGGCGTCATCTAACCTAAGGCACTCTCCAGGATCCCTTCGAAAGATTGGCTGCGCTAGGGTCTGATTAGATTAGATTAGATTAGATTAGATTTTGTATTTTTGTATTTTTGTATTTTTGTATTTTTGTATTTTTGACAAAAGCTTAGTGAACCTGGAAGATGATAGAACAGTTACCGACTCAAAAGGTTTCCAGTTTCAAACCAATACGAAGAATCTTGTATACGTTCCTAACATGCACCGATTCTACTTATTTCAATTGTTTTTGATATTGATCCAGCTCCATAGGCACTTACATGCAGTCTACTGTTAGTTAATGAAATTGAAACTTGATTAGAGCCTACAACAAAGCGTACTGCTGCTGATGGGCTTCTTCAACTTCGAACCTGACGCAAGGTACACCTGACCAAGACTGTCCAAGACAGTACACCGAACCACCTTCACCAATAGCCGGAACTTGTCGGTTTCTCTTGATGGAATAACCTCTCCTTCAGGGAAGTAACCCACACACACCTACAACTTCCGTAGCACTCCACACAAACATACGTGCTATTATGCTGTGGTGTTGACTTGTTCCGAACAAAAGGGAGAGACACCTTCCCGACTTCTTCTCCTTCTCTGCCGGAAGGTGATTTCCGTATCGATCCCGAATGGACCCAGGACCAACACTTGGAAACGTGCTGTTGTTGTTGTTGGCACAAACTTTGACAGTTTGGTCCTGCAAGTTTTCTGTGGCTACGTCAGCAGGGGAATCTTGTTGTCTGCACAAGGCCGGATGCCGGTCTGACCCGGATTGCTTTCCACTCGGAATAGTTAAGTTTGTTTGCAATCCAATTTAAATTTCGAAATCGGAAACTGAAAGTTTCCCCGACGTGCACCTGTGTGTGTGGGAGGAGGTCTTGCTCCCTGATAGGTGGTTTTCCAGCTGAACTGGCAGATTTGGAGAACAATTTCAGGCTATCATTGTACACCCAAGCGAGAGATTTCTGACAATTGATGTCGTAGCAAGCGCTCATCTTTGAGGAAGAAAGTCTAGCAATCAACGGGATTCGGTTCGATTCCCGGAGAAATCTTTTTTCTTTCTTTCTTGATTTGAAGAATTCGCGTCACGTAATCGATTTGCATGACTGTCATAATCGAATTTACCTTGCGAGTGACATTTGGAGCGGAAGCGGCTATTATTCATCACCACCCACACAAACATCAATCATCGCGCGCTCAATCGCGGTCTCGCCGCGACGCTAATCGATTTTTCTGGGGGTGAACTCCACGTGCCCTCCCCCCTTCCGTCAAAACCGGTCCAAAGGTTAATTGAGACGCGCGGGATTTCCGGAGACCCCCCCCCCTCCCCGCATTCACAAAATCATCTGATACCGGTTCGTCGGCTTCGCCTTGGAGTTCCCTGCGGCGAAATTTCATTTATTTCGATTAATTTGGCCCCAAAGTTTTGGCTGACCCACTTTTAAGGGGGGGGGGGGGGGGGTGAGCAAGGAGGTAGGCGCAATTATGATAAATTTATTCTGTTTTAATGGAAATTTAATTGACACGGTGTGGCCTTGAAAGGTGGGACTCGTGGTGCGCCGGATATCGGACATAATTGGGCCAAACCGGGAAAGGATTGTGATATAATCTGGTTCGCGAGAATATCGGTTCCGCAAAGAAGTGCGATGATTTTAATTAAATTTGACCCTGAATGTGTTGTGGCCAGGATTACCGCGCGTTGGGGTATCGTTTTAACTTGGTATTAACGAACAAAGGACGATTTTTTCGTTAAAAACCTTTAGAAACGGTTATCAAAACGTCCGATTGACGAAATCACAAAAATCTAAGCAATGGCCTTTTGGCTAAATGGTCAAGCAAAATCAATTTTGGGTCATTTCACCGAAATAATGCCATTGGAGGAGCGGCCGTGGCTGACTGGTTACGGTGTTCGCTTTCTAAGCGAATGGTCCTGGGTTCGATTCCCATCTGCTCCCAACGAGAAAGTATAGGAAATATTAATCTTGAAACTCTGAATATGAACGAAAAATCAAAGTCGCCCGAGTCGGGGTTCGATCCCCCGTCCTCTGGATTGGTAAGCAAAAATGCTAACCACTAGGCCAGCACGGCTTGGTGAGCGATGCCTTGAATTAGGAATACTGTTACTATCAACTATATACGCGCTGGGTCCTTGTCCATTTGACAAGGGTTCGGAAGTTCTAAATAACGTTTAAATCCGATTGATGCAAACGTTCTTCAGGCGGGGCTTGTCGATAAAAGCTGAGGGACCTCGCGCTCGGCTAGCCAGCGTAGAAATGGGTCAGAGCTAACACCTTCCAAATGCCTATGCGAGTTATTTGCATGTATAGAATGAAGATCTAAAAATACATGGAAACAACTCAATTTGTAAGAAGCGACCGCGTGGTCCCGTTTGGTTGGTTGCACACACACACATTTCACCGAAATAATGCCATTTTACATGTTTTTTTTTTACTGAGATATCAGCTATACTTGCTTTGAAATGAATAATTTCCAAATAGTTTGAGCCATTACCCATGGAATAATTTCATCGAAAAAAAAAATTCTTCAATAAATGATATTTTGTGTGGGCCTCGTTGCTGTTTTTTTTCCTAGTAAGCGATTTCACTAGAAGAGCCGTTTCACCAAATAATTGTGGATTGTTTTGTTCTAACAAATCATTTTATGAGCTTTACAAAGTTTGGCAATTTTACAGAATAGGTCTTTTCATCGAACGGTTAATTTAATCAAATGATTCATTAAATTGAATTGTTTGAGTGTATATGCCATGAAAGGTCATTTCACCGAATTTTCTTTTAACAAATTTCATCAAATTCGATCAAAATGAGTCATTACGTCTAGCTGTGTCTTTTGTTCAATGGAATTATTACATTTCTTTATAGTGATTTCACTTTCACTTTATATCACTTTCTCAAAAGATTTTAACATTCCAAAAATTGTTCAAAATTATATAGATTTTTTTTTTGCATTTCAATTGCTTTTTTTCCTAATATTTGACAAAGTTGGCGATGAAACGCATCGAAATCACCAAGGTTGTTAACGATAAAATTATCGAGGCTCGATAACGATAGTTCTATCGTTATCGTTATTTCGATAATTCTATCGATATTAGGGTGGGTACGTTTTTCAAAAAGTTCTCGGATCAAGTTTTAGTTTGGTTCCCCTTGTAGGGCATGCCCATAGGGACTTTCATGCCAAATATCAGCTCATTTGGTTGTAAACTGGCTGCGCGCATCAGGGTTAAAGTTTACATGGGAATTACTATGGGAAATTGGAACTTTTTGTTCAAACGCTCCTAAAGGTCTGGGAAAATCACGCGCCAACTTCTGGTATGGTCAGGCCTATGGGGAATGGTCTGGAGAACACTTTTCCCGAAGAGAGCATATGGATTCGTTGTACCTAAACCTGGCGCATCGGCAAACAATCCGATGTCTCCGGAATCAACGGTTTTCCCTGAAAAAGCATCAATTTTTCCTTAGCATGCTATGAAAGCTCGATGAACACCGCGACGCCATACGTCAGGCAGCTACCACGTGGGTGAGAAACGGCTGGAATATTCAACTGCAAACCTTCTTTTAACTAGAAAATGATCATTCCTAGTAATACTGATATTATTTAGTTGAATTCAGGATCTTTGCATAGCAAATTTATATTTTTTGCAAATATTTCAACCACGTGGTAGCTGCCTGACGTATGGCGTCGCGGTGTTCATCGAGCTTTCATAGCATGCTAAGGAAAAATTGATGCTTTTTCAGGGAAAACCGTTGATTCCGGAGACATCGGATTGTTTGCCGATGCGCCAGGTTTAGGTACAACGAATCCATATGCTCTCTTCGGGAAAAGTGTTCTCCAGACCATTCCCCATAGGCCTGACCATACCAGAAGTTGGCGCGTTATTTTTTCAGACCTGTAGGAGCGTTTGAACAAAAAGTTCCAATTTCCCATAGTAATTCCCATGTAAACTTTAACCCTGATGCGCGCAGCCAGTTTACAACCAAATGAGCTGATATTTGGCATGAAAGTCCCTATGGGCATGCCCTACAAGGGGAACCAAACTAAAACTTGATCCGAGAACTTTTTGAAAAACGTACCCACCCTAATCGATATAGACAATAACTATTTTTTGTAATCTTTCTAAAATCGTTTAATTCAACCATATTATGTTAACTTTTCAATGCTTTCAATAAGATTTTTTTTTTTGAAAATCTAGTTAGTTTCAAAGTAAAATATGTACTCAAAATTGTTCAGAAAACACCGTATTTTTCGAAAATACTCAAATTTTCATAATCTGCAATATGGGTATCAAACGAAGCGAAAGTTTGCATGATTTTTTAACTTTATTATATTTTTTTTTTTGAAAATACTACAATTTTCACAATTAACCACAATTCTTTTAAAATTTCTAATATGGTTATCAAACGACGCAAAATTTTGTATGATATGAAGCATACACAATTTGAATGCATGTATGAAGCATGAAAATTTTCGCGTTTGATACCCATATTGCATATTTTGAAAATTTGAGTATTTTCGAAAAAAATATGTAATTTGTGAAAATTTTAGTATTTTCCAAAAATCTTTAATAAATTCAAAAAGCATACGAAATTTCAATTAGTTTGATACCCACATCGCAAATTTTTATTTTTTTTTGTATTTTTGAAAAATAAGGTAATTTGTGAAAATTTTAGTATTTTCCCAAGAAAAAAAAATAAAAACTCTAATAAATTGAAAAAGCATACAAAATTTCAATATGTTTAAAACCTTTATCGCAGATGATAAAAATTTTAAAAAGTAAATCTTTCCCACTTCCTGAGTGGAACACCCTTGAAGAGTATCGGGGCCGGCATTCACAAAGAGGATTCAGTGGCTATTACTTAACTTAATGTTAACATGTTGACATGTTGAGGTGAATGTTAACATTCCATAGGTCGCCTCCCTAAGGTGTCATGATAAGGTCCAGCTTGTGATGATACACTACCTTCCCTTTACTAAGCAATCAAATCCAGAAGGGAAAAGATCTCCAGTTGTGTTGGTCCGAGCCGGGATTTGAACCCCGATCTACCGCTTACGAGGCGGAAGCGTTACCACTAGGCTACGTGGCTCGGTCTATGAAAATTTGAGTATGTTCGAAAAATACGGTATTTTGTGAAAAATTTCAACCATATCATGTTAAATTTTCAATGTTTTTACTAAGAATATATTTTTTGAAAATGTAATAAGTTTCAGAGAAAATTGTGTCATTTAACAGGGTAGGCAATTTAATTGGAATTTTTTGTTACATTTCTTTATAATTGAATGATTTATTCAACCATACAGGTCATTCAACCGAATGAACAAAAGCTTTCGTCCAAAGGCTTATTTCACTGCAAAGGAATGCTTTTTCGTTTAATTCATCAAATAGTCATTTAATCGAAAACGTAATTCCATGTCCAACCTATAAGCTTGTTTTAAAATTGGACTGATTTCACTGAACAGGTCGCTTCCTTCAATAACTTCCACCCACCAACTCTCGGCACTTAATCCACGTGACGTCCCTTCCGGAAGTTGTCGAGAGTCTGTCCCAATTACCGCCGCAGTGACAAGGCAATTGGAAGCGAAAGAACAAGGAAAAATCCACTCCACTTCCTCTTCTGGCCGACCTGTCAATGGTCTCTTATTCCCTCTCTCTCTCCCCGGTTGTGTACAACTAATTAAATTAATTAAAGCATATTTACACAACTTCCGCCCGTCGCCAAGGACCAAGTTGAGGAAGACTTCCTCGATTGTCACTATCAGGCAGGACAAGATCTACTCTGGCGCATAGTTGGGATTGTTTTTTGCTCTCTATCTTTCTTTTCTTGTTGGGGAAAGTGAAATTTACATTTTCACTGTTGACAGCTACAGGGAGAGGCACCGCGACACTTGTTGACTAATTGAGTTCTTAAGAGCATCTCCACCGTCCGCAAACAAAATCAATCGGGAAGAGAAATCGGTTACCAACGACGTCGAGAGGTGCGACCACCGCGGGTGGTCCCGCAGGAAAACCGCGAAAAATGAGCGCAAACTCGTGGTTTTCGGATGGCTATCGAATCCCGCCGCCTGAAGATCATCGCCGATTATCCGAAGCCGATCCAGCTGTCACGCCGCAGTGTTCAAATTTCTCCCCCATGAAGGCTTTTCTGAACGCTTAGAAACGATCAAGTCAGCGCGCGCGCGTATAAATTACCCAAAATCGTGTCGTAACCAAAGACACTCCCCAAAACCAGTCGAACGATAAACATCGTTAATCTATCATTTTGTCACACGAAAAGGTCCGGATGGACTGCCGCAACAGTTATTGCGCGCGAGCGGTTTTTGGTTCGAGTAATTCGAACCCTTTCGGTACCCGTTTATGGTCGTCACTTAAGTAGAATAGCAACAACAACAAAAACAGTTGACGCGTACCATTTCTCGGCGGTGACGGTTGGTAGCGACGGAAATTGGATGAAAGTGACGAAATTTTTGAATGTAGAGGGCCTTCGAAGTTGAGTGATCTACGAGGTGAATATCAAGTCATTTAATAAGTTGGTAGCGGTTGGTAGCATGCTTGGGCTTGATAAAGAAATTATCCAACTTCACGGTCATTGGTAGCAATTCAGCAAATAATTACAATACGAGATGTTTCGCAATATGGAACGTTCTAAAATGATAATTAGCTTGGTAACCATCTAAGAACGCCATACATAATCTTGGTAGCTAACCAGGCCAAGCATAATTGATATTGGTAACACAACGAAAAAGTAAGAATCAGAGAGTTGAGCTAGCTTAAACTAAAGTTTAGGTTCAAAACAAAATGATTTCTATTATAAGTTTACCAAAAAATCGATCTGGAATTGGTAGCCAATTGAAACTACTACATACAAAACAAATTGGGTTAAGACAAATGATATTGGTAGCAAATGAACAGCACTTATTATAACATTTTAGTAAAAACAGTCTAAATGGCAAGTGGTTTGCTAAATGACCTAAACTGCCCCTGATCGCATAAATGTCCCATATGCATTTTCATCGATTTTGAGTTATTGATGCCGTTTGGTTCAAAATCGTGTGCTCTTTCAAAAGAGCCTATAACATCCAATACTTTGTTCTAAAAATCAGGAGGAAATCCAGTATTTTCGCGAAAATTTAACACGTAGCCCTATGTATGGGACAAACTTCAAACGCGTTTTTCTCAGCTTGCTGTTTTTGCATATGGGACATTTTTGCGAACATAGGCAGTAAAGTTCTAATAATCGATTTGGTAGCTAAATAATTAAATTAAATTCGGCACAAAACAGACTTTATTGGATCCTGTCCAAGAGTCAGAGTTAAAATCATGATAAAATGACTGAAAAACTAGCCAGCTAGATACAAAACTAAGGTTACCAGGATGATGACGAATCGTGTTGGTAACAAACTAGACACAAACTAAGTTAGTTGCAAACCAGAAATGTAGGATTTCAAGGCTAAGGTTGGAAGTAGGCCAAATTTACTGCGAAGGTAAATGTAATTTGATTTGGCAACTAGATAAATGTCAGAAAATATTGTTGGTAGCAACTAAACAAATGTAAGAACATTGGTAACGAGCTAGATGAACCAAAGGTTCAATCAAAAGAACCAAAGGTTCAATTGTAGTGAATCAACGTAACCGTGATGAAATTTTTTTTCTATAAATTTAAATGGTAGCAACTATAGGAATGTCCGTAAATCGTGTTGGTAGCAAACTAAATTCACAGTTACAATGTTAGATAAAAGCTCAAGTGGTAGCAAACCATGTTGACCACAATTATTATGCCCATGGTTAACGTTGGTAGCAAGGTCTGAGATCTGATAATTTAATTGATAGCAAATCAGATTCACCATGAATTGAATCAAAATACAAAAAGACCATGTTTGGAGTTTAGTTTTGAGCAAACCTAGGATACCGAAAGAGATGATTCCCAGAAGTTTGATTGGTAGCATCTTTGCAAATGTCTGTAAGTCTGATAATGACAATACTTGATAAAGTTAACATCGATAATTGCGGCGGCAACTAGTGTTGGTAGCAATCTAGAGGAATTAAATATTCAATTGGTAGCAAAAATATTCAGTTAAACTGAGTAAATTGTGAAAAAATATATTTAAAATCCATTTGGTAGCAAACCAAAGTTACATGGAAGGATTTGTGTAAGTTTAAATGATATCAACTTTACGAATTTCCATAAACTGTGTTGGTAGCAAAATAAATTTCCACTAAATTATCGATAAGAACTGGTATTGGTAGTAAGCTAAATAATCTGATAATTCGATTGAAAGCAAATAAGATGTATCATGTACTAAGCCAAAGGCAAGACATGATATCTTGACCTCATTTGGTAGCAAACAAAGGACTAACATTAAAATTGGTAGCAAACTACAATTACTGCAAATTTGGTAGCTAGCCAATTTACAAGAATGTTGGTTACCAACAGTTTTGTTGGTAGTAAATTAGGTGACTGAACTAGACTAGACTGAAAATTCAATTGGTAGCGAAAAGAGTTGCCAATGGGAGATTGGGTAATACAAATTTCTGCATTTTTGTAAGACCTAATGATGATCGAGACTTCAGTTTGTAACCTAATGGTGGTGTTCGGGCCGGCACGTTGGCCCCACGGAAAAAAGGCGGAATGTTCACTGGTGGACTGTATTTTAGAATCCGATGGCCGTGGGTGTGATGAAGAAGTAAAGCACTCGGGTTTTCTTTAACACTACTTTAATTAACAACTAATTAACTTAAAAGTGTGTTGACTCTACCGAGGGTGAAAAGGGAATGGTACCGCAAAATGGCGGTTTTTTCTCTCGTCGTCGTCGTCGTCGGTCGTCGTTCGTGTTTCATTCGTTCAGCGTCGCGGCAACGTCGCGCCGTTGCGCGCGAAAAGCGTTGCGCAGGGTTGCGCTCGATCACAGCAAGCTGGTTGCGGCAAGCGAGCAGGGCTGTCATTTTTACGCAGCCAGTCTAGCCGCCAACAGGTGGCTTGAACTTTGATTGGTAGCAGCTTGACCAACGACTGAAATTGGTAGCTGACTTTAATAACTGCAAATGTAAACGCAGATGGTAACAAGCCAAGTTTACAAGGATAATGGTTACCAAAAGTTTCTTTGGTAGCAAACTAGGTGAATGATAAAATTTAAAATGGTAGCAAATCAGAGTTGCTAGACATTGGAATAGTAACTGACCAGAATTATCTTCTGCTTAGAATGTATTGAAAATTCAGGCTGTCAAGACTTTAGTTTGCTTGAAATTTGATTGGTAGTAACTTGACCAACGACAGAAATTGGTGACTGAATAGACAAATTTAATTGGTCGCAAATCAGAGTAGCCAAACATTTAACTGGTAGTTGGTAACGATGTTACCAAAGTTATGGTGGGTTTAGTTTTGCAACTTGACCATCGACTGAAATTGCAATTGGTAGCCAACTTTAATAACTGCAAATGTAAACTCATATGAAAACAAGCCAAGTTTACAAGAATAACGGTTACAAATAAAATCCGTTGGTAGCTAACTAAGTGACTGACAAAAATTCTATTGGTAGCAAATCAAAATTGCCAGACATTAAACTAGTAACTAGTCAAAACTTCATGATTTTTTGGTAGCAACTTGACCAACGACAGAAATTGTTGTATGAATACAAAAATTCAATTGGTTGCAAATCAGAGTTGCGCAACATTTAACTGTTAGCAGACTAGAATTATCTTCTGTTTTGAGTGTATTTAAAATTCAGCATATCAGACTTTAGTTGGTAACCATGCTACCAAAAATATGGTGCCATAAAATTTGGTTGGTAGCAATTTGACCAACGACTGAAATTAAAATTGATAGCAAACTAAGATAACTGCAAGTACATATGGAAGCCAGCTTTCAAGGATAGTGGTTATCAAAAGTTTCGTTGGTAGCAATCTAGGTTACTGAATAGAATGATTCAATTGGTAGCAAATTAAAGCTGCCAAACATTGAATTGGTAGCTGACCATAATTATCTCTTATTTAAAGGGTATTGATAATTCAGGATATCAGACTTTAGTTGGACGTTACCAAAGTTATGGTGCCTTAAAATTTGGTTGGTAGCAACTTGACCAGCGACACAAGTTTAAACTGATAGCAATTTGTAATAACTTAAAATGTGGTAACTAGCCAAGCTTACAAGAATGATGGTAACCAAAAGTTTTTTTTTGGTAGCAGACTAGGTGACTGAATTAGGTTAGACTGAAAATTCAATTGGTAGCAAATCAGAGTTGCCAAACATTGAACTGGTAGCTGACCACAATTATTCTCAGTTAAAAGTGTATGGAAGATTCCGGATATCAAGACTTAAGTTGGTAACGATGTTACCAAAGTCATAGTGGCTTGAAATGTGGATGGGGGGGAGGACCGCGAACATCATTGTAGAACAAATCAAAGCCACGCTAAGGTCGGAGGAGATCGTTAAAAAAAGAACCGACCATCGCGCGCAGATGTGTAATTAAAAGCAAACATTTCATTAATAACTTAATTAAGGATGTTACCAAAGTCATAGTGGCTTGAAATGTGGATGGTAGCTGTTAGACAAATGTCTGAAAATTGTTTTGGTAGTGAACCAAGATCACATTGAAGTAAGATTCACTTGGTAGCAAATGGGGACTACCAAAGCGAAACAGCATGACATTGAATGTTGTTGGTAGCAATCAGAAAACGCCGTCCAGCTTCTTTCCCGCGCAGTCTTTCGCCACGGAATCTCTCCCCGCAGGGAACGGGGGGCGTGTCAGCGTCGTCACCGGTTGAAGAAACAGTTTCTCCGCGCTCGACAACATTCAAATGTTTTATTTCGCTTGTGAAACACACCAACAATCCCGTAGACACCCAAAACTACTAGCGTCGTCATCATCCGCCTAAGTGATTTAGTGCCGCCAGTTTCGTTTCGGCTAAATTTGGCCCGTTAAAGATACATGCTGGGCTCAACGTAGACTCGAGCGAGCGCTGGGGAGGAGGTGGTACAGTGTAGTGTAGTTGTCGTTGCGAACATCGTTTTCGACCACGCCCATTTTCGGCGGGAATGTCTGAAGAGTCGTCGTCGACGTCGTGTGTACATTTATTAGAGCAGCGCTAAAATTAAACTCGAATCGATGATTAAGTGCAGGTTCTGACAACGAAACCGTTGTTCCGGGGACACGGCTGAAGACAGCTAGACATAGTTTGTCAAGTTGAATCGCGTTTATTTGTGGCGTGTCTTCATGAACTCGATCAATACAAGAAATGGTATGGTATTTTGCATTGGGCATTTGTTTGGGGTCTTTTGGGGTTACTTGCTACCATGTGGACCTGCGGGGACATTGATCCGATCCTTGCGATTTCCTAGAAAGGACTTTTTAGGTCGTTTTCAATTTGCAAAGTACTTGCCACGTTGAGGTACTGGGAAATTCAATGTCCCCATGGTTCCAAATCATAGTTGGACAAACTATTCTCGATATTGATCAAGTTCATGAAGAAGGATCGCGTCATTATTCCTAATTTAAGCTTGTTTCGCTCTCAACTCGCGAGAAACCCCCGGGGCAAAATTCACACATTAAAAGAGCGAACCTTAAACAACCATTTAAAAAACAAAGCTACTTACTTCCACACTAGTAACGACGAGATAAAGATGACCAACAGCAGCAGCACCGAGCTGAGCACTATCACGGCGGACGTTTGGAACGATGGACTGCTGTGGTAGCTCGCGTCGAGGATCTGAAATTAAAAGAAAAAAAATACAGAGATGAATAGTTTTCCAGAACGGTCACCAGGGGGGAGGGGAGACCGCGAACATCATTGTAGAACAAATCAAAGCCACGCTGAGGTCGGGGGAGATCGTTAAAAAAAGCACCGACCACCGCACGCAGATGTGTAATTAAAAGCAAACATTTCATTAATAACTTAATTAAGGTCTCCCCAGTCAGTCGGGGAGTCTGCGATGGGATGCCCCTGTTGGTGAAGGATACCTTTTTTTTAATTTCTGACTTGTTTTTGTGCTCTTCTGATCTGTTGATTGTTTTGCGACTAGACGCGACTGGACCAGCAGACATTGCAGAGGATAACGTGGAATAGAAAAAAAACTGTAGACTCGCAATCGTAAATAGTTAGGGAGGAATCGCTGGGTTGAGGACTAGGGTTAAGATGCTAATTGTGGTAGAATCATCTTTTCTGATTAGGTTTGTTCTGTTAAGCTGTAAAAAAATTGGTTTTAAAATTGATTATAAAAAAAATATTTCAGAAATGCGACCATTATTTTAAAAAAATCGAGAAACTGCAAATTTTTAGCTAAAATCAAACTTTAAGCGACCATTTCTCGAAATCGCGTCACCTTAACACCATTTTTGTAGAGTAATTTTTGATTGCAAATTAAATTTTACGTTAAAAACGGCAGCCAAAAAAGTGTTGGGTGCGATTTTTATTTGTTAAAAAAAACCTCAAGGCTGGTACAAATTTTAATACAAGTTTTTATCACCCCCCCTTCAAAGTTGGCCCAAAAAATCGGGGGGCAAAAAGTTTTTGTTTCAAAAAACTTCATAATTTCAATAGAAATTAATCAGCTGATGTGAAATCAATTTAAAATGCATTCCTCTGCGTTTAGAATCATTTTAGCATGTTGGGGTTGATTTAAAAATCTTTTGAATGTTTGATAATTTTCGACGCTAAAAGTTTTATTTCGCGAATCTTACATTTTGTTAAAACTTAGATTGCAAAACATTTGAATCAGTGTAAAATGCAATTTAAAACACGTTTTGCATTCAAATGTTGAGACTTTGGCTTGAAATTTAAAGTTTTTATATTTGTTTGCCTCTGTATCTTTTGAAGAAATTTTTCCTACCGTTTTGGTGTTTTCGGCAAAAATTGTGACACGGAAAAAATGCCGATTTTTTAATAATTTTTATTTTTACAGCAATTTAATTTCTCAAAATCCGTATTACATAATTTTATCACTTTTTTATGATATAGCAACCTAAGTTTAATTTTAACTGAAACATTCCAGTTTTTAGATTTTTTAAAATAGTGTCCATGATTGTCCTTTTATGTTTCTTTTTTCCAAAAAGTTGATTTTTTTTGAAAAATAAAATAAAGTAAAAGTTTTTTTTTGTTTTTGAAGCCTCAACTAAACAGCCCCCCATTTTTTATATCTCGGCAACAAATGGTCCAATATGCAATGTTGAAAAATGGAACACTTGTAAAATTGTATGAACATTTTTAATGTGCGAAAAATTGAAATGTTTTCTTGTTTTTTGCTTTTATTCGCTGTATTTCAGCAACCATTAATCAAAATCTCTTAGGCGATTTTTTTGAAAAAATGTCTCTACCTTAGAAAAAAAAAATAATTTCAGGAATGGCCAATTATTGAGACTGACACTATTTTGAAAAATCGAAAAACTAGATTTTTGCCTTCTTCACCTAACTGAGGAAAGGCTATAAAATCACTAGAAAAATGAACTTTTAAATTAGACCTCCTAGACCTACCATTTATACATATCGACTCAGAATCACCAGCTGAGCAAATGTCTGTTTGTTTGGCTGCTGCATATAAATTTCACAATTTGCAAAAAAAGGGTGGTTTTTGCATGGAAACCTGCCATATTATATATTTTTGGAAAGGTTCTGAAATGAACTTTCTTGTGGATTAAGAATTTTCAAGATCTGACTTACCTATCTAAAATTACAAGCAGTTTAAAAAATGCTCTAAATTTACATAACCTCAATCTGTTTCCCCACGGCGGTGTATGTACAATATTGACAAAAAGTCTGTAGGCAGTCTGTTTTTTTACTCATCACTTATTTTTATTAGGACCTCTTTGCTGCTAAGATCACGTTAGGGGCGATCCATAAACCATGTGGACACTTTAGGGGGTTGGAATCACACTATAAATGAGAGGAAGGCACCAACCACCTAAAGGTGGATTAAGTAGCGTTTTTTGAGTTAAATTTAAACTTTTAGTGGTTATATCTTGGAAACGGTGCACTTTATCAAAAAATCTTTAGAGCACTTTACGATTTAAAATTTCATTTAGCATTGTAAATTGAAGTCATATTTTTTTCCAGTAAAATTATTTTTTTTTACAAAAAAACACAACTTTTCAAAAAATCATAACTCTGCGGCAACATTTTTTCCCATACTTTTCTATGGTTCAAAATTTGCTTTTTTGTCCCCTTTAACAGATCAACAAATTGCAAAAGTTAAAAAAAGTTGTAAAAAAAGGTAATATAAAAATCACCAAAAAAAAATCCGTGTACCAATTTTTATCTATATCGCCAACTTTGCCGAAGACACCAAACTGATCAGAAAATTACTTCAAATAATACAAGTTATTGAATATGTACGTACCATTCCGGTATGCACACCCATACAGTTTCTTAGCCGTCTGCATTGATTATGAATTTCATGTTAACGACAACAATTTACAAAATAAAAGAAAAAAAGATTGATTTGTTTTTAATAATCATCAAATTGTAATAACTAATGAGCAAACAAAAATATTTAAAGAAATACAATGATTAAAAGAGTGAAAAACAATAACATACAAATAATTAAAAAAATAGTAAAGTAAAGTAAATAGTAAAGTAATAAATAAGAAACTGAAATTCGCAACTATAATTATTCACTTAATTGTTATTCTTTCTCCAAACCAAAATTTTAAACCAACATTGAGAGTTCAACCTTCTCCCAGAACCTCTCAATATCAGTTTTTTTTCCTCCAACTAGTAAACACTTCATTCTTGTTTATGACGTTCCACAGCTACTTTTTATGATCCTTCTTTAAAAGTTCTCGGGATACTCAAGCAGGGCCCAGCCAATCTGTCAAGAGTGCGTGGTCGTCCGCGGTTGTCGTCGAACGCCTTGGCCGCTAATTATGTCGTGGCCGTTTACGATCCCTCCTCCTTCTCCGTCTCGTCAACCCATCGTCGTACGAGGTTCTCAACGACGACTACTGGCTGGACGCGTCAAGTTCCCGGTAGTCTAGCTAATTAGAGCTTGTTAACATGAAAGGGTTTTTTTTTCTGAGTCGAAAACAACTGTTTTGAGCACAGAAAAAAAATAAACAAAAGTAAAATAATGTCTTCAAAAACCAGTTAAAAAAACAAGTTAAATTTTGTACAGTTGATTTCCCAAAGTTTGACAGTGGCAACGCTTCAAACATTTAATTAAATCGACAAACCAATCGCGATTGACCCCCAGTTTTCCCAGAATCCCGACTTTGTTTGACCCAATGGCATCAGCTATCGGTCAAGAAATGGGATTAAATGTAATTGAAAGCACAACCTTTCCCCCCCTATCCCGAACGTCGGATCCGCCGGTAATTGGAAAATCCTCGGGCACTTCGCGCCAACAATAGGAAATTGATTTTGCTGGCTGCTCTTATCACAACCCTTCTGGACGGGTGGCGGCGGTTCCTCATATCTGGCATGGCTCGCTGGACCCGATCGCTGGTCCATGTTTCGTTTATTTAATCCCTTTCCTCCTGGTGGAATTGTGGGAGAAAATCACAATGGGCAGGTGAAGAGGTCAAATCACAGAGATATAGATTTTTCCTTGTTTCAACACATAGTTGTTTAAACATTAAAAACTACAATTTCTCTATGGATTTTGAAAATTTGGATCTCATAATTCACAAAGCAGGGATGACTGGTCAAAAATGAAAAAAAAAAAATCTGGCAGGCAAAAAGGACACCAGAGAGGGGTGGAAAGCGTTATTTTGTTAAAAAAAAGTAATTCGTCAAGTCAAATCCATTTTTAATGTTTCTAGGAGGGTTGATTTGCACTTCAAAAATACTCAACATTTAAAACATAATCATTTCAAAGGTTGGCACGTTTATCTTATTCAAAAAACACTTTAAAATTTTCAGAAAACTAAACGCCTGGCAAAATTTGTCACATCTGGTAAATGTTAATCTCTCAGCCGCTTGAACAATATTGCATTTCTAGATGTATCTGGAAACTCTGCCACAGAGTCTCAAATGTTGTAAGTCCAGATTAAGTTTAGTTGGTCAGCTGCTTCTTTTAACATTTCAATATTTTTTATATTGATGATAAGGGCTAGTGATTTTACGCGATTTCACGGAAGCCGCGTAATCCGTGTAATTTGCCCTTGTCCGTGAAATCTAGTCAATTCAGCGAAATTCGAAAAATCACTTGAAAATTGCTAATCAGTGTTTGAAAATTTGATTTTTGTATTTAAACAAACCACAAGACGAGCATTTTGAAAGTAATTCTTAAAATGAATATAAAATATTGAATGGTAAATTAAGATCTCATTTTGCAGATTATGATCATTACAAAATCTCTAACGAAATGCTGATGTTCACATGTAAATATACAGCAAAATGAGATATGGATAACACATAGTGAAATTCAATGAAAGAAAATGCAAAGCAGTTTTTTCTATTTTATTTTTAAATTTCGTTTAGTTTTATATTGAATCTCCTTTGAAAATATGATAAAATGACGATGAATAAAATACATGTTCTCACGTGAGGAAAATTCAAAATGATTGGAATATTTTAGGTTGAAATAAAGTTTTTTCTTCAATTTAAAATATAATGGATGCTGATAAAAAATCGCAATTTTCAGGTATATTTTTTATAATTTATCGCAACTGTCAATACCAAATGCTACAAAAACAATAAAAAATCAACACTAATTCTACTTTTGGTGAATTAAGAATGCAGATTTTAGCAAATTATTTAGTCTTTCAGATGTAAAAAATGTAGAATTGAACAAAAGTGAACTCATACAGAAATTGAGTTGAATATTTTGTGTCAGGGGATAATATTTTTTTACTTGAGCTATTGTTAATTCTCAAAGTAACTAGCCTCCACACAAAAATACTAATATAACATTTTTTGCATTTATTTTAAGCAGATTTTGGAGTACCGTGAAATTGCCGTGAAATTCCAACGTTTTGTGATTGTCATGCCGCGAAATTTCAATTTTTGAGCCGTGAAAAATCACTAGCCCTATTGATGATAATATGAAAATTATAGTTTTTGGAAATATAATACGAAAATTTATCAAATTTCAAGAATGTTCACTAGGGTGGTCCACATATGAAGTCGAAAATATTTGCTTTAAAACTGTAAAAGATTAGTTGTCTAATATGTGTTTCCATTTGCTTTTAATATGGCACGCGTTTTTTATATTTTTTTTTGTTTGAACACAAATTGAACAAAATATAAAAAAATAAATATTTTTGCCCTTTATGCTTAATTTAAAAATTGTAATTTTTTTTTATTTCATGCCCAAGATTTTTTTTCAACCAGCTAACCACCACCTAGTTTTATTGAGGTTAAATCGTAGCATCTTGATTGCTTATAAGTTTTATGTTGGAATCCACAGCAACCAATAAGCATGGGCTAATTTAAAGGTTCTAAGATGGCTTTTGCTTCGGACATAAAACCTGGTGTAAATAATAGCGAAATGGTTTCCAATTAGGTTTTATGAATGTTTTAAGAAAGTCTTGAAAACCAGATGGCAATGTCATGCCAAACGGTTTTATTGCATGCTTCTTTAAAACCTAAGGTGTTGTAGCTGAGCAATTCTCTACGAAAACGTTATTTTTTAATTAATTTTAATTTTTGTATTTTTTAATCCGACTGAAACTATTTTGGTGCCTTCGGTATGCCCAAAGAAGCCATTTGGCATCATAAGTTTGTCCATATAATTTCCATACAAATTTGGCAGCTGACCATACAAAAATGATATATGAAAATACAAAAATCTGTATCTTTTGAAGGAATTTTGTGTTCGATTTGGTGTCTTCGGCAAAGTTGTAGGTATGGATAAGGACTACACTGAAAAAAATGATACACGGTACAAAAATTTTTGGTGATTTTTAATTTAACTTTTTGTCACTAAAACTTGATTTGCAAAAAAAAAACTAAACTTTTTTTTATTTACTGATATGTTTTAGGGGACATCAAATGCCAACTTTTCAGAAATTTCCAGACAGTGCAAAAAATCTTTGACTGAGTTATGAATTTTTGAATCAATGCTCTTTTTTTTCAAAAAATCGAAATATTGGTCGCAAAATATTTTCAACTTCATTTTTCGAATTTGCAATAAAAAAGTACTTTAGTGAAATTTTGAAAAAGTGCTCTATTTTCAAGTTATAACCATTTTTAGGTAACTTTTTTGAAAACAGTCGCAATTACTCATTTAAAAAAATAGTGCCCATGTTTGCCCACTTTTGAAAAAATATTTTTGAAAAGCTGAGAAAATTCTCTATATTTTGCTTTTTTGAAATTTGTTGATACGACCCTTAGTTGCTGATATATTGCCAAGCAAATGTTTAAAAATAGGAAAATTCATGTTTTCTAAGTCTCACCCAAATAACCCTTAATTATCTAATGTCGATATCTCAGCAATTAATGGTCCAATTTTCAATGTTAAAATATTGAATGCTTGGCCCTTTTGAAATGTTAGTCTTGATTAAAAAAAAAATCTTGTGTTGAGAAAAAAGAGCAAAACGATTTTTTCAAACAACATAACTGCCAAATTCACCACCAACTCTGCCCCATTGTTCACCGTCGGAGTAAAGAAAGTACTATAAAAAATGGACGTTTAAACCCTTTCTTTTTTTTACCTCCATCTCGTAACTTTTATTGTTTGGATTTCCCCGCGCGAGAGACGACGACGACCTTTTTGCAGTGGAAAATGAAAATGCACCGAGGCAGCAACAAGAGCCAGGAGACGATTGTTCAGGAGAGGTCGAATGAAAAGCTATTGGAAAACTATTTCGATCTCCCCGGCGTTGAAAGCATTGTTCCGTGCGCTTATCTGGGCCCCCCGTAAATCAACCAGGGACGGGGAAACTCGGGGGGTACATTCCAGCAAATGATGATTGTTTTGGACTGATGAGCGAGAAAGTTTTAATCTTCTTCGAGGAATCGCCGACGGGGGAAATGATTGAAATTTCTTGTTACTTCAACTGAAGTTTTCGCGCTTGAAAATGCCAAATGTTTTTCGCAGAATTTTTCCAGCACGAGATGTTATCCTCGACAGTTGTTGAAGCTTACAATTAACATCACCGGAAAAGAGCAAGAATTTGCCGACCTCTTCAAGTTTTTCCCCGAAGCTCGGAGCCGGTCCGGCTTTTCCATCCATCAAAGCGAAACGTGTTCCGTAAAACTTGGCCCCACCCGTTTTCGTCGTTTCCCTCCCATACCAGCCCGCCTTCGTGGCCAAATATTGACCGAGCAAATTTGTCGCATTTGTAATCAAGATTCCGTCGCAGCAAATAAAACTTTGTGCGCGCAAAATGTTTCAACTTTCACTTTCTCGGCGGGCGGCGGGAGGAAGTTTTTCCGCGCTGACTTTTCCTTTTGCGACGGGCCGGGATTGGGCAGAAAAGGAAACGGAGGATGCATTTAGAGGAAAGGGTTGTCGGGAAGGAACGGAAAAATAAAAAAGATTTTTAAGGTAGTGAATGTCTGTAACGCTGGTCAGAATTAAATTCCAAAGTGGACACATTGCCACGTTGACAGTGAAAGGGGTGTCAACATAAAGTTTTTTTTTCAACAATTTTAAAAACTCATATATTTTAGTCTCAGAACTTAAATATATAGTAGATAAGAAAAAAATGCATATCAATGTCAGGAAGTTTAATTACGCTAAACTTTTTTTTAATAAAATAAAAGCAAAAAAAATGCCGTTTTGTCTTAAATAACATACACATAACGTTGTTGGACAAACCACAAAGGAACTGCGGATTATTTTTATGATTTTCATCAGACATAATTTATTGAAAATTGTATAAATTGATAGAACATAAAACATAAATAAATTTTGTAAAATTTTTGGTAATTGACAAAACAAGATTTTAAATTTGACAAAGTTAATCTTTATGAACAAAACTGATTCTGGCATTTTCAAAGGAAAATGCTATAATAAACATTTTAATCAAAAGGCAACTTTACCTGAAATTGAGAAAAAGACCGATCAATTTTTAATTTATCTCTTATTATTTATTTTCAATCAACTAAATTCTCTAATTTGGTCGAATTACAAATTTTACTCTGAGTAATAATAACATAAATAATAATACATATATTTTTTTCAAAAGTTCCTATAACTACAATTTCGACACAATTGAAATTTTTGCATGAAAAATTACTTGCCTTTTTTTTTAGACCAAGGCTTGCAATTTAACAGAAGAACTATTACACCAAGTATTATCAAGTATTGTGGTACAATGCGATGTGATGTTTAAAAAATAAAAAAATAAAAATGTTAAATCTTAAAACGTTGCAATTTTATGGAGAACTAATTTCCAATTTAACTTCCTTATCGGGGTTTTCGGTTTTAGTGCTTTTAAAGAAAAAAAAAACATGTGATTAATTTCCGTTAAAACCGTTTCGTTACCAAAAGAATGTATATTTTTAACGTGTATGAAATTAATTTGCATGTTCAAACCACATATTGAGTTCTGCTTTTAGCATTTTGCATAGAAATTTTTTTATTGAATGTTTTATTTTAACGTTTAAAATGTATAACTACTTTTTTATGCTATTTTTTTGAAGAGTTCATGCAAACTATTTATGTTTATTTAACTCAGGCCTGCCCAACGTCCGGCCCGCGGGCCGGATCCGGCCCGTGAAGCCATTTTATCCGGCCCGCGACCGACTTTCAAAATAGTTCTATGAACGGCCCTTAACGGTGCACAGCAACCAGAACTTTTGCATCCAGATTTTTGTTGCAGGCATTTTAGTATCTTCAAAACTACGGGTACTATCGAAATATTTTTTGATTCTTCCCCTAAAATACTGTCCACAAAGTAATTTACAACAAAGTTTCACTAATTTTACAATCCCGTTGTTGCAGGATTGGGTCCGTAAGTTTGACAATTTTGGAATAAGAAGACAACAACATCCTTCGTTGCTGTTCATGAAATACTCAATAAATTTAAAAAAATATTGTTTAAAACAAATATTTAGATGAAATATTTGACATAAAATGTTGCTAATTTAACGTTTTGTTTGGATTTTGTCTTTTATTTTTTTTAATGATTTTATTTTACATTTAAACGTTCTTTATGTTCGAATTTAAATCGTATCATCTTTGCAAAAAGATTGCAAAAAAAACAAAGTTTCTTTTTAAAGTTTTTGCTGTTTTCACTTCTAATTTAATTGTAACTTTTTTGAGGATTTTGATCAAAATAAGTTTTTTATTGACGAATAAGCTAAAATACTGTATTTTTTTCAGAACAACTTTCAAACATAAGGTTTTGGTTGAAAAAAGCTTTAAAAGGCAAATTAATCATATTAAAAAAAATTGCTGCAAATATTTATAATTTTTTTTTTAAATAAGTCAAGAAATCATAGAGCAAAAAACAACAACAACAAAGCAAACATTGTTTTTATTTGCGTAAAGAAGATTTGAGTCCAAATTTCTTTTCAATAAATTTTATCTTGCCTCGTTGTTTTTTCGAACTTTAAAATAGCTTGCAATTTATTTATTTTTAGTTAATGATATCAGGGTATTTAACTTCAATTGACAAAAACAATTATAATTTAATTTAAACCAAAACAAATTAAAAATAAATCAAAAAACACATCTAAGAAATGTTATCTTTGTTTTTCTTTCTTAAAATCAAGATATATAAATCATATTTGCAACACTAGTTTATTTATTTGTTTACTTGAAACAACCGTAATGAAAAAAATAATGAAAAACATTATTAAACATTAGTTCCGGCCCGTCACTGTTTCAGAAAAATCATATCTGGCCCGGAAGGCCAAAAGGTTGGACACCCCTGGTCTACAACTTTGTAGAACATACCAAAACTGTAAAACTTGATCCTGAAAAGTTATTAGCGATTTAAAAAAGTATTTTTTGTATGAAAAACATTTTTTTCGCCAACTTTAGGCTCGGGTATCAATGGGTTAATCTCATCCAATGTCGCTCAAAATTTACACAGATGCTTGAAATAACCCAAAAAACCGTTTTACGCTTGCGGAGCAGGGGGTCATTTTTTTCTGGGCACCCTAACCTTCACGTTTACCTATCGACTCAGAATCAAATTCTGAACAAATGTCTAGGCGTGTATATGTCTGTAAGTCCGTGCACCGAAAAATATGAACACGATTATCTCCGGACTGGCTGAACCGATTTGAACCATTTTGGTCTCATTCGATTCGTCTTGGGGTCCCACAAAACCCTTGTTAACCCTCTACTGCCCAAATATTTTTTTTTCGAAAATATTTATTTTTCCCGTGTTCAGGAGGTCATTTTGAGCAACTTTTGTTCTACGAAAAACTTTACTTTTCTTGTTTTATGTTTAGTATTTTAATTTGCATTTATCTTGTTTAGTTTATGTTTGTTTTTTTTTTTTTGTAATATTTGTCCTATTCTACCACCTAATATAATTACATTTTGCCTATCTAATTTTGTCACGTTTTTACAGTCACTTTTTCAATTTTTTGCATGTTTTTCACATTTTTTGCTACAGAATGGCACCATCATCATTTAAATTGCAAAAAAAATGCGTAGAGGCATAGTCTGGGACACTACAAAAATTACTGCATACTTCTTTTTATTGAAAATATAGGAAATGTTAGTAAAAAACACTGCCAAAGTTGACCCCTAAAACAATGACATTTTTTAAAACATTGGCAAAGTCACATAAAACAAGTTAAACTTCCAACCCTGAATTTTTCTAAAATTTTAAGAGTGCTTCTTTCCAATGCTTTTTAAAGATAAAAAATCGGTTGGAAAATTGATTTTTGACGATTTTTTTGATCGAAGCCCGTCGGGGTTAGGTTGTAGAGGGTAAATATTATGAAGTTTAGAAAAGTAGAAGTTTAGAAAAGAAAAGTAAAGTTATGCAAAAAAAAAAATTAGCTAAACTTCGGAAGTTTGTAAAAAGGGTGGTTTTAGTAAGAAAACCCGCCATGCTATATATTTTTTGTAAGGTATTTGAAAGACCTTTCCATCGCGTTCAAAAGATTGAAGGTCTGACAACCCCATCAAAAGTTATGATCACTTAAGTGTTATTTTTACACTTTTTTGAGGCCGGATCTCAGATATTTTGATAAAAAAAATAACTTTTTTAAGGCTGTGTAGTATATTAACTTTTTTTTATTATTATTTATAATTTATTCAGATTTTCTCTTCCACACAGCAAAAAATCCGATGGTAAAATCGCATGCAAAAGCATGCACATCACCTTCGTCAAAATAAACACTTAATATTACACAATGCATGCACAATTTTTGCAAACACAAAAAAAAGTTGCAACCGACGGGATTCAAACCCAGCACCATCAGTAAGGGCTGGCGCCTTACCCCGCTCGGCCATCAGACCGATGAAAAATGGAAAGGATAAATGCATATGTGAGCTTGACATTTCGGTCAAGTAGGTTTCCCATACTGATGGGCTACATATTTCAGGGTGTAATATTACACAGAATTTCATTAGAAAATGCAAAATTTATTTTACACCCAAGCCTTTTACACGCAGCTGGATTACTACTTTATTTGCTGTGCATGTACATTTATTCAGTTAAAATAATATTGAGTGTCCAATCACAATCGATGACTTTTCACCTCAATTTTAAATACCAGCAACTTTCATTTATTCATGAAATATAGTATATTTACTTTAAGAATGCGAGGAAGGCACCAACTACCTAAAGGTGGATTAAGTAACGTTTCTTTAAAAATTCAATTGGCTCACACCATGCTCTCGAGCCTCACTGTCAAATAAACCTTTCTGGCCTACATTCCAGATTGCCCTGGCGTCCAGCAAAGTGGTGAAAAACCCTCCGCCCGCCAAATCAACGAAGACAACGACCAACTCGCGATATCGAGGAAAATGTGATGGAAAAAGTTTCGCCCCGAATCGTTTCGCTCTATTTGACATTTTTTTCCCTAACTTTCTCGTTTTCACTTTCGCAGAAACTGGCCAGCTCAGCCAAGTCGAAGGAGGAATTTGGCGAAACTTGCCAATCGTCCCCCCAGCCTGCAAAAGTAAATAAAAATTCCTTTCTTGATTCGAAAAATTGTGGGGGTCAGTCCCGTTTTAACCCCTCCTCTTTGAAAATCCAATGAAGAAGGAAAACTGAGCAAGAAAAAGGATATCTTTTAATTAAAGCAAGTTTTTTTTCTGGTCTTGATTTCTCCGCCAGCTGGCTGTCGCTCTGAGGGGGGCGCAGAAAAAGTCGGACAAAGTGTGAAAAATCACTTTTGGGACAAAGTTTTATCTGGAAGCGCGCCACGAAGCATCTTCCGGGCCACCTGTGCTGCTGCACGTGGGAAAGGGCTAGTTGTCGCACGTGGACGGTCGAGTTTTCTTATGGAAAAGGGAGAGGTGTCTCCTTTCTTTTTATCGGAAAACTTTTCTTACACCGGAGCGGCGCGGCAGCGATGGTGGGCCATAAATTGTGCTCATTTGAATAAGTTGGCCACTTTATTAGCGAAGTGCCTCAGAGTTTGCTCGCTCGCTTTGTTCGTGTGACAAGTTTAATTAAAGTTGTGAATCTGAAAAAAGATTATGAAAAGTTTGCGAGAAGAATCTTGCTCAGGAATAGTTGTTCACGAGAATTTTCTTTTAGAATCTCCACCAGTAACCAGTAACCAGTTTTGAAGAATCATATCAATCTTCTAAATTGAGAAAAGTTTTTGTTCGATGCATAATTTTATTTTATTTTTCTCAGTTAAAATAGAAAAATTACAACATTGGGAAGCCAGTCTATTTCTTTTAAAGTTAAGAAAATCTAAAGAGAAATTTCATTTAATGTTTTGGTCTTTCTTCTCTTAATAATTTATTAATTAATTTTTTTTTAATAATGAAATTTTCAATGTTTTTTTTTCTCGACGAAAACAACACATTCTCATGAATTCAAAGATATTTTTTGAAGCATTAATTTTGACTTTATTTTGTCCAGAGATAAACTATTTAGCCAATTTTACCACCTACTATCATCACCCTTTTTATTTTATTTTCTTCATTGCTTTTTTCAATTTTTTTCTGTAGAATGATACTTTTATCAATCAAAATTTTCAAAAAGGCTCATAGTCTGGGGCATTACAAAAATAACAGCACACTTATTTATGTTAGTTAAAAACACAGCCAAAGTTAACCTTTTGGAAGAAATGAAATTTTTAAAAATATTGGCAAAGTCACATAAAACATGTCAAACTTCCAAACCACGAATTTGCAAAAAACTGATAGAGTTCTTCTTTCCAATGCTTTTTGAGGATTAGAAATTGATGGAAACATGTTTTCCAGGTCTAAAATAGTAGTTTATGCAACAAGTTGCAAAAAGAGGATTTTTTCAGCACGAGGTTCACCGAGTTGGATAAATACGACGAGTGCTGAAAAAATCAAGTTTTGCAACGAGTTCCAAACAACATTTTTTGCAATTCCGAAAAAACACCCATTGAGTGAAATTTTATGTCAAATTTTCATGTATTTTGTCAATAAATCGTTTAAATCAAAAAAAATGTTGAAAAGTGTTACTTTTCGAAACAGGTGCTGAAAAGTTCAACTTTTCAGCACCCATTTCAGCATTTTTTGAATCAGAAAAGTAGGCTTTTTCGTCGTTCAATAATGACAGATAAAGTAAGTAGTTTCACGACGGAATTGCAAAAAAAAAAATTTGTGAATTGTTATAGAAGTCGACGATTTTTTTTTTTTTAATCTTAAATCAAATTTGTACTCAGATAACAACAAGCAATTTTGTCCGAAATGTGAGAATTGATTTCATTTGTATTTTTTTTTCAATTTGGCTGAATAAAATTTTAATAAAACTATATAGAAATGGTCAGCTGAAATTAAAAGAAAAAAAAAGCAGCTCTTAGTATGGACAAATTTCATAATGGTATGATATTTTTAATTTTAAGATTTTTCAAAAATATTGAATGTGACCTCAAATAAAACAGAATTCATTTTGGAAATAAAAATCTGCAAACAAGTCGAAAATTACTTAATTTTTTTTTCGATTTAATGTAATACTTCAAAGGTAGAGCCTTATGAGGTTTAATTTCAAGAAAAACAAAGTAAATTTTCAAATATTTTTAAACATATTTTTTAAGAATTTTCAAATTATCTGTTTAAAAAAATAATTTTTGAACTTCGAAAATCCCACAAATAGTTGCTGAGATATAACATCGCAAAGAATTGAATTTGTCAAAAAATATTTTTTCTGAGAGTTACGATAGCTTGGCAATTATCGGTCAAATTCCCAATTTTAAAAATGGAATGCTTGTAAAATTTTCCAACCTTTTGAAAAAAACAAATTTTAAAAACAATAATATCGAGCATAGCATATCTTAAGGGTATCTCGGGGAGATTATGGACTTGTATGAAGATGATTTGTTATATATATTTTTTGAAGTTTATGTCCCTCGAATCTGATTAAAGTCAAGGGGGGGGGGAGGGGGAGGGGGGGGGGCGCAAAAAAATGAAAAATTACAAAATTGAAATTACAGGCCATGATATCAACATTTGAATGAAAACACCTGTCCAGTTGTTCAGCAATCATCAATTTCCAATATTTCTAAGTATTGACGAAAATTATTTTTGCGAGAAAAAACAGTTTTTGCGGTGCTGTACATTGTAATATCATAAAAAGTTCAAAATATTTTTAAACGAGCCCAACAATTCAAAATATGAAAATCAATGCAGAAAAAGGCATTTAAGATTGTTCTCAGTTGTTTAGACTTCTATTTCCATTTACATTTTGATGTTATATTGAAAAAAAATTGCCCCCTGATTATTCGGACCAATTTTGAGGAAGGGGCGACATGAACATTGAAAAATATTTGCAACGGCCTTATTCTTTTCCGTTTTTTATTGAAAATTGTGTGAAAAACTAAATTAGTATTTTTTTTATAAAATGAAAAGAAACTTTTGTTTGTTGTAAATTGATCTCAGTATTACCTGCAACTTTGCTGAAGACACCAAATCGATCAGATAATCCCTTCAAATGATACAGATTTTTGAATATTTACAATCCATTTCTGTAAGGAAAGCTGTTAAAACTGTGTTCTGTTAAAACAGAATGCCTTCATTGGTCATAGGGATACCCCCCAAAAAGCTTCAGACAAATTAGAAAACATTGAAATCAAAATTTCAAAATTTCTGCTTTTTTGTTCATGTTATGATAAATACCATCGTTGCAAATAAAAAGCAGAGTTTATTTTTTTGTAAAAAATATTTTTTTTGCAGAAGCTATGACCATAATTGATCAATATGGAAAATATTGTAAAGCTCTAAAATTTACTTTAAAGTTGTTTACAAATCACTTCGTATTGATTGCCAATTTTCAATGACAGAACATAAACTACCATAGAAATTTAATTTCTTTCAAATCAAGTAGATTTTTCCACATTTCACAGTTAAATAATTTAATTTGTGTGAAAACCACAAGTCAAGCTGTCGACATTCACAATCCGTGAGTTCCCCGCCAATAATCCAGGTGCACAAGAGTTTGCCTGTTTCAACACCTTTCCTTGTCGAATATATGCTCAGCACTCGAGGACGAAAAGACGCGTCGAAATCGTTCCTTTTCCCCCCAACCAGCCAGCCAGCTAAAATAAAGAGCTAACAAAGTGAGCAGCAACAGTAAAGTCGGCAAGCTTACTACCCGCCCACCGACAGTCGCTGAATATCGCACACTAAACGAGCAACACTCGCGGCGCAGCAAGTCGATAAAAAGCACGATGTTTGAGGACGCTTTTCGCGCTCGTTGGGTTGGAAAAATCAGTGTTGGGACAGAGAAGAGCAAAAAAAAAGCGGTTCGATTTTCCCACTCGCAAAAAAAAGGAGAGAGAAAGCATCGAAAAAAAAAACTGGGGGAAAACACAACCCCCCACGTCATAAAAAGTGGTGAAAAGCGTCCTTGCCGTCCCGGAGCCTTGGCACACGAATAAAACTTAATTTTATTCGACATTTATAGTGCAGTTAATGGATTCCGAGCCGGGCAGCAGCCAAAACTGGTTCGAGGGATTTTTTTTTTTGTTGCTGGTGTTTTGTTTTGTGTTTTCAGGGCACATCGCGATGGAAAAAGCTTCCGCGATCCACCAGACGAGCGCGGGGCGCACACACTTCCGATGGCCGTTTTTGTGGTGAAATTTTGAGGGACCGTCAACTGGATTAGATTTACAGATCTTGTTATGATAAGTGTAATACATTTATAGAAAGTTTTTACTCATTAAGACTTGTTTCTTGTCTTTTGTCTTTTGTCTTTTGTCTTTTGTCTTTTGTCTTTTGTCTTTTGTCTTTTGTCTTTTGTCTTTTGTCTTTTGTCTTTTGTCTTTTGTCTTTTGTCTTTTGTCTTTTGTCTTTTGTCTTTTGTCTTTTGTCTTTTGTCTTTTGTCTTTTGTCTTTTGTCTTTTGTCTTTTGTCTTTTGTCTTTTGTCTTTTGTCTTTTGTCTTTTGTCTTTTGTCTTTTGTCTTTTGTCTTTTGTCTTTTGTCTTTTGTCTTTTGTCTTTTGTCTTTTGTCTTTTGTCTTTTGTCTTTTGTCTTTTGTCTTTTGTCTTTTGTCTTTTGTCTTTTGTCTTTTGTCTTTTGTCTTTTGTCTTTTGTCTTTTGTCTTTTGTCTTTTGTCTTTTGTCTTTTGTCTTTTGTCTTTTGTCTTTTGTCTTTTGTCTTTTGTCTTTTGTCTTTTGTCTTTTTGTCTTTTGTCTTTTGTCTTTTGTCTTTTGTCTTTTGTCTTTTGTCTTTTGTCTTTTGTCTTTTGTCTTTTGTCTTTTGTCTTTTGTCTTTTGTCTTTTGTCTTTTGTCTTTTGTCTTTTGTCTTTGTCTTTTGTCTTTTGTCTTTTGTCTTTGTCTTTTGTCTTTTGTCTTTTGTCTTTTGTCTTTTGTCTTTTGTCTTTTGTCTTTTGTCTTTTGTCTTTTGTCTTTTGTCTTTTGTCTTTTGTCTTTTGTCTTTTGTCTTTTGTCTTTTGTCTTTTGTCTTTTGTCTTTTGTCTTTTGTCTTTTGTCTTTTGTCTTTTGTCTTTTGTCCTGTCTTTTGTCTTTTGTCTTTTGTCTTTTGTCTTTTGTCTTTTGTCTTTTGTCTTTTGTCTTTTGTCTTTTGTCTTTTGTCTTTTGTCTTTTGTCTTTTGTCTTTTGTCTTTTGTCTTTTGTCTTTTGTCTTTTGTCTTTTGTCTTTTGTCTTTTGTCTTTTGTCTTTTGTCTTTTGTCTTTTGTCTTTTGTCTTTTGTCTTTTGTCTTTTGTCTTTTGTCTTTTGTCTTTTGTCTTTTGTCTTTTGTCTTTTGTCTTTTGTCTTTTGTCTTTTGTCTTTTGTCTTTTGTCTTTTGTCTTTTGTCTTTTGTCTTTTGTCTTTTGTCTTTTGTCTTTTGTCTTTTGTCTTTTGTCTTTTGTCTTTTGTCTTTTGTCTTTTGTCTTTTGTCTTTTGTCTTTTGTCTTTTTGTCTTTTTGTCTTTTGTCAATTCTCTACGAAATCGGTCTTTTTTCTTCAATTTTAATTTTTGTATTTTTTAATCCGACTGAAACTTTTTTGGTGCCTTCGATATGCCCAAAGAAGCCATTTTGCATCATTAGTTTGTCCATATAATTTTCCATACAAATTTGGCAGCTGTCCATACAAAAATGATGTATGAAAATTCAAAAATCTGTATCTTTTGAAGGAATTTTTTGATCGATTTGGTGTCTTCGGCAAAGTTATAGGTATGGATACGGACTACACTGGAAAAAAATAATACACGGTAAAAAAAATTTGGTGATTTTTTTATTTAACTTTTTATCACTAAAACTTGATTTACAAAAAAACACTATTTTTAATTTTTTTTATTTTTTGATATGTTTTAGAGGACATAAAATGCAAACTTTTCAGAAATTTCCAGGTTGTGCAAAAAATCATTGACCGAGTTATGAATTTTTTAATCAATACTGATTTTTTCAAAAAATCGAAATTTTGCTCGTAAAAATTTTTCAACTTCATTTTTCGATGTAAAATCAAATTTGCAATAAAAAAGTACTTTACAGAAATTTTGATAAAGTGCACCGTTTTCAAGTTATAGCCATATTTAAGTGACTTTTTTGAAAATAGTCGCAGTTTTTCATTTTTTTAAATAAGTGCACATGTTTGCCCAGTTTTGAAAAAAATATTTTTGAAAAGCTGAGAAAATTCTCTAAATTTTGCTTATTCTGACTTTGTTGATACAACCTTTAGTTGCTGAGATATTGCAATGCAAAGGTTTAAAAACAGGAAAATTGATGTTTTCTAAGTTTCACCCAAACAACCCACCATTTTTTATCGTCAATATCTCAGCAATTAATGGTCCGATTTTCAATGTAAATGTATGAAACAATTGTGAAGTTTTCCGATCTTTTCGAAAAAAATATTTTCGGAATTTTCAAATCAAGACTAACATTTTAAAAGGGCGTAATATTGAATGTTTGGCCTTTTTGAAATGTTAGTCTTGATTTGAAAATTTTGAAAATATTTTTTTCGAAAAGATCGAAAAATTTCACAATTGTTTCATATATTAACATTGAAAATCGGACCAATAGTTGCTAAGATATTGAAGATTGAAAATGGTGGGTTGTTTGGGTAAAACTTAGAAAACATAAATTTTCCTGTTTTTAAACCTTTGCATTGCAATATCTCAGCAACTAAAGGTCGTATCTACAAAGTCCGAATAAGCAAAATATAGAACTCAGCTTTTCAAATATTTTTTCAAAACTGGGCAAACATGTGCACTAATTTTAAAAATGAAAACTGCGACTATTTTCAAAAAGTCACTTAAATATGGCTTTAACTTGAAAACGGTGCACTATCAAAATTTCTGTAAATACTTTTGCAAATTTTACATCGAAAATGAAGTTGAAAATTTTACGAGCAAAATTTCGATTTTTGAAAAATCAGTATTGATTAAAATTCATAACTCGGTCAATGATTTTTGCACAACCAGAAATTTCTGAAAAGTTGGCATTTTATGTCCTCTTAAACATATCAAAAAAAAAAAATTAAAAATAGTGTTTTTTAAATCAAGTTTTAGTGACAAAGTTAAATAAAAAAATCACCAAATTTTTTACCGTGTATTATTTTTTCCAGTGTAGTATCCATCCTACAACTTTGCCGAGACACCAAATCGATCAAAATTCCTTCAAAAGATACAGATTTTGAATTTTTCATCATTTTTGTATGGACGCTGCCAAATTTGTATGGAAAATATATGGACAAACTATGATGCAAATGCTTCTTTGGCATACCGAAGGCACCAAAAAAGTTTCAGTCGGATTAAAAAATACAAAAAAAATCGAATGACCGAAATCCTAGAGAACTGCTCTTTTGTCTTTTGTCTTTTGTCTTTTGTCTTTTGTCTTTTGTCTTTTGTCTTTTGTCTTTTAGTTTTTAGTCTTTAGTTTTTAGTTTTTGGTTTTTAGTTTTTAGTTTTTAGTTTTTAGTTTTTAGTTTTTAGTTTTTAGTTTTTAGTTTTTAGTTTTTAGTTTTTAGTTTTTAGTTTTTAGTTTTTAGTTTTTAGTTTTTAGTTTTTAGTTTTTAGTTTTAGTTTTTAGTTTTTAGTTTTTAGTTTTTAGTTTTTAGTTTTTAGTTTTTAGTTTTTAGTTTTTAGTTTTTAGTTTTTAGTTTTTAGTTTTTAGTTTTTAGTTTTTAGTTTTTAGTTTTTAGTTTTTAGTTTTTAGTTTTTAGTTTTTAGTTTTTAGTTTTTAGTTTTAGTTTTTAGTTTTTAGTTTTAGTTTTTAGTTTTAGTTTTTAGTTTTTAGTTTTTAGTTTTTAGTTTTTAGTTTTTAGTTTTTAGTTTTTAGTTTTTAGTTTTTAGTTTTAGTTTTTAGTTTTTAGTTTTTAGTTTTTAGTTTTTAGTTTTTAGTTTTTAGTTTTAGTTTTTAGTTTTTAGTTTTTAGTTTTAGTTTTTAGTTTTAGTTTTAGTTTTTAGTTTTTAGTTTTAGTTTTTAGTTTTTAGTTTTAGTTTTTAGTTTTTAGTTTTTAGTTTTAAGTTTTAGTTTTTAGTTTTTAGTTTTTAGTTTTTAGTTTTTAGTTTTTAGTTTTTAGTTTTTAGTTTTTAGTTTTAGTTTTTAGTTTTAGTTTTTAGTTTTTAGTTTTTAGTTTTTAGTTTTTAGTTTTTAGTTTTTAGTTTTTAGTTTTTAGTTTTTAGTTTTTAGTTTTTAGTTTTTAGTTTTTAGTTTTTAGTTTTTAGTTTTAGTTTTTAGTTTTTTTAGTTTTTAGTTTTTAGTTTTTAGTTTTTAGTTTTAGTTTTAGTTTTTAGTTTTTAGTTTTTAGTTTTTAGTTTTTAGTTTTTAGTTTTTAGTTTTAGTTTTTAGTTTTAGTTTTTAGTTTTTAGTTTTAGTTTTTAGTTTTTAGTTTTTAGTTTTTAGTTTTTAGTTTTTAGTTTTAGTTTTTAGTTTTTAGTTTTTAGTTTTTAGTTTTTAGTTTTTAGTTTTTAGTTTTAGTTTTTAGTTTTTTTTTAGTTTTTAGTTTTTAGTTTTTAGTTTTTAGTTTTTAGTTTTTAGTTTTTAGTTTTAGTTTTAGTTTTAGTTTTTAGTTTTAGTTTTTAGTTTTTAGTTTTAGTTTTTAGTTTTAGTTTTAGTTTTTAGTTTTTAGTTTTTAGTTTTTAGTTTTTAGTTTTTAGTTTTTAGTTTTTAGTTTTTAGTTTTTAGTTTTTAGTTTTTAGTTTTTAGTTTTTAGTTTTTAGTTTTTAGTTTTTAGTTTTTAGTTTTTAGTTTTTAGTTTTTAGTTTTTAGTTTTTAGTTTTTAGTTTTTAGTTTTTAGTTTTTAGTTTTAGTTTTTAGTTTTTAGTTTTTAGTTTTAGTTTTAGTTTTTAGTTTTTAGTTTTAGTTTTTAGTTTTTAGTTTTTAGTTTTTAGTTTTTAGTTTTAGTTTTTAGTTTTTAGTTTTTAGTTTTTAGTTTTTAGTTTTTAGTTTTTAGTTTTAGTTTTTAGTTTTTAGTTTTAGTTTTTAGTTTTTAGTTTTTAGTTTTTAGTTTTTAGTTTTTAGTTTTTAGTTTTAGTTTTTAGTTTTTAGTTTTTAGTTTTTAGTTTTTAGTTTTAGTTTTTAGTTTTTAGTTTTAGTTTTTAGTTTTAGTTTTTAGTTTTTAGTTTTTAGTTTTAGTTTTAGTTTTTAGTTTTTAGTTTTTAGTTTTTAGTTTTAAGTTTTTAGTTTTTAGTTTTTAGTTTTTAGTTTTTAGTTTTTAGTTTTAGTTTTTAGTTTTTAGTTTTAGTTTTAGTTTTTAGTTTTTAGTTTTTAGTTTTTAGTTTTTAGTTTTTAGTTTTTAGTTTTTAGTTTTTAGTTTTTAGTTTTTAGTTTTAGTTTTAGTTTTAGTTTTTAGTTTTAGTTTTTAGTTTTTAGTTTTTAGTTTTTAGTTTTTAGTTTTAGTTTTTAGTTTTTAGTTTTAGTTTTTAGTTTTAGTTTTTAGTTTTTAGTTTTAGTTTTAGTTTTTAGTTTTTAGTTTTTAGTTTTTAGTTTTAGTTTTTAGTTTTTAGTTTTTAGTTTTTAGTTTTTAGTTTTTAGTTTTTAGTTTTAGTTTTTAGTTTTTAGTTTTTAGTTTTTAGTTTTAGTTTTTAGTTTTTAGTTTTTAGTTTTAGTTTTTAGTTTTTAGTTTTAGTTTTTAGTTTTTAGTTTTTAGTTTTTAGTTTTTAGTTTTAGTTTTTAGTTTTTAGTTTTTAGTTTTTAGTTTTTAGTTTTTAGTTTTTAGTTTTTAGTTTTAGTTTTTAGTTTTTAGTTTTTAGTTTTTAGTTTTTAGTTTTTAGTTTTTAGTTTTTAGTTTTTAGTTTTTAGTTTTTAGTTTTTAGTTTTTAGTTTTTAGTTTTTAGTTTTTAGTTTTTAGTTTTTAGTTTTTAGTTTTTAGTTTTTAGTTTTTAGTTTTTAGTTTTTAGTTTTTAGTTTTTAGTTTTTAGTTTTTAGTTTTTTAAATATTTGGACGATGTAGTAACAATGTCACCAAACCAGACGGCCGCATCGCTCCGATCGACCGTGAATGGGTTGTTCCGATAATGGGTGTTCGGAGCATTTTCCCTTTTTTTTCGCCCATCACAATCCTGCAACTGGTGAAAACAACACTCTCTCTGCGTTAGTGCGAGGGACAGAAATTTTCACAAAAAAAATATAACTGAACGAAAAACTCCCGAAAGTGGGCGATGATAATGGCCTCAAATCGCAGCATTTCGCTCGCCCCAGCAAATCTCCAAGTGGCGAGAGAGTGAGCCTTTTCCGGCTTTTAAAGGCTCTGGACGGCAAAAATGGAAAGCTTTCAAGTTTTGGTTCGCACTCTTTGTTTTCTGCCCAAGCCCGCACAAGATTCGGCCAACAAGGTCATTTTGAAGAGGGGGTGGGAGGGCGGGCGTAATTTGGGTCAAACGTTGGACAATTCGAGTGACCGATAATTTTTGGATTTCTTTTTTGTTTGTTTTTGCAAAATGTGTCTCCAAAAAAGTGTAATAAAATAATTATGACGCCATCCTTCGTGCTCTCGTCGGCCATGGCAACTTTTGAAGCCAGCTGTGCAGTGCGGGTGCCATTTTGAGGAAATGACCCGGGTCACGTATTGGACACCAAAGGAAGAACGGATCAGGACGGCCAACTCTTGCCAACGCGCGCGTGGTGGTCGTTAAGGGATCGGCAATAATCGTAACAGTTCCAGGGCACATTTGCACACTGCAATGGCCAACCTAGCGCGTTTAGCTGTGGGATGCAACAGAGATGACCGTGTGCGGCCATTCCCGGAATGGTGGTGCATAAAACGATTTGTAGAGCTTTTTGGGCGGGAATGTTGGCACAGTGTCAACATTTGTGATTCTGGATTTCGTTGAATTCAAATGTTGCTTTAAGTCTATCAAAAAAAAAAAATACTCACCGGTATCGCCTCGCACATGGCCGCCCCGTCGGCGATCGCCCCGAACGGACCGGCCCCCGGACCTCCGAGCATCGCCGCGACCGCCCCGCCCGCCCCGTCCTCGTTGCAGTTGGCCAGTTCCGCCAGGAAGGGAGGCCGCGGCGGCGGAGGAATCAGAAACTCCGGAGGTGGTCCCGGGCCGCCGCACTCGTCCTGGCCACAGTCTAGGTCCAGATCCAACATTTCCCACATTAACGACGACGGCGACGACGATCACCACACTGCGCCCTTAACGCCGGCTTGGGCTGGGCTGGAGTGTCCGACCGGTGGCCACCGTGGCACGCTGGTTCCCGGGGGTTGTTCCCCGGGGAGGACTGGCGACTGAACTAGGGGGTCACTTCCACAGACGAGTGACGGTTTTGTTTTCTGTGAAGGAGAGAAGAGCAGAAATGATGAACATTAATTAGAGAAGTTCTCAGGGACAATAGAGCAATTTCAGCTCCAGCGTAAGTTATTTACATAGGTATTTTTGTATTTTGTAATTTAAAACGATTTTTTTCGTTCAATTTTTTTTAAGGAAATAGTCTAAGATGTAATAAAAAGACTCACAAAAATGCAGAATGGTATATCTGTCCTAAAAAAAAAAATCAAAAATCATTTGCTAGAACTGTTTTTTAGAAAAGTGGTCTAAACGTCAAAATACTCAAAACTCGATATTGGATTTTAAACCTTGGATTAGGGTAAGAGCCTAATAATTAAGAATAAGAACTTTTTTCAAGCAACAATAATCGATTCATTAGTTCTATTTATAGCCGGGACCGTGGTGTAGGAGTAAGCGTGATTGCGTGGCATTTTTCGAGACGAGATTTGTCTGATCACGCCTTCCGTCGGAAGAGAAGTAAATGTTGGCCCAGGACTAACCTAGAAGTTAGGTCGTTAGCTCAGCCCAGGTGTAGGAGTCGTCTCCCTGGGTCCTGTCTCGGTGGAGTCACTGGTAGGCAGTTGGACTAACAATCCAAAGGTCCGTCAGTCCGAATCCCGGGGTGGATGGAAGCTTAGGTGTAAAAAGAGGTTTGCAATTGCCTCAACAATCAAGCCTTCGAACACCTAGTTTCGAGGAGGAATCTCGCAATCGAGAACGCCAAGGCAATGCTGTAGAGCGAATAATTTGATTTGATTTTTTTTTTGATCTTAGTTCTATATAAAAACGTTTGCAATACTTTTTAGTAGACGTCGAGCTACTGTCGTGTTAGATCCGGAAAGCTGGCTTATTTTGAAATTATTGTTTGACCACAAGAACCAGGATTTTTTTAAATGAGCTTTGAGAAATTTCGAAATAGACAGACAAATTATTTATAGTATATATTTTACCACTTTTTTTCTTTGTAAACTCACAAAAAAATTATCGAAAATATAAGAATGCTCTGAAACGTCAATCTCTGGTTGTGAAAATGAGTTTTTTTAAGTGCTGATGTTCAAAGGATGATTTGTGTGCAGAGGGTGACGAGCGGGAATTCCCGGGAAATTGACCATATTTGGACCTCTCGATTACCGGAAAATTTGGTCGAGACACCTGGGAAATTTTATACTTATAAATATCGATACAAAATCATATAAATTAATTTAAAAAATAAAAAATAGGAAAAATCGACATTATTTAGAACATTCGATATTAAATGTTAGATGTTTAAGATCAAATAAATCAATATCCTTTCAGTTTTTCAGCATTTCTAATCTTCTTATTCAGAATGAGTAAATTCTAACTAGTAAAAAAATTCCAATAATTATAATTGAGAGAAGTCAAAAAAAAAAGTTTGCACCCTAAAATTTATTGTTTTTCTAAAATCTTGTTTTTCAGATTCAGAGAAAAAAATCAAAAGGTAGAAATAGTTTTACAAAATAATGAGGCTACTTTAACTTTTATGGCTTGAATTTTCAAAAAAAAAATAAGTAAAATTATGAAGTAGTTGTAGTTTATTGAAAAGAAACAAATTCATTACTTTTCATTTTTAACTACTGGCACTATTTGAATAGTTAGAAAATTCCCGGGTACCGGGAATTCCCGGGAAATTGAAAATGTCGAGAATCGTCACCCTCTATTTGTGTGTAAAACTGACAAGAAAGACCATATGTTTAGCAACAGTACAAATATCAAATATTGCTCAAAACAGAAGTTTTGTCGAGATCAAAAATAAAAGAAAAAAAACATTGCAATTTCAGCAAAACAGCTTTTCTATGAGACCTCGAATAACGATTTTTTATTTTTGCATTTTTCAGTAGGCTAGAACTGACAAAATATATTTATTAAAAAAATTATGTTTTCTGATAAATTTTGTGTTTTTTTTTTTGCAAAGTTGTAAATATTGAAAAGAAGAATTTAGAGAAAAATTCGATCTTTGAAAAATAAACATTCTTGAATTCTAGCTTCAAAAATGATTTGAAAAAAAATCGTACATTTTGAAGTTGAAATCGATGAAGTTTTACGAAAATGCGAGCAATTTCAAGATTTTTTATGTTTTTTTGGACCTCAAACTTCAATGCCCGTTTTACCTCACTTCCCTTGGTTGTAGAGGGCTCATATTCGGCATGAGTTCATCTCATGTATAAAAAAACAAACGCTGAAAGTTTCATTCAAATCGGAGCACCTCGCTACAACCTCTAGAACAAACCGAGAAAAACTACAACAACTGCCTCTTGAATATTTACATAATAATAGAATTTATAATTTTTTTTTTGAGCGACAAATGTAGCAATACTCATTACGTTGCCGAAGACATTTATTAAATCAGAGACCTTTCTCAAGAAACCACATTTTGAAATGTATAAAGGTTTGTAGAGATTAACAAATTATGTAAATGGAATGGAAGGATGCAGTGCGTGGCCGAATGGTTACGCTGTCCGCTTTGTAAGCGGATGATTCTGGGTTCGATTCCCATCTGCTCCAACCTTCCATCGGATGAGGAAGTGAAATGTCGGTCCCGGCCTTGGTTGTTAGGCCGTTAAGTCATTCCAGGTGTATGAGTCGTCTCCATGCCATAAGTACAAACAACACACCAAACCAAGCCTACTCCGGTGGAATCGCTGGCGGCGGTTGGACTCGCAATCCAAAGGTCGTCAGTTCAAACACTGGGGTGGAAGGTTCCTTGGAGTAAAAAGAGGTTTGGGTGCTCTCTCCATTCAAGCCTTCGGACTCCTAGGTTCGAGCAGAAACTTGCAATAGAGACCACAAAAGACCCGGGGGTCGTTAATGTGGATAGTTTGATTTTTTGTAAATGGAATGCTTAGTTAAAAGGAAAGTACTGACAAAGTTTTAGTCAAAGTGAAATAAATGTTTTATTCATAAATTCTATTATGCTGCTTTCAATTTTATGAAAACACTATTATTTCTTAATTTTTACGTTTTGTACAGATCTGTGCGCGTTATACAATATATTGTGATTAATTTACAAACAATTTTTCAACATTTTTCTATGAAAATTTAAATTTTAGTAAAAAAAATTCCACCTATTTTTTTAGGGAAAGTCAAAAAGGGGGCGGGGCGAAAAACTTGGAATAAAATTTGCAATGGCCTAATAAAAAAAAAAATTACTATTTTACTTATTATTTTAGGTAAAACTACAAAAAAGAGGGCATATTCAACCATAAAATTTTAAAACTGTCCAAAATTGAACCTTTTTCAATGAGTACTGTACTGTACATATTACAGATACTTGAATAACCTTACTGCCCTGTCCTACCCTTAGGGCATCAAATTTTCCCGGGTTTCAAATTTCCCGGGAAATGGAAAAGTATTTTGCCTTCCTCACTGAGGTAAGGCTATAATCCTGCTCGAAAAATGAACTTTAGAAAAACAGCTCGTAGACCTATATTCATGTATACCTATCGACTCAGAATCGAAAACTGAACAAATGTCTGTGTGTGTGTGTGTGTATGTGTGTGCGTATTCCCCTTGGTGCTCAAAATTCTTGCCACGTTTTCTCGGCACATGCTGATCCGATTTGAGTCAAACAAGTTGCATTCGATTCGTTGCGGTGCCCCATTAGGGCGTAATATGGTTGTATGGAAAAAAAAATAAAAATGTCAAAATTTAGCGAGCACAGCAATTTTTCAGTTTCATTTGGGTCCTGAACATCTCCCCAAAGTTTGGGAACGATTGGTTTAGTCCTCGCTTTGCGCAAAGCGATTCACTTTTCCATATAAATTTGTATGGGAAAACCCATTTTTTTGGATTTTGATATTTATAAAATCCACGTTTCACGCTGTAATAAAGCCGGATTCATATTCGGATGCTCTGGAAGGTGCTCTACAACTTTCCCGAAGAGAGTATGGTGCTAACTTGCTCCTAAAAAAAGATACAGCGTGTTCAAAACTCGTCTAAAACGTGATTTTCGAGCAAAAAACACGTTTTAGACGAGTTTTGAACACGCTGTATCTTTTTAGGGCACCATACTCGAAAGTTGTGAGCACCTTCCAGAGCATCCGAATATGAATCCGGTTTTATTACAGCGTGAAACGTGGATTTTATAAATATCAAAATCCAAAAAAATGGTTTTTCCCATACAAATTTATATGGAAAATCGAATCGCTTTGCGCAAAGCGAGGACTAAACCAATCGTTCCCAAACTTTGGGGAGATGTTTAGGACCCCAAAAGGAACTGAAAAATTGCTGTGCTGGAAAATCGATTCTGATATTACACCCTAGTGCCCCATACTGCACTATTGAATTGTTTGAAGATACGATAAGTAGTTCAAAAGTTACGTATAAAAAAGTGTCAGAGTTGACACTTTAAGTCACTTATCTATATGAAAACTACGTCCGGATCCATCATCCAACCCATCGTTAGTTAGGTAATCAAAAGACCTTTCCAATGAGTTCAAAACATTGAAGATCTGGCAACCCCGTCTCAAGTTATGACCACTTAAGTGATATTTATGAACTTTTTTGATGCCGGATCTCACTTAAATGTATGTAAACTATGTCCGGATCCATCATCCGACCCATATTTGGTTAGATAATCAAAAGAATTTTCCAATGAGTCCAAAACATTGAAGATCTGGAAACCCTGTCTCAGGTTATGACCACTTAAGTGATATTTATGAACTTTTTTGAAGCCGGATCTCACTTAACGTGAAGACTTCCATCATTGCCATGATTTTTCGTTCAAAGATATAAATTTTGCGTAGCTTTCAATATTTTGACAAAATTCCTTCTACAAGTTGTTTAGAATAGTGCCCTACACATGTTGATTCCTTTTGGTAACGATTATCCCATTCCTTGCAAAGGTATGGAAATCGTCATTAATCAATGATTGCCAACTAGGACGTCAATGATTGTACCACAAAATTATATAAATTTTCAAACGCATTTGATTTAGACCAAAAATTCTTTTAGTGGCTTCAAGAAGGCAACAACCGGCACATGCTGATTCCTTTTGGTGAAGAAATTCGTTAAATTGAATTTAATACAGAATATTTTATAGTGATGATAAATTTTCTTCGAAAATGATCAACGGCTTCACCTTAAATGTATGTAAACTATGTCCGGATCCATCATCCGACCCATCGTTCGTTAGATAATCGAAAGACCTTTCCAACGAGTCCAAAACATTGAAGATCTGGCAACCCTGTCTCAAGTTATGACCGCTTAAGTGACATTTGTGTATTTTTTTTTATTGAGAAATAGATGGAATTTGTGTCCAAACCCATCATATCACCAAATGTTGGTAAAAAGTGAGGAAGGCACCAACCACATAGGTGGATTAAGTTAGTTTTTCAATTCAAAACAATGAAAATGACATTCAATGTTGAATTATGTTAACGGTGCACATCATCAACCAGAGCTTTTGCACCCAGATTTTTATTGCAGACATTTTAGTATCTTAAAAATTATCGGTAATATCGAAATATTTTTTTATTCATCCCCATTTTCATTCACAAAGTAATTTACAACAAAGTTTGACTAATTTTACAATCCCGTTGTTGCAGGATAGGGTCCGTAAGTTTATCAATTTTGAAATAAGAAGAAAACAACTTCCTTCGTTGCTATGCACCCTTAATTGATTTATGCATTTCGAGTTTGATGTTGTGTACAACAAATATTTTTCAAATGATACGCCAACTGGGACAAATCAGAACTACAGTCTTAATAAGGGCAGTATATTTCACAGCAAAAAATTTTAAAATTGGTTTGCAAATTTTGCTGTTCTGTTCCTGTTTGATCCAAAATCAATAAAAATATCAAAGAAAAAATAATAAAATATAACAATTTATAACGAAAAACACAAATTTCCTCAAAATATTGAAAATATATAAAATTACATTGACAGTAAATAAAGAGCTAGGCGTTTTGCGGATCTTTATACAAAAAAAATATTTTTTTCCTGAATCCTGAAACTGGCAAAAGTATATAAATTCCCGTAATTCGGGAATTCCCGGTTTTGGAAAAATTACGGGAATTCTGACCTGGAAAATCCTGGGATGGACACACTAACTAGAGTAGTAAAAAAATGTGTGAGTTTCAGGTTTTTCAAACACATAATATTGTCTTGCCACCCCTCTGTTTTTCTATATCGTTGTCCAAATCCGTTAAAAGCTTCTCCGAATCATCCTAATTGAAAAATTAATTCCATTTGTCCAACAAAGCCCACGTCTAACAGATCTCTATTTTTTGTAGCAAAACCAACAAATTCCAAAAAACCCCCCTCCAGCAGGTCATGCCTTTGGGCCCGGCAAAAAGGATTCACAAATAGACTCAAACACGAAAAAAAAACCGTAAAATAAAAGAAAAGAGAAAAACAATCTGCGGAATCATCCATTTTAAGGGATTATCATATGATTTATTTGCGTCACGCTCCGATTGCGAACGCTGTGCGCGCCATCGGCCCCCGGGTGAACAGGACATTTTCCCAAAGTGGATTGTCACTTTCTTGCGCTTCCAGACGATTTTCCGTGGGAGCACGTGGATTTTCCTCGCTCACTCTCGCAAACTATACTCAACAGAGAAAAAAGCTTGCAATTTGAGATATATTTTTTTTAAATGTTAAATATTGTGTTTTGCTTAACTTTTTAGTAATTCGTTTTTATGAATTTAAATCCCAATTTTTAACTGTGCTTTTCTGACGTCTCAGCTTTAGACAAAAAAAAACTGCACAAATTTCAAGACCTCTTGGAAAGCTGCTTTCCCTTCGATCCCACAAAAAAAAAAAGACAGACCACCTTAATGAAGGCATAAAATTTCCAATTATCACGGCTGCGCGATAATTAATCGGGAAAACGCACCGCTTTCCGAACTTGGGAAACCGCGAGGCCATGATTGAATGGAAATTGTGGGTGAAGCCAGGGTGGGGAAATTGATGCCGCTCGGTAGGGAATTTTAATTTCCGCCCACCGGGCGATGATGGTTGAACAGAGAGAAAAAATCGAACTCCACGCCGGATAGCAACAGATGCTGGTAAAAAAGCTCCGCGAAATTGTCGTCATCTAGAGGGGTGATGAAATTGATGCCGCCACAACCTGTTGTGGGGTTTGTGGGGAGAATGGTTCTGTTTTAACAATTTGATGTTTATTTTCTTGTTTGTTTTAGAGTTCAGTTTGTTCAACTTTTGTTCAACGAATTAATTCTCTTGTTTATTTTTTTCAATTATTTTTAATGTCTGTCAATTTGTTGCACTTCTCAGTAGTCTGGTTCCAGCAAAAATGTTTTCATCACAGCTTTAACATTCATGTTGCGCTCGTCACATACCAGACCGGCAGACCGACACACACACGCACAACCACAGCCAACATTTTCCGCGTCGTAATTTTTTTTTTTTTTTTTTTTTTTTAATTAAATATGTCTTTATTGAACTTTCTTATAATAATTACATTTCATTTACATTCTAAGTGGTATGGCTACATGCTCTTCATCTTTGTTATATTTTTCGTTTTCTTATTAACTGTTCACATTCATTTATTTACTTCAAATTGTTTTACATTTTTGCATTGAATCGAATACATTTGGGTAAAAAAGAAAAAAATCACTTTAACAACTAATCCTAACTTAAAACTAAAAAAGCAAATTCATTGAAATATTCAAAATCATTAGAACGAGTAAACTACGAACTGTATTTTAAGATAAATCCTCCAAGCGTTCTTACTTGTTCCGCACGAGTTTTGCAACCACGCAGTGTTGTTGTCATCTCGATGAAAATGTTCAAAAGTTCTTGTGGTGAAAACAGGTCACTGCTGCCTTCATCCGTTGATGCTGGTTGGTTTTCCCTCGGTTGCTGACTGAAGCCAGGAGGTGTTGTATTCTCTGCAACTTTTTGCCGCTGATTCAACGGCAATGGCTGCAGATTTGGAACCACTCGAACAGGTCCCGCTCCTGGTGACGCCAAAGCAGGAAAATCCACGTCCGTGTATGCTGGTGGTGTTTTGCGACGGTTTGGTTGGTGCCTCGTCGTCGCTTGCTGCCGAATTTTCACAAACTCAGCTCGTTTTGGGCAGCTTCGATTCTTGGTAGAATGGTCGCCGCCGCAATTGAAGCATTTCGCTTCGATGTTCTCGTTGATTGTTTGGCAAGCTTGAGTTTTGTGCTCACCTCCGCAGGTTGCACAACGACTCTTGATGAAACAGTTCCTTCCACCATGTCCAAACTGCAAGCAGTTCGAACATTGCGTCACGTCACGGTGCACTGGACGATAACGTTCCCAAGTCACGATGATGTTGAAAATTGCCCGAACGGCTTTCAGCTCAGACGGCGTTGTCGATCCTTTCTCGAGATGAACCAGGTACAGTTGATAACGATACTTGATGTCCTTGTTGTGTCTCGTCATCTTGAAGACTTCGATCACGTTCAACTTAAGAGTTTTGAGCTCTTCTTTCAGCACACTCACATCCATGTCGTACAGGCCTCGGAGGACCTGTTTCATGGGGCGTTTACCTGGATCGTCATGGCTGTAGTATTCAATCTTTGTGTTGTTCAGGAAATCCCGAACGTAGTTGTAATTCTTTCTAGTAGGTAGCAGAATTTTGAGTCCATCAGCACACAAGCGAATGGAAGCTCGTAAAGCACCAGATTTGATAAACCCGGTCAGCCACTTTCGCACCGAATCCGATGACGATGTTTTCACAAAAATGGGTGGCAACTTTTCCCGCCGTTCAAATTCTTCCTTCTCACTCACGTCCACAGGGAGGGTAGCGAACTGGTTTCCAGACGAATTTTGAGCGTCCTTGCACAAACTGCCTGGCTTTGCAGGTAGCGCTTCGGCATTCTTTAGCTTCTTCAAATCTGCCGATCCTGCTGGTGAGGACCGCCTCTTTTTCTTGCCGTGAGGCATTTTTTGCACTTTTAAAGCACTTTTCAGGAGCTAATATCCAGGAGTACCTCACTGATCGGTGGTCCACAAGGGAGTGCGCGTCGTAATTTTCGCGCATAAAAGCTACATATTTTCCTCGAAAAGCTCGCGGAATGTTGCTGCAGCTGTGCGCAAACACAGCCTGCTTTTCCGAGACTTTAGTGACCGCGCTCCAAATTTGCAGCGCTGAACCTGACACGGGTACGGTCTGACCGTGACTCTGTTTGTTGTGGCTGGTTGGAATTCCGGAAGTTTGGTGTCCCACCCCCCCCGGAACAAAGTGACCACGGTCGAATTAATTGTGCGACGGCGTCGTATCGAGTTCAGCTGATTAAATCCTCGCGCGCGAGTACCTCGCAAGTCCCATTCTCTCTTCATCATTCATTCATCTCCATGGTCACGGACGTCAAGCCCTCGGTGTCACGTTCCGCGGGAAATCCCGGGGTTGGTGCACTTTCGCTGACGAATACTGTTGGATGTTGAAGGAACTCGTTAGTGGTTCGAGTAATTTACAGAGTTGGAACTCTGTCGGATTACGAGAGCAACGATTACACGGAGTCAGTGCTGCCACGTGGAAACATGGAAATGATCATTTCTATGATTAAAAAAAGTGCTGCCAACACGATGGATATCAGGCGTCAGTGACTCGTTTCGTGTCACTTCGCTAAGCTTTCAACCCTGGAGTCCGGAACGAGCGCGTCCTGTTTATACAATGGTCCGCCGCATATTGAACCAAATCCATCAACCGGGAGTGCAGTTTTGAGTCATCCAAAATGGCAGCGTCCTTTCAAAAGGGGGCTCAACCTAGAAGCCCAAACTTTCCGATGTCACAACGTTCTTTTTTTTGGATGTGTTCAGGGGTTCACAGGAGTGCTTGCCACCGGTAACACCGGTTTTTTTTCTGAGCTGTCAACTGTGAAAAATAGAAGTTCTGTGTGATCTGGCGATTTTTTTAAAAGGATTTTAAATTCGACGAAAAAAAATATTGACATCAAATTTCAAGCCTGATTTTCGAAATTTTGACACTAAAATTATCGCAAAATACTTTTAACATCATTACAGCTATGCAAACAAGAAAATTTGCTAAATACCGTCATCTGGGGCGAAACGAGACACATGGAGGGAATTGGGACAGCAGTTTAAGCAATGTTGCAACCTAATATTTTGCTTTTTTGAAGTGGTTTAAACCAGATTTAGAGCAACAAAATGTGTTAATTCATTCCCAAATTTGAAGCGTTTAAGAGCTCTTAAACGTGTTTTCCCTTTTCAGACTTTAGTCCCGATTCACCGCAATTGACGTTATCAATTTATTCCTGAAATAAATTCTGTTGTCACAAAAATATAAATTTGAAAAAATATTAAGTAGTCTATTTTTGATTTAAAATGCAAAAATAGGCGTTATACAATCTATTGTAAATGGATTTAACAAGTTTTTTTTCTATGAAAATTTAAATTTTTGGCAAATAATTTGTTTTGCCCCCTGATTTTTTGAGGAAGATTGAAGGAGGGGATGGACAAAAAGTCGAAAAAAAATACAATGGTCTAATACAAATATAATAAATACAAAAATACAAAAATACAAAAATCCAAAAAAAAGAAAATACAAAAATACAAAAATGCAAAAATACAAAAATACAAAAATGGGTAATTCTCCGCCAACTCACACAGCAGCTGCCCCGACCCCTCTTCGATTTGCGTGAAACTTTGTCCTAAGGAGTAACTTTTGTCCCTGATCACGAATCCGAGGTCCGTTTTTTGATATCTCGTGACGGAGGGGCGGTACGACCCCTTCCATTTTTGAACATGCGAAAAAAGAGGTGTTTTTCAACAATTTGCAGCCTGAAACGGTGATGAGATAGAAATTTGGTGTCAAAGGGACTTTTATGTAAAATTAGACGCCAAATTTGATGGCGTACTCAGAATTCCGAAAAAACGTATTTTTCATCGAAAAAAACACTAAAAAAGTTTTAAAAATTCTCCCATTTTCCGTTACTCGACTGTAAAATTTTTTGGAACATGTCATTTTATCATTTTCATGTACTTTTCGAATCTACATTGGCCCAGAAGGGTAATTATTTCTATTAGAACAAAATTTTTCATTTTAAAATTTTGTGTTTTTTCTAACTCTGCAGGGTTATATTTTAGAGTGTAACAATGTTCTACTAAGTTGTAAAGCAGACAATTACAAAAAATTTAATATATAGACATAAGGGGTTTGCTTATAAACATCACGAGTTATTGCGATTTTACGAAAAAAAAGTTTTGAAAAAGTTAGTCGTCGTTGATCATGGCCGTTCATGGTCACCCGCGGCAGACACAGACGACAAAACAAAGAGAAACGCAAAAATTAACTTTTGCAAAACTTTTTTTTCTAAAATCGCGATAACTCGTGATGTTTATAAGTAAACCCCTTATGTCTATACATCAAAATTTTTGTAATTGTCTGCTCTACAACTTTGTAGAACATTGTTACACACTAAAAAATAACCCTACAAAGTTAGAAAAAACACGAAATTTTAAAATGAAAAAAATTGTTCTAAATGAAAAAATTACCCTTCTGGGTCAATGTAGATTCGAAAAGTACATTAAATCTTCTATCTATATATATAAAAATTTTTAACGGTTTTGTTCGAACGCGAATCAGTTCAATACGGAACGTCGGATCGAGGTGCTCTTTGTTGCGTTGGGTTCGCATAAGTCCAAGGAAGGTTTTTACGTTGATATTTTGACACTTTGGCCACTCTTGTTCCGAATCCGGAACACCTGCCGATTGTACGGGAAACGGTTCAAAAAAAGAAATTATGATCATAGGAGGCGTCAAGATAAGTTCAAAGAAAAAAAAATACAAAATGTCAAAAGGTGTAATTTTTCATGTAGTGAGTGAAAAGGAAAAATGTTTAAAAAAGCCGCAAAGTTTTAATTTTGTGAAATAGTTGTGAGTATTGTCGAATAAGTAAAAATATTAAAAGATTATCATTTATTTTAGGTTTGAGAAGAAAAAATAAGAAAAATAAGTCAGGACAAATGCAATGCAAATAAAGAAGAAAATGGCTGAATACGACATAAACAAGATAAGGAAAAGGAAACATTGTCTGGAATAAACAAAGGAAGAATGGAAAAAAGGTTACGAAAAAAACATGACGGGAAATTAAAATCGAAATAAACAAAAATGTAAAAAATTAAGAAGACATTTAAATTATGAAACAAGGTAGGATAAAAAAATATTTTAAAAAACACAAAAGTGCCGGCAGAACGAAAACTATTTTTTTGATTCTTTTTAAGAAGAATCAAATTGTTTTCAAATAAGTGATTAAAGGCAAACAGGATAGAAATATTGAAAAAGGTAAAAGATTACAAATAACAGATAAATTTAAAAACGAAGAAAAAGGATTGAAATAAAAAAAAGGATAGAAAAAAAAATAAAGTAAAAATAACCAAAGACAGTTTCATATTTTAACAAAAGCTTAACATTTCGTAACGTTACAACGCAGACTTTTAAGAAAGGTGCGTAGAAACAACACGAAAAAACTTAATGTGTATCTATGCTAAAAAAAAGAAAGATCTTCTCACGTGCATTTGACAAGAAAAGAAACATATTTTCAGGATATGACCAGCTTAAAAAATGGTAACTGTCCACCGGGGATTTTTGGAGTTACCAGAGGTGGTATCGAAGAGAATTTTAGCTGACTGAGGTGAATGATATAAATTTTTGGATTTTTGAAAAAGTTGATTTAGAAGCAATTCACTTTGTGGAATCCAATCACAACATCTATTTGGCCAAGTGCAATTATTTTAATAAACTGCCGACCACACACACCGAAATTTGCTCAGAATTAGATTCTGAGTCGATATGCATACGTTAAGGTGGACCTACAAAGAAAATAATATGTGAATTTACTCGACACGGAAAAATAAATCACACGTAAACTCAGTTGATGTAAACTAGAGATTAGACGTAAACGGTTGAATCACACGTAATAACATGTTTTTACGTATTATTTGTTGCTAATTTACAACAAATTGCATTTAAATTAAAATGATTAATGACGTGCAAAAGTGTTACATCATAAATGATGTAACATTCGGAAATATTTTTTTGAGTGTAGGAGGTCAAATAAAGATGTTAATTTTCGAGTGATTTAAAAAAAACCCTCATTGAGGTTAGAAAGGCAAAACTCACAATAAGCCCACTTTTCTCACAAAAGTGCAGACAGTAAGAAAATAAAGAACTTGCAGTTTTTGCTCTAGATTAAACTCTTACAGGTTCGTAAATAAACAAAAGTGAAAAAAGTGAAAAATGAAAAAAATGCAAAGAAAAGGAATTTAAAATGCAAAAGCGATGAGTGAAATAAAAAAAAATTGGAATGAGTTAGGAAAAACAAACGCAATACACTGTTGAGAAATTATTTAAATAAGTTTTGAAAATTGTAATTTCAAAATGAAAACAGTTAGATCTAAAAAAACAATTAACTTTGATATCAGAGCGCTTATAACTAGCACGCATTAAAACACTTTTAAAAAAGCAGCAATTTGCTGAACTAAAAATTTATCAACATTCAAAACTTTGTAAAATTAACATGAACATTTGTCGGTTTTCACAAGCTAACGTTCAGCCAGAAAATAATCTCAACTCACTGGATATCACAACGTCTTGCATTTTTCCGTCCATCGAAACTTTAACAGGCAAAATTTAAATTAAAAAAAAGAAAAGACAAACTTGCAAAACAAATTTCAACAAATTCCAAAACATTCTAAAAAAAAACAAACACAATGAAATCAGAAATTGTTCTTAGCAAAAAAAAAAAAAAAAGTTATAAATGTCAACACATAATTCCGTACAAACGCAAAATATAGGAAAAAATCCTTACAAAAATCCAGTCGGACAAAAATACTCGAGAGATTCAAAAATCCTTATGGTAAGGATAAAACCCGTACAGTAACAGAGAAACAGAACAAATAGAGTAACAGAAAAATAAATAAATAGACAATCTTGCTAACTTTAAATAAACCAAAAAAAGGGCAGGACGAAGTTTGCCGGGAAAAGCTTGTTTCCCATAAAATGACATGTTCCAACATTTTTTACAGTCAAGTAACGAAAAATGGGAGAATTTTTAAAACTTTTTTAGTATTTTTTTCGATGAAAAATACGTTTTTTTCGGAATTCTGAGTACGCCATCAAATCGGGCGTCTAATTTTACATAAAAGTCCCTTTGACACCAATTTCCATCGCATCACCGTTTCAGGCTGCAAATTATTGAAAACACCTCTTTTTTCGCATGTTCAAAAATGGAAGGGGTCGTACCGCCCCTCCGTCACGAGATATCAAAAAACGGACCTCGGATTCGTGATCAGGGACAAAAGTTACCCCTTAGGACAAAGTTTCACGCAAATCGAAGAGGGTTCGGGGCAACTTTTCCCGATTTCATGTGAGTTGGTAGAGAATCACCCAAATACAAAAATACAAAAATACAAAAATACAAAAATACAAAAATACAAAAATACAAAAATACAAAAATACAAAAATACAAAAATACAAAAATACAAAAATACAAAAATACAAAAATACATAAATACAAAAATACAAAAATACAAAATACAAAATACAAAATACAAAAATACAAAAATACAAAATACAAAAATAAAAATACAAAAATACAAAAATACAAAATACAAAAATACAAAAATACAAAAATACAAAAATACAAAATACAAAATACAAAATACAAAATACAAAAATACAAAAATACAAAATACAAAATACAAAATACAAAAATACAAAAATACAAAATACAAAATACAAAAATACAAAATACAAAATACAAAAATACAAAAATACAAAATACAAAAATACAAAAATACAAAAATACAAAAATACAAAAATACAAAAATACAAAAATACAAAAATACAAAAATACAAAAATACAAAAATACAAAAATACAAAAATACAAAAATACAAAAATACAAAAATACAAAAATACAAAAATACAAAAATACAAAAATACAAAAATTGTTATGCTTTATGTTTTATGTTTTATGTTTTATGTTTTATGTTTTATGTTTTATGTTTTATGTTTTATGTTTTATGTTTTATGTTTTATGTTTTATGTTTTATGTTTTATGTTTTATGTTTTATGTTTTATGTTTTATGTTTTATGTTTTATGTTTTATGTTTTATGTTTTATGTTTTATGTTTTATGTTTTATGTTTTATGTTTTATGTTTTATGTTTTATGTTTTATGTTTTATGTTTTATGTTTTATGTTTTATGTTTTATGTTTTATGTTTTATGTTTTATGTTTTATGTTTATGTTTTATGTTTTATGTTTTATGTTTTATGTTTTATGTTTTATGTTTTATGTTTATGTTTTATGTTTTATGTTTTATGTTTTATGTTTTATGTTTTATGTTTTATGTTTTATGTTTATGTTTTATGTTTATGTTTTATGTTTTATGTTTTATGTTTTATGTTTTATGTTTTATGTTTTATGTTTTATGTTTTATGTTTTATGTTTTATGTTTTATGTTTTATGTTTTATGTTTTATGTTTTATGTTTTATGTTTTATGTTTTATGTTTTATGTATTTGCAATGATTACAAAATTAAACCTAACTGGAAGGCTTCACTTAGTGAGCTCAATAATCATACAAATAGTTGACAAATAAAAATAACAAAGTGCTAGTCCAGCATTCACATTTGATTTGTAATTCAATTATGTTTGCTCAATCGTGCTGGAAATGCTTGCAAGCATTTGTTTTCCCCCAACTGCAAATTCAAAAATACAAAACAAAACATCGCAAATATCCCTCCACCCCCCTCTCTCCCCCTTCCTGGTTGTGAAATGAGTTCGGGTTTTAGAGGAGCCCCAAAATGGGCGAAAGTTTTTTAACTTTTTCTTTCCTGCTTAACTGATGATGGGCGAGAGGGGGTGACTTGAAACAGTGCACCTGGTGGTGAAAGCTTTGCCAAAAGAATTGGGTTGAGAGTTTATTGATTTTCCCGGTACTCGTTGCTGTTTGTTGAGTTGTTCTGGCGTGTGTCGCTCAGCACTTTAAATCTGAATTTAAAGCGATTCCTCCAAGTCCTAAAAGGACCTAACATCATTGAAAATGTCATGTAGGGCTTTGGCGAATAATTGCGACCTTCTAGGCTCAAATTCTCTCAACACGTTGCCGGAGGTTCTGCACATTTTCCCACGTATGCATGTTGAATGAGCCGGTGTGGTCTCGAGGATCCACTCTGCTGCAGGCATTTCACGGTACATCACCCTCGACTCGTTTGTATTGTAACGAGGGAATCATGCAGCAATCAGCGGACTGCAAAAAAAAAGTCTGCATGGAAATGCTTCCGAGTTTTTTGTGCGTGTGATGACCACCAACTACCTCGTTGAATTTGATGCCAGCAGTGGATAAAACACGAAATATTTCCAAAAAGAATCCAAATAAAAAATCTCAACTATCGAGAATCGAACCCGAGCATTTTGGATCTGTTCAAGGTCGCCTTACCCTTGTGCCACGACGGCTACAAGGAAGAAAAAGGCAGCACGCTACATTTTCATTGGAATAATAACAATTTTCGATTAACACAAAGTTGAACTTTATTCGTTCAAAATACATAAATCGTCAAAAATTGCCAACACTGTCTGCGCGGATCGGTTACCGCTGCTGGTGAAAAGCTCCCCGAAAAATCCCGCCAGTTTTTTTCCTACGAATAAAAAAAAAACAGTCCTGTAACCAAGCGTTTCCATGAACGACCGGGGGCTCGTCAATCGGAATTTATCGAACATGTTAGCGGTTTCGAGGCGAGTTGAGCGAGTACCAAATTTACTGCAGCCAAAAATAAAGAAACATAAAAATAAACTAGCGGAAGCTGTGATGATGAAGCATGTTCACTTTTTTTTTGTGGGAACAAATTTTGATTTTTTTTGTTGCCATCAGGCAGTGTAAAAAATTGACGATTTCAAAAGCTTTTTTACGCACTCAACATGAAAATTGAATATCTTTACAATTTTTAACAGGAGTTTAAAATGAATACAATTGCTTTTTTTTGTGAAATCGCGATAACTCGTGATGATTACAAGAAAATCCCTTAAACATTAACATTTTTGTAATTGTCTGCTCTACAACTTTGTAGAAAATTTTACACTTCAAAAAGTAGCCCTGCAAGTTTAGAAAAAAAAAAAACAATATTTCAAAATGAATAAGGCCGTTGCAAATATTTTTCAAAGTTTATGGATTCGTGATCAGGGACAAAAGTTAACCCGAAGGGCAAAGTTTCACGCAAATCGAAGAGGGGTCGGGGTTGGCGGAGAATGACCCATAGGCGTTTATCCTTTGCTCACCGCATCGGTGTGATAGCCGAGCTGGCTAAAGCGTCAGTCCGTGAGTGCTGGGTTGAAATCCCGTCGGTTGCAACTTGCAACATTTTTTTTTGTGTGAAGAAAAACTGTGGGTCCCGTACATTGCTATTGAATTGATTGAAGTTTCGATAAGTAGTTCAAAGGTATGTATAAAAATGAGTTTCCACATATATCTGGATCTCACTTATATGCACGTAAACTATGTCCGGGTTTATCATCCAACCCATCGTTGGTTAGGTAATCGTAAGACCTTTCCAACGAGCCCAAAACATTGAAGATCTGGCAACCCTGTCTTGAGTTATGGCCACTTAAGTGATATTTATGAACTTTGCGCAAAGCGATTCAATTTTCTCTGGAAAAAAAACTATTTTTTTGGATTTTGATATTAATAAAATCCACGTTTCACGCTGTACTAAAACCGGATTCATATTCGGATGCTCTGAAAGGTGCTCTACAACTTTCCCTCAAAACTCGTCTAAAGCGTATCAAAAATCCAAAAAATGTTTTTTCCTATACAAATTCTCATAGATAATTGAATCGCTTTGCGCAAACTGAGGAATGTTAATACATGAAACAATCGTGAAATTTTCCGATCTTTTCGAAAAAAATATTTTCAAAAATTTAAAATCAATACTAACATTTTAAAAGGACCAAACATTGAATATTACACCCATTTAAAATGTTAGTCTTGATTTAAAAAATTTCAAAATATTTGTTTCGAAAAGATCGGATTTCACGAATATTTCATGTATTAACACTGAAAATCGGACCATTAGTTGCTGAGATATTGTCATTAGAAAATGTTGGGTTATTTTGGTGAGATTAAGAAAACTTCAATTTTCGTGTTTCTTTTTCATAAAGCGGCTCTATCTCAGCAACCCGAGGTCCAATCTTCAATGTCTCTTAGACAATTTTATAGCAAATTTTCTGAACTTTTCAAAAAAAATATTTTTAGAAATGATCACTCATGGTCACTATTTTTTTAAATTGAAAAACTGCAAATATTTCGCTAAAATCAAACTTTCGGTGGCTATATCTTGAAAACGGAGCCCTTTATCAAAAAATCTGCAGAGTACTTTTTGATTGCAAATTCAATTTTGCATTAAAAAATAATGTCAAACTTGTTTTTGCATGAAACTTAGATTTTTCCAAAAATCACTATTTTTTCAAAAATTCATAACTCGGCGGCAGATTTTTTGACCATGTTTCTCTATGGCGCAAAAGTTGCAGATTTTTGTCCCCTAAAACATATCAAAAAATCTCGAAAATCAAAAAATACTTATTTTGGGAAATTGAGTTTTAGTAAAAAAAAAGTTGATAAAAAAATCTGCAAATTTTTTTTCCGTGTACCTATTTTTTTTCTCAATAGTCCTCAACAATACCTAGAACTTTGCCCAAGACACCAAATTGATCAGAAAATTCACTCAAAAGTTACAGCTGTTTGAATATTTACATACAATTTTTGTATGGACAGCAGCCAAAATTGTATGGAGACTTGTATGGGTGAACCAATGACACAAAATAGCTTATTTGGTCATAGGGAAGGCCCCCACAAAGTTTGAGCCAAATAAAAAAATACAAATAAAATCCATTTCCGGTTTTGGTAGAGAATTGCTCAGATATAGCCATCGAAAGTTTGATTTTAGCGAAATATTTGCAGTTTTTCGATTTTTAGAAATAGTGACCATGAGTGATCACCGAAAACAACCGCAATATTTGCCAAGCAAATATAAACTACATCGCTCTTTTCAAACAGTTAGAAAAACATAAAAGTTTGTACCACTTTTTGCGGATAAAACAAAAACACTAAATATTTACCATCACTCAACGCACTCAAACCAAAGCCCGATTACCACTTTGTGCTGCTCTTTCACACTTTGTTACAACTCCCACTCCGAAATCGTAAGTCCGCACCTCCCCCACCCCCTCTTCACACCGGACTCCCCACCGTTTGAAGGGACCAGGGCTTGTAATTAAAATTGTCAGCATCGGCGTGGAATAATTCGAAAACGATGTAATCACGTGTTGCAGAGGGGAGTTGGTAAGGAGGGGGGGGGGGTGTTTTGGAGCATTGAATCGATAATTCTGGGATGCATAAAAGCTCTCTTGCGCATCGCGATGGACGGCCACGTCGAAAAAGCTCAACATAGCCGATGTTGGGTTCGAGTCTAGTTCGAGGAATGTTTACATTGGCTAAGGTGGGGGGACCTATATTGGTTTTGTTTTATGTTGTTACATTGTTTTTGCAAACCTTTCAAATAGTTCAAAAGTGTTTTCTTCCTGATGTATTTTTTTTATTTGTGTTTATTTCCAATCTAATTTATTGTTTTTTTGCAATTTATTTAAAAAGTTCCAACATAGCACCATCCTCCATAGCTCGTTCACGCGCTTGTACGGGGCACTCAGAGAAATATTATTTGTTAATGTTTTTGTTTGTTAATACCCATTTTCCGAAAACGTACACACTCTCCCATGCACGCACAAGCGCAACATTTAAATGCATTTTTCATGTTGTTTTTGTCTGTTTGCTTGTTGTCATCGGTCCGAGGCCAGCGGTCACCACTTGTGGCCACTCAGTGGTCCCCCTACCCATACCCCTCCTCGGGCCGAACTGCGGTTGAGTCCTGTAATGCCGTTTGCTGCAGCAGGTGGGGTAAATTGGCACACACACACAGACACATTATCTGCCGTGGTTGCACAATGTTTGTGCAACAATCGTGTGTTTGAAGGGGGGGGGGCTTGGTTAGGATCTGCAACATATGTTTTGTCTGTGGGCCCCCACCCCGACTCTCTTTTTTAAGAGCGAGCTCATTTTGTGGCTTTCCAACCGACCGCAATCTCGAAACTGGAAAACCTCAACAATTCCAATCATTGACAGCCAGGAGTGCACTATCATTGATTGGGGTAAATCCAGCGGAAAAAAAGTTATAACACGGAATGATACAACTAGATTGTTTCTAAGCACATCGATAGTAAGCATGTATAGAATAAACAGTAAATTTCACGCTTATATAACATCTGGGAAAGTACACAGAAAAAAAAGTTGAATTTTGGAATGTTGAAAATTTTCGGACTTTTAACAGTGATAACTCGTTAAATCACAAATTGTATATTGTCAAACAAAAATGTTTGTGAGCCCTCTTCAAATGCTGGGGATGATTTAAAAATTTAGAAAATATTTTTATTCGGGAAAATTTCACGATACTTTCATTTTTGACATTGAAAAATGGACGCATATTTGCTTAGTTACTTAAAAATTCAACGCTATTTTGGTGATGTAGGGAAAATCTCATTTTACTTGTGTAATTTTCGTGGTTTTTGGATGGTTTCGAGTCTGATTATCAGCAACAATTGGCCAAATCTTCAATAGCTTTGGAGCAAATTTATTGTAACCTCTTCAGAAAAAAATATGATAAGGGGTAGTTAAGTTTGGTCACGACTATTACAGGTAAAAATAACGTTATAAGCAAACAAAAAAAAAACAATTTTTACTGTATATAGCTCGAAAATGAGGCCAGATATCGATTGCAAATATGATCTTACATCTAAAAATATGTTTTTATATTTAAAAAAAAAATCATGCTATAAAGGTGTAATTATTTGTTTTGTGTGAAATGACCAATGAAAAACTAACTTAATCCAACTTGATGCCTTCCTCATTTTTAATATAAGTGGTTTGCTAGCTATTTTTTTTAGATCCAGAAAAATAAGTACACATATAGAACTTAAGTGGTCCTAACTCGAGACAGGGTTACCAGATCATCAATGTTGTGGACTCGCTGGAAAGGTCTCTTCATTATCTAACCAACGATGGGTCGCATGATGGATCCGGACATCGTTTACATACATTTAAGTGAGATCCGGCTTCAAAAAAGTACATAAATATCACTTAAGTGGTCATTGCTCGAGACAGGGTTGCCAGATCTTCAATGTTGTGGACTCGTTGGAAAGGTCTCTCGATTACCTAACCAACGATGGGTCGGATGATGGCACCGGACATCGTTTACATACATTTATGTAAGATCCGGCTTCAAAAAAGTACATAAATATCACTTAAGTGGTCATAACTCGAGACAAGGTTGCCAGATCTTCAATGTTGTGGACTCGTTGGAAAGGTCTCTCGATTACCTAACCAACGATGGGTCGGATGATGGATCCGGACAACGTTTACATGCATATAAATGAGATCCGGATATATGTGAAAACACATTTTTATACATAACTTTTGAACTAGTTATCGAAACTTCAAACAATTCAATAGCGATGTATGGGACCATGAACCAAGTCGAATACAACCGGTTTGATCAAAATTGGTTCAGCCAGTGCTGAGAAAACTCAGTGAGAATTTTGGTCACATACATACATACACACACACATACACACACACAGACATTTGTTCAGTTTTCGATTCTGAGTCGATATGTATACATGAAGGTGGGTCTACGACGTTTTTATACAAAGTTCATTTTTAGAGCAGGATTATAGCCTTACCTCAGTGAGGAAGGCAAAAATGGGTAATATTTTAGAGTGTGACTATTTTTTCTTAGAATTTCCAAGCATCAAATTTATCATAAAAATGGTTCTCAAGATACAGATTTTTGAATATTTTGATTGCATTTTTGTATGGACAGTGTGCAACACAAAGTTTCGATTAAGGGCTATTCATAAAAAAACGACACATTTTTGAGAACTTCAAACTTCAAACAAATCAAAATACCCAAGACGGTGTGCATTAGCGTGGTTCACGTTTCTATGAAAAAGACAAAAGTTGTTATTTTGTCTTGCATCAACCGGAATTTCGTTCTTTTATGTCCCCAGAAGCACTCCTGAAAATTTGAGCCCATTTGGTAATGTCTAGGAGCTCCAGTTTTAATTTGAAATTTATATGGGATTTTGATTTATTTTCCATGGGAAACTATCTTTTTACATTGTATTAGGATTTTTTTATAAATCGATGAAATGACTTGATTCTTATAGTAGGAGATAGGTTTTGAACTGGGAAACTTTGTAGAACATACCAACAATCTAGGAAGTGACCCTTTAAAGATACAGATACTTTTAGATGGTGGCTTTTGAAGGGGCCAGCCACCATCTAAAAGTATCTGTATCTTTAAAGGGTCACTTCCTAGCTTGTTGGTATGTTCTACAAAGTTGTTCCCCAGTTCAAAACCTATCTCCTACTATAAGAATCAAGTCATTTCATCGATTTATAAAAAATCCTAATACAATGTAAAAGATAGTTTCCATGGAAAATAAATCAAAATCCCATATAAATTTCAAATTAAAACTGGAGCTCCTAGACATTACCAAATGGGCTCAAATTTTCAGGAGTGCTTCTGGGGACATAAAAGAACGAAATTCCGGTTGATGCAAGACAAAATAACAACTTTTGTCTTTTTCATAGAAACGTGAACCACGCTAGTGTGCATTGTTGTCAAGCATTTGTAAACTGAAAAAACCTAAATTTTCAGCTTAAAATTTAATATGAAAAACTGGAAATGGTTGGCAGACCCTGTTTTAGAAGGATCAAACAACACAATTTGGGGCTTCCAACAAGTCCAGAAAAAAATTGGTGCCATCTTTTTTAATCATGATTTTTTGAAAAACTTTACATTATGGTCCACAACATTACTTTATACTAATTTTTAATCGAATTTTTATAAAGGACACCGTGTGAGCAATTCTCTGAGATTTCGGTCATTCGTTTTTTTTTATTGTATATTATTTAATTCGACTGCAACTTTTTTGGTGCCTTCGGTGTGCCCAAAGAAGCCATTTTGCATCATTAGTTTGTCCATATAATTTTCCATACAAATTTGGCAGCTGTCCATACGAAAATGATGTATGAAAATTCAAACATCTGTATGTTTTGAAGGAATTTTTTGATCGATTTGGTGTCTTCGGCAAAGTTGTAGGTATGGATGAGAACCACACTGAAAAAAATGATACACGTTAAAACAAATTTGGTGAGTTTTTATTTAACTTTTTGTCACTGAAACTTGAGAGTCGTGTGGTGTTCGTGGGGGAGATCGGTTCGTGAATCGACGCGCGAGAACCCGCGAGAAAGTGCCGTCGGTATGAAATAATAAATTAAAAAATATGTTATGAATTGCACATTGCCAAATAAAACGTTATTTATAATTACTTTTAGTTGTAAAGCCCTTCCCATAGCTTCGTTACTCGGATGGCACGCCGGCGGTAAGAAGTTTAAAAAATGCGCGATTGAATAAGTCCTTCTCATAGCGTCGTAGCTCGGAAGGCATAGATCATGTTTCATTTTCTGGTCATATCATCTACCAAGATGAATCCTGACCTTCCCTTTCCTTCCCCTACTAACACAATTCCCCCACTTCCCGTGATGCTTGAAGGAGATGCTGTGGATTCAACGGTCTCATGCGGTGTCAACAGGTATAGAGCGACAAACTCTGTATCTGATGAGTCTGCAACTTCAACTATCGGACTAACATTCCTACCTTTGTTGAACTGCATCTCCTTGGGGGGGCGCCGGTATTGACTTAAAGCAGAGATCTTCAGGGGTTATACAGTGAGGATGATTAGCTCCCACTACTCATCTGTTGGTTCATTTACACAATCACACTACACTTCAGCTGATCCGTCAATAACGGAGTAGCAGCTCATTGGCAGTCAACCATGCTCATGCTCAACTTTTTGTCACTGAAACTTGATTTGCAAAAAAAAACATTATTTCTATTTTAAATTATTTTTTATATGTTTTAGGGGACATGAAATGCCAACTTTTCAGAAATTTACAAGTTATGCAAAGAATCTTTGACCGAGTAATTTTTTTTTTATCAATACTGATTTTTTTAATCAAGACTGATTTTTTAATCAAAACTGATTTAAAAAAAATGTTGGTAGCAAAAAATTTCTAGCATCATTTTTCGATGTAAAATCGAATTTGCAATCAAAAAGTGCTTTAGTGAAATTTTGATAAAGTGCACCGTTTTCAAGTTAAGCCATTTTCATAATAAGTTTTTGAAAACAGTCGCAATTTTTCTTTTTTTTTTAATAAGTGCACATGTGTGCCCACTATTGAAAAGCTTAGAAAATTCTCTATATTTAGCTTTTTTGAACTTTGTTGAAACGACCTGCTGATATTTCGCCATGCAATGGTTTAAAAACAGGAAAATTGATCTTTTCTAAATAAAAATTTCAATGTATTAAGTTTTGATAAAATGTTTCGATCTTTTCTAAAACAATAAATTCAAAAAAAATCAAGACTAACATTTCAAAAAGGCCAATTATTCAATATTACGCCCTTTTGAATTATTAGTCTAGATTTAAAAAAATTGAAAATAAAGTTATCGAAAAGAACGGAAAAAAATCACGAACAATGTAAATCGGACCATTAGTTTTTGGGTGAGACTTAGAAAAAATAAATTTCCCTATTTTTAAACATTTGCATGGCAATATCTCAGCAACTAAGGGTCGTATCAACAAAGTTCAAAAGAGCAAAAATAGAGATTTTTTTCAGCTTTTCCAAAATATGTTGTTTAAAAGTGGGCAAACATGTGCACTAATGGACTATTTTCAAAAAGTTATCATGAAAATGGCTTAACTTGAAAACGGTGCACTTTATCAAAAATTCACTAAAGCACTTTTTGATTGCAAATTCAATTTTACATCGAAAAATTATGTTATAAAATTTTGGCTTCAATATTTCGGTTTTTCAAAAAAAATCAGTATTGATTAAAAAAATCATAATTCGGTCAAAGATTTTTTGCACAACCTGAACATTTCTGAAAAGTTAAAAGACAATCACACCGTCTTTGCAGACTGAATACTAATATTAACGGGACAAACATTGAACGAAAAGCTCCAGGAGGATAAGGCGGGAATCGAACCCGCGCCCCATAGCAACTTAGGGATCGGCAGCCGAAGCCGCTAACCACCGCGCCACGGGGCCCTCCAAGTTGGCGAATTTTTAGATCAAAGCTCATTAACCACCTTAAATGATGAATTTTGTGTTGAAATGGGGATAATACATTGGATGTTTTTTTTAAGTTTAAATCATTCATTCGTAAGGAATCCTTACCAAAATTTAAAATAAAGGTGAAAGTACCGAGTAAATACAATGTGAATTAAACCTACCAAGCCAAAGTTTATATTTGTAAATAGTACATGTAGTTTATACCTACGATCAAACGGGTCCAATCCGTACTTTTGGCATTTTTTTTGCCTTCATTCTTTATTTACCCTGAAAAGAAAGAAAATAGAAAATTGACATTAGAATTTTGTTTCGTTTTTCAAATATATTATCTTCTCCTTCAAAATTCCAAACTCCAACTGACAAATGAATCAAATGCCTCGTTAAAAAAACTGATAATCCCGACTAACAAGGTGTCCACTACATATCGACACAATGTTACAAAATGATGCCTAACCCAATTAGGTACGGCTTAGAAGCGTAATTGGGCTGAGAAACCATCTTCCCGCGAATCCTGGCACTCGGTTTCAAGAACCATAACATTGGCACGGATTAACGTGCTGCTCCACTTTTTTGTTTCTTTTTTTTCTGGTCAAGCATAATGTTGTTCCATAAAAGCCAGAGTGAAACAAAAAAGAACCAGAACAAAAAAAAACCCAATTAGGTGTCGGGCGTTGAATGGGGGCCCACAAAACTGTCCACCTGTGGCCCAACAAAGAAGAGAGAGAGAGAGAAACCAACAACATAATGTGTAAGAATGTCAAAATTTGTGTAGAAAACGCATTAAAACTGTACTGCTAAGCAAATAAACATAATTTAGTATTATCTGCTCGTTTTCGGTTCGCTTTGAGTTTTTTTGTCTGTTTTTTTTGTATGCTTTTGCTGCATAATCCAATTTGGAATAATAGCGAGGCAAGCTCGGAGACAACGATGACGGTGGAATCGGAGGCTATTTTTCTACTTGATTTTCGAGCTGAACTTTTACTTCAAATTATTTCCATTTATCGTCATCGTGTTCCCCAGAAAATTTTACATAAGATTGAAACAAAATCTCAAGGTAAAATGAACTGCACTAGAGATGCAACAATTTTAGTAAGATGTTATGATGCTAAAATTGAATTACTCAGAAACCTCCCAGTACGAATAGACCAACATGTTTACAGTCTTGAAATTAATTATCGCTCCAAGAAAAAGCAGGTTTTAATCACACTTTTGTGGCTACCAGGGCCCCCAGCATATCCCGTCTGGCAAGCTGCGGGGAGCCTTAACGAAATTGATGCGGTTTACAGCTCGGTCGGAACCATCGTCGTCAGCTAGATGTTTTGGTTACATTTGGAAATAGAATTTCAACCCAAAATTTCCCCGTTAAAAACGGGGTTAATTGTAAACAAAACGCGCGCCACGTGGTTTTCACCAGAACCAGTGCGAACGATCCAACTGTAAGGCGAAGGGGGAACCAAGATCCAAACAACAAACGTGTAAAACCCTCAAAATTACCATGAAAAAATGAAGTCTGGTGGATAATGAGAACTGCGGTGATGCTGTGGAAAGAGTTACGGTAGCAACGCTGAAAGCTGAAGACATCGCGTCAACACGACTGAGTACGCAACAAGCAGTTTGCCGCCAGGGTGACTGCTTGTTAAGCCAAAAACAAAACAATTCTCAAGCGAGATTCAAAACGAAGCGCTTTTCATCACAACTCTTCCTTTTCACCTCAGTGCCATTTCACTTTAAATCAAAAAACAAAAAAAAGTATTTTTGTATTTTTGTATTTTTGTATTTTTGTATTTTTGTATTTTTGTATTTTTGTATTTTTGTATTTTTGTATTTTTGTATTTTTGTTTTTTTGTATTTTTGTATTTTTGTATTTTTGTTTTTTTGTATTTTTGTATTTTTGTATTTTTGTATTTTTGTATTTTTGTATTTTTGTATTTTTGTATTTTTGTATTTTTGTATTTTTGTATTTTTGTATTTTGTATTTTGTATTTTTGTATTTTTGTATTTTGTATTTTTGTATTTTGTATTTTTGTATTTTGTATTTTGTATTTTGTATTTTGTATTTTTGTATTTTGTATTTTTGTATTTTGTATTTTGTATTTTTGTATTTTGTATTTTGTATTTTTGTATTTTTGTATTTTGTATTTTTGTATTTTTGTATTTTTTATTTTTTATTTTGTATTTTTGTATTTTTGTATTTTGTATTTTTGTATTTTGTATTTTTGTATTTTGTATTTTGTATTTTGTATTTTGTATTTTGTATTTTGTATTTTGTATTTTTGTATTTTTGTATTTTTGCATTTTGTATTTTTGTATTTTGTATTTTGTATTTTGTATTTTTGTATTTTTGTATTTTTGTATTTTTGTATTTTGTATTTTTGTATTTTTGTATTTTTGTATTTTTGTATTTTTGTATTTTTGTATTTTTGTATTTTTGTATTTTTGTATTTTTGTATTTTTGTATTTTGTATTTTTGTATTTTTGTATTTTGTATTTTTGTATTTTTGTATTTTTGTATTTTGTATTTTGTATTTTTGTATTTTTATTTTTGTATTTTGTATTTTGTATTTTTGTATTTTTGTATTTTGTATTTTTGTATTTTTGTATTTTGTATTTTTGTATTTTTGTATTTTTGTATTTTTGTATTTTTGTATTTTTGTATTTTTGTATTTTTGTATTTTTGTATTTTTGTATTTTTGTATTTTTGTATTTTTGTATTTTTGTATTTTTGTATTTTTGTATTTTTGTGTTTTTGTGTTTTTGTATTTTTGTATTTTTGTATTTTTGTATTTTTGTATTTTTGTATTTTTGTATTTTTGTATTTTTGTATTTTGTATTTTTGTATTTTTGTATTTTGTATTTTTGTATTTTTGTATTTTGTATTTTTGTATTTTGTATTTTTGTATTTTTGTATTTTTGTATTTTTGTATTTTGTATTTTTGTATTTTTGTATTTTTTGTATTTTTGTATTTTTGTATTTTTGTATTTTGTATTTTTGTATTTTTGTATTTTTGTATTTTTGTATTTTTGTATTTTTGTATTTTGTATTTTTGTATTTTTGTATTTTTGTATTTTTGTATTTTTGTATTTTGTATTTTTGTATTTTGTATTTTGTATTTTTGTATTTTGTATTTTTGTATTTTTGTATTTTTGTATTTTTGTATTTTTGTATTTTGTATTTTTGTATTTTGTATTTTGTATTTTGTATTTTTGTATTTTGTATTTTTGTATTTTGTATTTTTGTATTTTTGTATTTTTGTATTTTGTATTTTTGTATTTTGTATTTTGTATTTTTGTATTTTTGTATTTTTGTATTTTTGTATTTTTGTATTTTGTATTTTTGTATTTTTGTATTTTGTATTTTTGTATTTTTGTATTTTTGTATTTTTGTATTTTGTATTTTTGTATTTTTGTATTTTTGTATTTTGTATTTTTGTATTTTTGTATTTTTGTATTTTTGTATTTTTGTATTTTTGTATTTTTGTATTTTTGTATTTTGTACTTCCTTT